>NC_059269.1:14808628-14831128 GCF_017591435.1 Portunus trituberculatus | reverse complement strand
TTAAAGAGCAACATTCCTCAACACACCACCTGCTTAAAACAGTATCGGGAAACCTCAAATTTATTAATGTATACTGTTCTGTGTTATTGGAAGTTTAAAGAGCAGCATTTCACAGCACACCACCCAGAACCTTAAGTGCCTGGGAACCTCAAATTTATTATTGTATACTGTTCTGTTTTACACTCAATTAAGGTGCAGTGATTCCTCAAAAATACAAGTGTCGTAATGCCATTAAGTCAAAGGGATAACTCTTACGCCATTAACTCTCGAGTGTGTGTGCCTTTATAGAAGAAAGACAGGAAGGACTCTCGAGAAATACAGGTAATGTAAATGTTGAAAAAAATGACTAAGAGATCCTTCGTAAGTAGCATCCCAAAAGAAAACGAGAGACTATTTGCTTCATGAGATGCGTTGATACTTCTCTTTGAAACTGTTTAACGAGCGGGAACGAAGAGAGAGAGAGAGAGAGAGAGAGAGAGAGAGAGAGAGAGAGAGAGAGAGAGAGAGAGAGAGAGTCTATTCGATAAAAGGAGTATTTGAAAGTTCGCCAGTTAAAGGGATAAAAGCGGGAGACTCGGGAAGGTTGCAGTGTTTGTAAATCCTTTGAATATTTAAGGCATTTCGATTCGTTTCGTCAGCCGTGCGGTGTAGCGATGGTGTGTACTGTGTAGTGTGTACATAATGCTCTAGCCTTTTTGCATGTGTAATTCTGGTTCTTTTCTTTCTTTTTTTTTTATTGTCAGCTTCGTTAACGGGCAGGACTCGTAACTTTTCCGGTATTTTTGTGTGAGGCTTTAATATTTCAGAAGGTTGAGTAGACTATAGTGGCGATGGTGAAGTGGTGAAGTACTGCTTGTTCATAACTTTATTACCGTTTTACTTGTGCCTCTTTTTGTCTTCAGCAAGAGATGGAGACTTCACAAGTGTCTGTATTTATAAAACTTCTAAATACTTGGATATGTTGAAAGTGTTTAAAACTATTCCAGTGTTCCTTGCGCTTTTTTTATCACTAAGAGATGGAAAGCTTAACAAAAAGTCTTTATTTGTGAAGCTTCTAAACACTTGAATGTTTTTGGAACGTAAGAATGAAGATTGTTTGGTATTTTACTTTTAATTCTCGTGCGTCATTTTGTTTTTAATTAATGAAAGGAAGATTTTGTCTGTGAAAAATTCAGAGCTCTTGAATGCAATCACAATTTTAATATTTGTTTTATTTCAACACGTAGCATTTGTCATTGTGTACGATCTTTAGTTACTTGTTTATTTATCCATTCATCTATTTATTTTCAGAAGTGAGGGAGGCAGATTGAAAACAGCAAAACTACAGCTGAAATCACTAATCTCCATATGATGTACTTCACTTTTATTGCATTACCAGATTACGTATGACATATGTTTTTGATCGAGAGGGAGGGAGGGAGGGAGGGATTGAGGGCTTGTAAGTAGGGAAAAAGCTAACTGGAATCGATGTTCGTAAAACCTTTGAATATTTGAGAACCTTTCGTTAGGCTACCCCGGAGGCGGCTTTCCTTTTTAAAGAGAATGGCTCCAGCTCTTTCAGTCCCTTCCTTCCTTCCAGGCTTCACATCGGCGAGACAAAGCCTTACTTGGTTTCATTACTCAGCGCTGGAGGAACACTTACTTAACGACTTTCTTAGATGGGACCGTATTACCTGAAGTTTCAGCGCCTTGTCTCGAGTACTTTCAACATGCTCTTGTGAATATTATGGGTGGATGGAGGTGTTTCAAGAGGGTTGATAATTTAATAAGGACTTTCCACCATCATTGAGAAAAATAACACTTTCTGCATGCTTTATTAGAGGTTGTTTAGGTGGAATGCGTACTTTAGAAGCGTTTTTGACGATTATTGCTTCTGATTACTCGACAAGGACTCTATATACAGCGAAATAAATCATTTATATATGCTCTAGTATAAGTTATGTAAGGAATCCGTTTTCAAGAGTATTTTAAATGTATTGATAGTTTAACAAAGACTTGCACCATTGATAAGAATGCACTATTTTCTCTAAGCTCTAATTGGAGTAGCATGGACAGGAGCTTCAAGTTTTTTTTTTTTTTTCCTAGTTATATTGATAGTTTATCCCCTTCAATACTAGGACACATTTCTACCTTAAGATTTCTGTACGATTAGATCTTTTTTTTTTATATTAGGAAGAGCCTATGAGATCAGAAGATTAATGGCAATTGTCTTTACCATTTTAATCCCTCACATGAATTTCTGAAGCTGTATGAAATCACTAAATAGTAAAAAGAATGAATACGGAAACGCCTCATGGTACTCATTGGGGTTGACAAGGAATTCTACACCCTCAATAAAGTAGAAAAATGATTAGGTTAATTTTGAGAAGCTTTTCATTATTTTCCTGATAGTTTACTCCACACCATTAATATAAGAGATAAAAAAAACAACCCTCTATAAAAAACCCAGTAAACTAATCATGTCTATGGCCTTAGAATAAATTAAACCCATTGAGAGCCAGAAGCCCTTCAAAATACGGGTTCTCAATTCACCTGTGTACTACCTGTCCGTCAGCTGCACTCGCTCTCTCCCTCTCAGCCAGGTAAATCTCCCGTCAGATAACGTGATGTTCCCATTTCAATCTCCATTTCACAGTCGGCCGTCCCACAGATCTTCCTTGCTTAAATGCCCATCTACATGCACACCTGCCACCCACTTACCTGTCACTCCCTTACCTGCTGGCTTACCTTTGCTTACCGTGAGCAGAGAGAGAGAGAGAGAGAGAGAGAGAGAGAGAGAGAGAGGAGGGATAGACATTCCTTCCTTTTCCGGACCGACACAAAGTTTATAGAGAAAAAAAAACAATGAAAACTGAAAAAATATAGGACAAAAACAAGAGGATAAGAAATTCTCTCTCTCTCTCTCTCTCTCTCTCTCTCTCTCTCTCTCTCTCGACTCGTGCATCGTTTACATTCTTCTTTTTTGTTGTTTGAAGTAAGTGAAGCAGGAAAAGTGAAACAAGAAGTGCTAGTGTTGAATACTGAGAGAGAGAGAGAGAGAGAGAGAGAGAGAGAGAGAGAGAGAGAGAGAGAGAGAGTGTGTGTGTGTTACGTGATTCAGAGCGGAAGAACTTACACAACAACGTAACAACAAAACGACTTTAATAGAAACTTGGGCCACTGGAAGCTTTAATGGACGTGAATTGGCGATGCTAACCTTTCGTGACTTGCTGTTTTGTTCTTTAGGTTGATGATAATTGGCTGGTGTAAGTTTACAGCAGAATCTTCAATGACAGAAATGCCACTAATAGAAGTGACCGAGTAGCTTACACCTTTTCCAGCTAAATGCAGAAATAGATGAAAAGAACTTGAATAAAGGAATTAAAGATGTGTGAGTGATCTTCATATATGTTTTTTTATTTACACCATGTGGTCTTTTCACGGGAATTTATGGGCTGAAAGGGATACTTTTTGGGGTACCTCCTATCTCAAAGCCCACCCGCTAGGAAACCGTTGCCCCGAGTGAGGAAGCCCAATTTACGCTCAGACCGTGGACAGGATTCGAACTCGTGTGCTTGGAGACCCCTCGGACCCCAAAGAGGGCATGGTTCCACTGTACCACGGTGGACCTAATGTTTACGTAGAGATCCTGAATTCACAAGATATGCAGAGAGTAAACGGTAAACTTAACTGAATTCTCCTGCAGCAGAATATAAAGAGTTAAGTGAAAAATTGATATTAGGAATACAAGTTACTGAGATCTGAAATTCGGATGTGAAATTAGATTGTATAATATGTAAGTCAATTAATGCGCTGCGTGAGAGACCTGTTAAATTATCACGAAAGAAAAAGATAATAATGGTATTGAAAAAATTAGATGAATCAGAAGCGAGCAACTAAGTGGACCGTAATGGATGCACCACGTAAAAAGGACTCTTCACAGAAATTCTTAAGATAGATAGATAGATAGATAAACAGATAGATAGATAGATAGATAGATAGAGATAGATAGATAGATAGATAGATAGATAGAGAGAGAGAGAGAGAGAGAGAGAGAGAGAGAGAGAGAGAGAGAGAGAGAGAGAGAGAGAGAGAGAGAGAATAAAATAAAGAAAAGAATATAGATGAAGAAAAATTTAATGTGGTATTATAAATTTTTGAATCCTGATGTAGAATAAGAAAAAAGGATGAACGAAAGATAAATGGATGCGCCGAGAAAACACGAACCTTAGTAAAATAAAAAAAAAAAAAAAAAAAAAAAATGAATACCCGAATTGTGCTCTTCCCACACTTTTTTCTTGAGTTTGGTCTTTATGAATACTGAAGTGGTTTGTTCCCTTTCCCTACCCTGACCTTTCCTTCCTCTTCACCGGGGGCGCCTCGGAGCCTGATTAGCAAATGCTGCCGCCCCTTCGTCCCCGCCCTCCGGAAACATTCTTTTTTTTTTTCATTCTCTGTGTACCATTAAGTCGTTTTTCTTCCTCTAGTTTTTTTTTTCACCTTTTCCAGTTTCTTTTTGCTTTTCTTGGGTGTATTTCTATATGTTAATTTCGAAGGAGCAGTGTTTTCAAAGCCGATATTTAGGATTATGAGGTATTTTATGTACGATTGTATGATTCTTCTTTCTTTTGTTTCTTCTTAGTTTTGAAGTTGATGTTATATGAGTGATTAATTTCGTCAGTAATGGGACGTATTTTTACCTTGATTGACATTAGGAAGGGTCGATTGAGGTCAGAAGATTAATGGCCAGTCTTTACTATTCAAATCCCTATATAAATTTCTGAAGCTGTATAAAATCACCAAGTAATAACCAGAGTGAATATGAAAATGTGTCCTGGTACTGAAAGGGTTAAGTTCAAATCATCCTCTCTTAGCCAGCAGGGAACGTGAAAACTTTACGATAAACTGCTCAGGTTCTGCTGCCTTCGAGTTAAACATTTTATAAGCACCTAGAATATATTATGATGCTCTTCAATGGTTTTTTTTTTTCCTTAAAGGCCATAACATGAAGCCTTCAGTACCATGACGCTTTCTCATATTCATTCTGCTTACTAGTTGGGGATTTTATACAGCTTCAGAAACTTATGTGAGGATTAAAATAGTAAAGACTGTGGACATTAATCTTTTGACCTCCATACACCCTTCCTAAAGCAAATAAAATCGTCTTCATACCCAAATTCGAGATAAAAATGTGTCTTATTATTGAAGGGGTTAATATGCGTTGGGAACACATTTTTTCTTCCTTAGCAGCTTATGAGGGCGTCGTGGCGTACTCGTATGGACGAAGCGGCACGTGTGGACAGTTAATAATTGAAAGAAAGAGGAAAAACATGAAGTCTCTGAACACAATAGAGAAAAACAACTCAAACTACAGACAGTCGCTAATGATGACACGAATTTCCTTCACAGACTCGTTAGGTAGAGATCCAGGTGGTCGACACACTTTTCTACTAATTTCTACTCATCTTTCTCCTTTTTTCTCATTCTTTGTATGAGTTGAGTGGCGCATACTTCACCCTCTCCTCCTCTCACGCGGGGCCATAAAGACGCAGCCTCAAAACACAACCCTCTTCACCTCACTTTAGTTCCAAGAGACGCTCGGTTCAGCTCCCCTGGCCTTGCTTTGTCCACGGTGCCAAGAGAGGTCTCAGTGCCCCAAGGAGTAAAGAAAACGTAGCGTCACGGAACTAGAGAAAACGTGAACAGGATTTCGACACCGTGTTTCTATTGTCCCTTTAAAGAATCGAGATTATTAGCTTGATTTTGTTACGTACATGAGCTGCAGTCTTTCTGTGAGGGAAGCAAAGAAAACCACGTCACGAAATCAAAGAAAATGTGAAGATTATGTTTGTGAAATTGATATTATTCGTTTGATCTTACTATGAACTGCGCTTCTTTTCGCTTTACTGAATTTCTTTACCTTCATCTCTTATTACGTATATTTCCCCTTTCCCATTTCTCTCCTTTCCATCCTTTCCACATTCTTTTGTTTTTTTTCCTCTCCTCCTGTGTAGTTATTTTGTCATTACCTCATTTCCATCCTCTTTTAATTCCTTTTATCTTCCCCTTTGTCCGTCATGCAGGCAAGGCAAAAGAAAACAAGGCAGATACAGAACTAGACAGATTGGATACGTTTTTGCTGGACCTCCAGAAATACGCGTTTACCGAACAGAGAGAGAGAGAGAGAGAGAGAGAGAGAGAGAGAGAGAGAGAGAGAGAGAGAGAGAGAGTGTTTAAAGAGGCCTTTGTCTTGCAGTGGAATTATAGAGACAAGAGGTGTTGATGATAGTGATGCTGATGATGCTGATAAGGAGGATAAAGAAGAGGAGGAGAAGGTGGAGAAGAAGAAGAAGAAAGAAGGAGGAGGAAGTATTTACGAATGTTCTAGTATAGTGTCTCACATATGTATAGAAATCAGATATTCAGTTACTTTTCGTTGGGAATAGAAAAAAAATCATAATCCATAATTTATAGAGAAACTGAGTATAAATTTAGACGATAAAAAAAAAATACAATAATCCGTGACAATATTCAGAGAGAGAGAGAGAGAGAGAGAGAGAGAGAGAGAGAGGGGGGACGTGACGCAGTAGTTTAAACAATATAAAGAGGAGTAGAGAAGAAAGGTTGGCAGGAGGGTGGTGGCCTGGTGGCGGGGGGAGGGGGAAGAGTAGGTGAGGCAACCTGCAGACCTGTCCTCTTTATCGACGGGAGGAGGAGGAGGAGGAGGAGGAGGAGGAGGAGGTGGTGGTGGTGGTGGAGATGGTGGTAGTGGTGGTGGTGGTGGCCATAGGGTGCTATAATAGTAATGGTCAATAACAGGACAATTCTCGTTATTCTCTCTCTCTCTCTCTCTCTCTCTCTCTCTCTCTCTCTCTCTCTCTCTCTCTCTCTCTCTCTCTCTCTCTCACACACACACACACACACACACACATCGTGGGTGGAGATCTTTCTTGGGTTGACCTTTGGATGCGAGGTCACAGGTGAGGCATGGCTGAGCAGGTCACCCGTGTCGTCACATCATTGGTTTATCTCCTATTCTTCCCTTCTTCTCTCTCTCTCTCTCTCTCTCTCTCTCTCTCTCTCTCTCTCTCTCTCTCTCTCTCTCTCTCTGTCTATTTTTGTCCTCTTCTCAACTTTTTCTTCGTTTTCTTCCATTCTCCCCTGATTCTTTTCTTCTATGTTATTCTGAAACGTTTTTTCTTTTCCTTCTTTCTCCTCCTGTTTTTTTTATCCTTCTCTTATGTTTACTTTTTTCATATATTATTTTTTTCGGCCTTCGATTTGCCTTTCAGTTTATTATTTTTATTTTGCATTTATTTCTCCTTCGTGAATAGCTCCAGACTTTGTTCTTTTTTTCTCTCTTCCTTTCTTTGTCCAGTTTTTTTTTTAATTTTTTTTTATCCTTCTTGTATGTTTACTTTTTCTCATATTATTTTTTTTTTCAGCCATCAACTTGCCTTTCAGTATAATATTCTTATTTTACATTTATTTCCCTCCAGTCTTCCATTTTTTTTTTCCTTTAATCTCTCCCTGAAGTGAAATTTTCAATATTCTTATCTCTCAACTCATTTCAGCGTCCTTTTCCTAAACGCATTTTATCATTTTCCCTCCCGCTTACAATCTCACTGCAATTTTCCAACCTATTTCCCTTCTGAATGAGCTCCGTTCCCGCCCTCGCCTAACTAATCCTCGTCCCGCCTTCGCCCTCATTCTTGGCCGTCGCCTCAGCTATCGCCCATCACACCTTGCTCATCACTCTTATTCGTTAGCTCATCCATTATAATTTGACCCATAACTCTTACTCGTTGCCTCAGCTCATTACCCACCATCAACTTTCTCCTTACTCCTGTTCGTTATTTCAGCCATCAGCCATTATCATCTTCCTCTCATGCAGTCATCTTAGTCATCACACTTGTCTCCTTAACCTCTTCAGTACATTGGACGCATTTTTTCCTTGAATTGTGGGTGAGATTAGACGATTTTATTGATATTAGAAATGGTCTATGGAGGACAGACGATTAACCTCTTCAATACTGGGGCACATTTTTACCTTGAGATTTGTATACGATTACATAATTTCATTGACATTAAGAAGGGTATATGGAGGTCAGAAGATTAATGGCCATAATCTTCACTATTTTAATCCCTACATGAGTGTCTGAAGCTGTATAAAATCGCCAAATAGTAAGCAGATTGAATATGAAAACGCACCATGATACTGAAGGGGTTAATGGCCAGAGTCTTCACTATTTTAATCCCCAAATAAGTTTCTGAAGCTGTATAAAATCGGCAAAAAGTACACAGTATCAATATAAAAACGTTATGGTACTGAAGGGGTTAACTAGAACATCACATCACTGTCTCTAAGTCTAATTTACCTCATCATCACTCTGAACCCTTTTTACTCATCACTCTGTTGTCACATTAACCATCACGTCACATCAAGGAGTCTAATCTACCTTATTATTACTTTGAATCCCCCCCCGTAGTTAACCTCAAATCATCAACGTAAAAGCCCCGTCACCTTCACGTCCCTTCTTCGGCGCCTAAACTCTGCTAAGGAACCACAGGAAATTAACGGAAAGGGAGGAGGGAGTGTTAAAACGTGTTCGGATTCCCAGGAGCTGTTCTTTGAGGGGAAACACAAGTCGCGGGAAATTGTGATATTTTGGAGTTTGATTTTCTGTTTTAATTCCTTTAGTACCATAACGCATTTTCATATTTGTTCTGCTTACTATTTGGTGATTTTCTATAGCTTCGGAAACTTGTGTGGGGGATTAGAATAGTGAAGTCTGTGGCCATTATCCCGTTGAGTACCATGACATGTTTTCATTTTCATTTTTTTTTTTCCACTCTATTTTATCTCTTACAATCCCTTCTTTGTTTCTTTCGTATCTAATTCCCATCCATTTGTTGTATTTTTCCCTTTCCTGAATATTCTCTATATACTTTTCTTTCCTTACCTTTTTTTTTTTTATCTACGTTTCCTCTATCTGTCCTTTCTTATCCTTTCCATTCGTATCATCCTTCCCATCTTTTTTTTCCACATCACCACTTCCTCTCTCTCTGTCTCTCTTCCTCACCATCCATCTATTCTTGCCTTTCTTCCTCACCATCCATCTATTCTTGCCTTCCGCTTTGCCTTCTCGTTCTATCTTATCTAACTTCCTTTCATTTATCCGATCTTGTTCTTTCCATTCCTGTCCTCCTTTCCATCTTCTTTTTTACATCACCACTCGCCTCCCACCCACCCACTCTCACTTCCCTACCACCCATCCATCCTTGCGTCCAGCTCCGCCCCTTGCGTCCTCCTTTTCCATCACCCTGAGGGCCCAAACCTTCCCCAGATCAGTTTCCATCACCCTAAAATATCAATTACCGAGATACCATCGCCCAGTGCACACACACGAGGTCGTTACGGACGCAGCCTCCTTGCCAGCCAGCTCTGTGAAATTGTATGAGCTTCTCTTCGCTGTTTTGTTTCTCCCTGTGTTCTGGGGCTTTGAATCACGGACGCTGTATTGTAGAGGTAGGATGGATGGAGGACAAGCAAGATGGATGGGTGTTGGGAAAAGTGATGGGTTGAATGATGAATTGCAGAAGGGAAGAAGGAAGAGGGGGAAGAATTGTGGAAGAAAGGTGCAGGTAGGAGGTATAGAAGATGTGGAGGAGGATAGATGGATGTAAGGAAAAAAGAACAGGAACAGGATGAATGATGAATCAGATGAAGGGAAGAAGGGAGGAGAGGGAATAACTGGGTTGAAAGAAAGGTGCAGGTAGGAGAAATAGAGGACGTGGAGGAGGATAGATGGATGTAAGAGAAAGAAGAAAAAGAACAGGGCGAATAATTAATAGCAGATGAAGAGTAATAGAAGAGAGGAAGGAAAAATCGGGCTGGAAATGTGTAGGTAGGGATAGATGGATGTGAGAAAGAAAGAAAAATGAATGAGAAGAAAGATGGTGCATGAGTGAAAGTCGATAAAAAGGGGAAAGGGAGAGAAAGAAAGTGAGAACAAGAATTTACGTTTGAAGGAATGAAGGAAAAAGGGACGATAAATGGACATCACAAGAAAAGGATGAACGAATAAAGAAACGAAAAGAGTAAAGATGGATGAACATTGGAAAGAGATAAAAGAGACAAGGAGAGTAGAAAAAAATGGGTGTAGGTAAGGGGAACAAAGGAAAAAAAAGATGTATGGATGGAAACAATAGGAAAGCTAAATAATAAAAAAAAATTGGAATTGATTGAAGATTAAAAGAAAGAAAGATGAATTAAGGGGGATAGAAATTAGGTTATATTAGCTTAGGTTAGGTTAGGTTAGGTTAGGCTACACTGAAAGAATGGAAAAGGAATGAGGGTAGAAAGGAGGATGTGTTTACAAGAGGGAAACTTGACTGTCAGTGGTACCTGAATGTGTTTTTAAAGGACGAAGACGAAGTTTAAAGACGTAAGGCTCGCCAAACATAGAGAGAGAGAGAGAGAGAGAGAGAGAGAGAGAGAGAGAGAGAGAGAGAGAGAGAGAGAGAGAGAGAGAGAGAGATTTTGCGAGTTCACACACACGTGCACACACAGACAATAGTGATATCCTACGCAAACGAAAGTGGAAGAGAAATGAAAATAAAAAGAAATCTATCCCGCAGTTTTTGCTCGAGAACGAAACTTTAATGTGGTGCCGAAGAATGACTTGAGAATAAAAGGAAAGAAGGACGGAAAAATGGGTTTGATAATAGAGAAGCAGAAAACAATAGAAGAGGTAAGACCCAAGCAGAAAGAGGAGAGGACCAGGAGGAAAATGAAAGACGGACCCTCGCAGACCCACGCCGTGAAGAGCGCGGACAGCAGCAGCAGCAGATGGAAAGCGATCCAAGCGGTGGCCCGGGACAACAGGAGCAAGCTGGTGAGAAGACACAAAGATAAATCGGGAACAACAGCGAAATCTTCCGAAAAGACGCGGAGATCGAGAGGAGACAATGGAAGCGGAGGGCGGGACGGCAGATCGCTGAGGAGGGGAGAGGTGCCGCCCAGGAAGGATGGCACTCTGGGAAGCAAACATCGGGGCGGCGTGCACTCCCCTGGCAGGTTGGACCGCTCCTCCAGCTTCAACAGGAATCACGTCAACAACAGAAGCATCAGAGGCACAAACAGTTCAGTCAGAAGGAACGCAAAGGCAATGAAAAGCCCAAGCGGCACTCCAACCGGTGCCACGCGCCGCCCCCCACGAGCCAGTGCTCTTACTGCCACCTTCCAGACTCTCGTACCACTCGCGGCTCTCTCCCCGTCTCTTTCAGGGCCCGAGATAGCCACCCGTGTAGCGCTTATTGCTTGTGGTGTTGGTGGTATAGGGGGAGTGGGAGGTGGCGGTGGTGGCGGGGACGGTAATATTATCGCCTGTGGTGGTAGTGGCGGCGACGTAATCAGAGCACAGGAAGCAGAGGTGTCCAACACGACCGTCTGCAATGAAGACGCTCCCGGCACGAAGGGCAGCGATGAAAATACCGACAACCTCATCACTGATGTTGCCTCGAGCCTCACCTGTGACAGAAACACGCAGGAGGAAACTGGAACAGAGCTTCAAACAAGGAAAGAAATTTCTCCCCAACTCTGCCTTGCAAGTCCCCCTGATGGCTCCGATGACACTTCAAGTCCTGGCGACGGAAACACGGAGGAGGAAACTGGAGCACAGCTTCAAAAGGAGAAAGAATCTGCTCCTACCCTCTGCCTTGCAAATTCGCCAGATGCATCCAAAGAAACTTCCAGCCCTGAGGTTGTCACCACACAGGAGAACGCTGGAGTTCATCTTCAAAACGAAGAAGATTTTTCTCTCGCTCTCTGTCTAGCGAGCCCTCCTGATGTGTCCAAAGAGACTCCAATCTCTGAAAATAAAACCACGCAGGAGGAAACTGGAATGGAGTCTCAGACCATCCAGGAATCTCCTTCCGCCCTCCATGGTGCAAGCCCGCGGGACCACTGCGGTCAAACAGAGGACACCCCACACATGCGAGATCAAAGCAAGCGTAAGTTGGAGGCCCATCGAGTCTCATTTACTGTATATATTACTGAGCTGTACGCGGAGGAGGAAGACGAAATACCAGCTGAAGAAGATACACGAGCAGAAGGAGGAAAATTGGGCATAGCAGAAGAAGAAAGTGATGGAGGAGAAAAGACAGAGGACAAAACCCACGAAAGACAAAAGATGGAGTGCGAAACCCAGCGAAGAGAGAGAGGTGGCGAGGAGATTGTGCGAAAAGAGATGGAAGAGGACGAGACCAAACAAAGATGGATGACGGAGGACGCAGCCGAACGAAGCGTGGGTAGTGTAAACAATGAGGAACCCGACGTGACAAAAAGCGCTGGAGAAATGAGAGACGGAACACTCTTGTCACTTAATGAAGGCCGCGAGGAGGTGTCGATAGCAGCGGCCGGAGAGGGAACGGAGGATAACAGTATTTCCAGTGAAGAGGACGGAGAAGAGGCGACGGAAAGGGAAGACGCTGCACAGGAAGGGGAAGAGGGAGAGGGAATAATACCAGACAGTGAGGAAAGAGACACGAAAGAAGGGATGGAGGAGAAAAATTTAATAGCTAATGCAAACGAACAATCCGTGGTATTTAACACGAGTGCCGGAGATGATGAGGTGGAAAGGAAGGAAGACACGGAGAGCAGCACAGTGACAGCGGCGCAGAGAGATGCTATTGCCAGAATGTCAGAGGCCGAAAGGTTGCATTACCGTCGACAGCTACTTAAAGGTGAGTTTTTGTAGAATTCGAGTACAGGACTCCGCCTTCGTTGACTACAGGTAAAACAGACCATAAAAATAGAATGTAACTTAATTTTTCACCTGGCATTAAAGCGAGAGAGAGAGAGAGAGAGAGAGAGAGAGAGAGAGAGAGAGTATCCAAAAAAATATCTCCTTTAGCCCATAAAATCCCTTAAAAAGCTCACATTCTATAAGAGAGAGAGAGAGAGAGAGAGAGAGAGAGAGAGAGAGAGCATACTATAATATCCCTTGTTGAAAATAGACATGTTAACATTTTACAAGCAAACGATAAAATTGCACAAAAATAATACTCCTTAGCTAATCTACTGCCCGCTCTCCAGACCACAATTTCCTTGGAAAAAGTATAATAGAGAAAGAAAGAAAAAGCCTTGAAATAAACAACCATATCTTCCGCTAAAAGAGAAGATATTGAAGTTTTTATAGGAGGAACGAAATTGCAGGGTAAAAATAACACCAAGCCATTATAGCACTAACTTGCTGTACTTAATTAGTGCCTTTCATTTTCACAGGTGAGGTGGCGTGGTGCAGGTTGTTCCCGCAGGCCAGGTGAGTGTGTTGCCGGTATTCTGAAACGCTTCACTCTTTCACTACAATTATTTTCTAAGACCACAGAGATGATAAGCCGGGTTTTTGAGGGTGTTTCTCCTGTGAGTTGTATGTTAACCTTGTTCATTTGTCATTAGAATCATAAAAACGCCCTTGAAAACTTAACCAGTACTCACAGTCTTTCATAGATTTTTTTTTCTTTTATATATACCATGTGGGCTTTTCACAGGAATTCATGGGCTAAAGGGGATACTTTTTGGGGTACCTCCTATCTCAAAGCCCACCCGCTAGGAAACCGTTGCCCCGAGTGAGGAAGCCCAACCTACACTCGGACCGTGGACAGGATTCGAACCCGTGCGCTTGGAGACCCCTCGGACCCCAAAGCACGCATGATTCCACTGTACTTTCTCTGGTAAACTCTACAACTCTCTACATGTCTCTGTGTTTCCAACTTCCTTTGACTTGACTTCCTTTAAGAGGGAAGTTTCAAGACATGTGTCCTTATTCTTTGGCTATTTCTATCTTTAAGGAGACTGGCGACTGAGTCGGCCTTTTTTTCTTTATATTATTTTTACCCTTGGTCAATTCCATTCTCTTACATAAAAAAAAAAATAAATAAACAGGAGCCTTTTCAAATAGTGGAGGTGCAACGCTGACTGTTTCTGAATATGGTGTGTGTGGTGGCGTGAGTAATTAACAGGTGTATTACTTCACCATTGCTCTCATTCTTAGGACCAGGATTCACTTTATGTTCTTGATTCTTTCTTCTCCTTAATTCTTTCCCACTTCTATTTCTATTGTTTATTTTTTTTTCATTATTATGGTCCATTTTTTAACCTTATTGTTTTTTTGTTGGTTGGTCTTCTTCTTCTTCTTCTTCTTCTTCTTCTTCTTCTGTTTTAATTTTTTGTATTTTTGTTCATCTCCAACCCATGAAATGTTTCTCCACATGGCCTTCGTTCCAGTCCTCCCGCACCGTGAAATCACCAAGCATGCTCTTCCTTCCTCCTCCTCTTCCTCCTCCTCGTCCTGCTGCTGCTGCTGTCCCTCTACTCGGTCTACTGTCACCGTGTACGTTCCTCCCTTCCTCTGTATAATCACCCTGTGTTCTTTCTTTCCTTCCTCCCTCACCCTTGAGTCCGTCCGCCCTCTGAAATCCGTCTGTATTTCCCTTCCGCTCCCCCTCACTCCCTCCGGTCTTATCTTCTTCCCTCTGCCTTTCCTCCTCCGTCTACTCAACCTCTCTTTCTTCCCTTATTCCACGCACCTCTTCACCCTCTCTCTCCTTCTCTCACTGCTCAGTCAGCCACTATCCGCCCCTCCCAGTCGTGTCCTCGCCCCTCCGCCCTTCTGCACTCCTCCCTACCCACGCACCGGCCGCGGACCATGTAGTATGTACCATCAAGGCCCCGAATCCGTAATTACTAGGTGGAAGTAGTAATTTTACTCTCTGCACTAGTGTGTGGATGGGTGCGTGTGCGTGTACGGACCCCCAGCGTGCAAGTGGCCTCCCTTACCTGCGCAGAAACACGCACATACAACGCACTCCCACTCCCACATGCTTTGTCTCACTTCCAAGACACTCTTCTCATTATAAACTACCTTCTGAGGCATTTCTTTGTTGCCTCTCCAGTACATTATTAGGTTCTAGTTAGTGGCACGGGATATTAGCCCCTTCAATACTGGGACACATTTCTACCTTGAGATATATGTACGAGTAGACGATTTTATTTACATTAAGAAAGGATTTATGAAGTCAGAAGATTAATGAATAGAGTCTTCACTATTTTAATCCCCGCATAAGTTTCTAAAGGTGTACAAAATCACCAAATAGTAAGCAGAATGAATATGAAAACGCGTCATGGTACTGAAGGGGTTAAGGGTGTTATTATGGTTCTAGGGACAGTTTTAACAAGATATCTACATTATTAACAGGGGAAACAGTCTTTGGCATCCGACTAATCATCTTTGTGGTGAGAGAGCAAAGCGTTTCTGAATACCGTTCCATGTTTCATATTGTGTTCTGAGTTTGACATATGGAGTCTTGAGGATTACGTGGACATGACTATATGCATTCTCGGAATGCATATAGTTTAGGATGGTCTGTGGATAAGCCAAGTCCTTCTCACCATACACTTCACCTCCCAGTGCAAGAATGATACCAACAGCCCGCTTATTAGTGAAGATCTGTAGTGGTGCGTGACTCTCCGCCTGTCTTGTGATATTATATGACGTTAGGTTTCACTGAGCTAACGAGTGGTGGTGGTGGTGTGTGTGTGTGTGTGTGTGTGTGTGTGTGTGTGTGTGTGTGTGTGTGTGCTTTGTCACGTTGTTTAAGAGGAAGTAGTAGTCAGATAAGCTTCCTGGGTTTGATTTCCTGATATGGTATAGTGCCTCCCGACAGGAAAAGGAAATTACAACGAGGCGCTAAAAACAAAGAAAACGGTTTTGCAAGAGGGACTAAAGCAGAATGGTGCGCCTCGCCTGTGTGTTTCTACTTTGGTGTCTATTTGTTCCCTATGGCCACCGCGCCGCCGCACTGCTCCACGACCACCTTACGTCACTGGAGTACATCTTCTCCGTAGATGAGACAGTTTTTGCACACAAGCAATCTTCCGATAAACCAAAAATTCTATATTTTCTTGTGAACCCAATTCAGCTGATATGAAACATTCCTCAATATCGGTTTCCAATACCACCTCTCCCCAGCCTCTCGCCAATCCTCATCCTCCAGGCTCGCGTCCCTCTTCTTTCCCTGGGGAGCGGCGCCATCTGGGGAACGAAGCTGGAGACGCAGGACACAGAAAAAGGGTTGCGGTGGTGGCTGGAGAGTCTGGTCGCTGCCTGTCTGTGCTGCGAGGTATTTGAGGACCGGTGCAGGTGTTGGGCAAGGAGAAACAAGATGATGATGAAGTGAAATAGTGTGACGAAAATTTGTAGCATAGCGATAAAAGAGATAAAATAGGCGAATTGAATTATGACCAGTACCTCTCACGAAACTAACAAGAAAATAATAGATACCCTAAATAGTAGCTTCAATCTAGCATATGAACTGTCCCATCTACAGCCACCAAATCAAATCGAGTTAGTTTACTGTGTGTGTGTGTGTGTGTGTGTGTGTGTGTGTGTGTGTGTGTGTGTGTGTGTTTGGGAGACTTGTGTGAGTTGCTATGGTGACTCCGATTGGCTGCGTAGATGGCACTAAATATCGTTCTCTTATTCTCTGTGTGTGGCGGTGATTAAATTGGTGAGAAAGAGAAAAGACGATCACCAAGCAGCAGACGATAGCAAGTGAGGGAAACCTGCTGTACTTGAACGATAACAGAACGCCTCCCCGACCACTGTTCTATAGAGACCCCTTTGTTTACCTGCAGATAACTGACCAACTTACTAAAAATACCGATGACTGCAAATGTTGATGATGACGAAGGCGAAGGAGGGTGAACGACAATCATCCTTACTGTTCCTTATAAACAACGCTGACTATTGTGTGTATGTGTGTATGTGTGTGTGTATGCTGACGCTCCTGCGTGATGGATAGACTTAGGTTTCTGTGTATCTTACTCACCCCCGAACGCTCAACGCAGCCTTTCTCTCTTCGCCCTGTACTTGGCTTGTCTTAAGATACCTGGTCGACTCACCCCACACCTGAGATGATACCTGTGGGAGAGAGTAAATGCAGCGTAGACTGATAGTAATTACTTCAATTGATATAATCGGGTTGATATAATCGGGAAGTACATAATCTCGTTTGCTTCAAGACAAAGAAGAAAAATAGTCGTCGAGAAATAGAGAGGAATAAAATTTGATAGTAATGACTCCATCGTGTAATGAGGAGATGCATCAGATAATAGGGAAAGTGTTAGGTAAAAAAAAAATAAATGGAAAATTGACAGTTTAGTAAGCCTTCACTTTTATAATCGTGTCTTGCGCTTATAAAAAAGAAAATATGAACATCAAAGTATCAAAAGGAAAAAAAAAGTGTATGTCTAAAACCAAACGATGAAATTTCTTAGGAAACCCAAATATGTTGCTCTTATAGTAATTTTTTCCCATCATGAGAGAGAGAGAGAGAGAGAGAGAGAGAGAGAGAGAGAGAGAGAGAGAGAGAGAGAGAGATAGGATAGGTATGTGTGTGGAGAGGGGGTGGGTGGTGGAAAGGCATATGTTTGTTGGTAAATAAAGGTGCGTGCTGGAAACACACTCGGAATAACCCCAAATGAGCACCTCGTTGCCTTTTTATTTGCCCACCAGCAGCTGAGTGGCTCATTATTGATGGTGGCTGTCGGGTTTACACACACACACACACACACACACACACACACACACACACACACACACACACACACACACACACACACACACACACACACACACACACACACACATTTGGGCTATAAGGAAGGACAGTACTGGAATGTGTGTCTGTGTGTGTGTGTGTGTGTGTGTGTGTGTGTGTGTGTGTGTGTGTGTGTGTGTGTGTGTGTGTGTGTGTGTGTGTGTGTGCATGAGGCATCCCATATGGCACCACAGGAAGATGCAATTACACCGTCATCAGGTGTTACACTTTAATCTCTTCCCCCACTCTCTCTCTCTCTCTCTCTCTCTCTCTCTCTCTCTCTCTCTCTCTCTCTCTCTCTCTCTCTCTCTCTCTCCTGTCTCTACACTCCACCCTATCCCATTGTTCTGGTCCATTTCTCCCTCTCCCTCTCTCTCTCTCTCTCTCTCTCTCTCTCTCTCTCTCTCTCTCTCTCTCTCTCTCTCTCTCGTGCTTGCTTCTGACCACTTCGCTGCTACGGGAACATTCACACTACTACTCTCCGTCTTCATTTCACCGCTGCTCTTGCTCTAGTCTGCGGGTGTTTGCATGCACGCCCGCAGGAACCACAAGTCATCATGCGTGTGTGAAGGATGCCAGCGTGCCAGGGTGTCACTCAGGTAGACCTTGGCACATCTAACACATGAGGGTGACGCTTGTAACACCTGCTGGATATTTGTCTGTCATTTTGTGCGTTTGTTGGTTGTCTTAAATTCGTCTTATAGGTGAGTTTTATTGATGTTTTTATTGTGTGTGAGTGAGTATTTATGTGGTTGTGTGTCTCTGTCTCTCTCTCTGTCTATGTCTGTCTCTATTGCTCTATCTGTGTATGTCTGTTTGTCTCTCTGTGTCTCTGTGTTTCTCTGTCTGCCTGTATCTTTGTCTCTGTTTATGTCTATGTGTTTCTGTCTGTCTGTCTGTCTATCTGTGTGTCTGTCTGTGTGTGTGTGTGTGTCTGTCTGTCTGTCTGTCTGTCTGTCTGTCTGTCTGTCTGTCTGTCTGTCTGTCTGTCTCTCTCTCTCTCTCTCTCTCTCTCTCTCTCTCTCTCTCTCTCTCTCTCTCTCTCTCTCTCTCTCTCTCTCTCTCTCTCTCTCTCTCTCTCTCTCTCTCTCTCTCTCTCTCTCTCTCTCTCTCTCTCTCTCTCTCTCTCTCTCTCTCTCTCTCTCTCTCTCTCTCTCGTTCCGGTATAGTAGGTAGGTCAAGTTGAGTCAGGTCAGGTGAAGTGGATTGTGGTGAGGACGAGATGTGTTCCGGTTTTGTTCGCTTGGTCGCCTTTTTATTTTAATTCCCTCTTTGTTCGTTGCTCTTTTTTGCAGTTGTTCTTTTTTAGCTCCTCAGGTATAGCTTTTTAGGGGTTGCTGTGAAATTTCGGTATTTTTCATGTATGTTACGTGAAAAATGTGAATGAAAAGGCATGTGTTAGGTAGAGATCATCACTTCCTTTGTTTTTTTTTTAAGTTTTCGATCTAGATATGTTACTTTTGTCAGGTTTTCTTTCAATTTTGTAGATTCATTGCAAAATCTGGAATATATATGTCTTGTGTCAGTTCAAAATCGTTGCTTCCATTTTCTTCAGTAAGTAAAGATCGTAACTTCCATATTTTTTTTTTTTTTTTTACTTTTTCATCAAGATCGTTAATTTTATCAGTTCGTTGGAAGCTTAGTGGACTCATTGCATAAATTGGAATATATAAAAGTCATGTGTCAATTCAAAGTCGTTGCTTTCATTTTCTTCACCAGTAAAGTAAAGTAAAAATAGAATGAAGAGAGGAAAGACTGGCTATTTGACCGGCGAGTGAGAATCCAACACTTACATCGATACTGTCCAGAGGGAAAACCAATAAGACGTGTATCAATCTCGCAGAGTTGTCTCATATAACGCCCTGGTCCCGCAGCAGTGCATCAGTGTGGCAGTGTGCGGCATTTCCGACGTCAGTGGCGACAAGACTATTGTGGCGATGTGGTACGGTTTATTACACGTTATTGTTGCTTGTTTGGCTTATTGTATTCTGGCTTCACTGTCTCTTGAGCTAAACAGGCATCATAAAGAAGGCCGTTTAGAGTGTCGGGTTTGCACACACACACACACACACACACACACACACACACACACACACACACACACACACACACACACACACACACACACCATTACTGCCTGCTGAAATATTACTAGGAAGAAAAGAGAAGAGGAACGGAGACCTGCTTTTGAGATGACTGAGATGGTTTGGGATTGCTTGTGCTTTGAGATGACTCCAGAACACACACACACACACACACACACGCCATTACTGACCCGGTTGAAATATTACTGAGAAGGAAAAAGAAGAGAATAAGAGATCCACTTTTGAGATGACCGAGATGGGTTTGCTTGTACTTTTAGGTGACTTAGGGACCGCCTGTGACTGAGCTGGGATGTGCTGGCGGGTACTTGGCGATGCACGATCAATACAGTGAGTAATTACACACACACAGACACACAGAACGTTTACGCGAATTTCCTACTTCTACTACTGCTCGTCTCTTTACTTCTCCTCCTTTGCCTTCTCCACTTCTTCCTCCTGCTCTTGCTCTTTTTAATGGCGTAATGCTTCGTGTAATTAAAATTCCTTGTGAAGATTTGTTTCTCCTCTTGCTTCTCCCTCTCATCATCCTCTTCCTCCTCCTTCTGGTCCATTGTGTGCTCGGGACGCATTTATTTCTTGACGGTGTTGCTCCTTTCCTTCGGGTATTTTTGCGAGATTTTGTTTTTTGTGTTTCAGTCTGTGTGCACTCTTGTTTCCATTAATTGCGTTAGCTGTCAGGCAGTAATTCTCCTATTTAAGAAGTGTATCCGTTAAGAACATGTCTCCGTTTTCTTTATTTTGCTTAGATTCTCGTCATTTTATTGCTTCTATATTGCTCGCTGAGATTGTGCACTTTGAATGTCTTCCCGAGTCTTCCTTCAACGTAGGAGTCTGAAATCCACTTAGTTCATCAGGTTTCTCTACTCGCTTGAAACTTTTGTAATCCCTCCTCAAGCAATGCGAGGCTGATACTCTTTAAGATGCATCGGCTTTGGCTAAGTTGTTCGCAGTTCTCCCTTCCTTGTCGATGCTTTTATGAATCGCTCGTTACGGCGGCCTGAACCAGTCAATCAATCAGTGAGGCATTATCCGTTTGTCCCGCTATCGCCATGCTTCCTTTCAGTGTCTTATTCTGTATTCCCAGCTGCTGCTCATTAAAAACATGTGACTTGACTTCTTTTTCTGATGGTATTCAAGTTTATCCGGGCTCTTCTTGGCCTCTTGCAATTTAGAGAAGCCTTTGAATATTTGTCCGGCGTGCACTGCTTCTCCTTGTGGTAGAAGTAAAGGGTGCGTAGTTATGCCATGGAAAAACTCCGCTGTTAAATTGTAGTTCTGTTGTGTACTACATGCAACGCTGGTAGGGATTGAGCGCCGCTACCTGCAGTTATTGTTTTCCATTTGATTTTGTTATTGTGTGTGTGTGTGTGTGTGTGTGTGTGTGTGTGTGTGTGTGTGTGTGTGTGTGTGTGTGTGTGTGTGTGTGTCAGAGATAAGATAGTATTACATTCTGTGGCTTGGATTACACTTTTTTTCCGGTAAGATTCCACGCCAAGAGATTTTATGACACAGGGGTAGAAATTCAGGTTACTTTTTATATAATTTGCCATCTTCCTTCATGTATGCCACACTATATAGGGAGGTTATGTATCACGGAAAGCCGCAAATAACAATGGGGATGCGATTTTCTTCCATCCAGCTTACCCTCAGCACCAACCACGAATACCATTACTACTATCTTTGTTCCTTCTTAAGCTTCAGTTCAGTACTCGTGTAATGAATGACCCAACGAAATTCTCACCATTCAAAAGAGAATATCAGAGCGTTCAGGCCATTAAATTTCGAAGTTCTTAAATCCTTTCATGAATGAGTAAGTTTGGGCATTCATTCAAGTCTATTTTTGTAAGACCAGAAACCTGCTTGTACCCTATGCTCTTCAGACACAAGGAAAACCATTAGTCGTAATCTATGAAAGCGAGAGTGCGTGTTTTCTACTACGTCTGCCTTCCAAAAACCTCTCTCACACACTCTCTCTCTCTCTCTCTCTCTCTCTCTCTCTCTCTCTCTCTCTCTCTTTCTTTCTCTGGTGAGTCTTCTACAAGAGCGACGATTTACTTGAGATTCTTGGCTTCCTATTCGTGTCACTTCACTATACTATGCTTCATTAATTAAAAGGGCGAGTGTACGTTTGTGTGTTAGTGTGTGTTAATGACGATAGTGTTACTTTGTTGATTCTGTTGTGTGTGTGTGTGTGTGTGTGTGTGTGTGTGTGTGTGTGTGTGTGGTGGGTGGGTTTATGCAAGAGGGAAAGCCGGCCAAGGGCAACAAAAAAATAAAAGAAAAGCCCATTTAATTGCAGTTCCTTTACATGAAAGAAAGGGAAAAATTGTCTTAGAATGTGTGTGTGTGTGTGTGTGTGTGTGTGTGTGTGTGTGTGTGTGTGTGTGTGTGTGTGTGCGCGTAGTGCTGCAAGTGATAATGTCTTTGTGTCCTCCCGTCGATGGCAAATACATGCACGTCCTCGTATACGTAGAGCATGTCTGGACGTGTGTGGGTTAATAGTGACTTGCTGGGTGGTGTGTGGTGCGATGGTTCTCAGCTCGGTAGACGTTGCTGGGTGTTGCTGTGTGAGTGCAGGAAATGCCTCTACGTGCTGTATTGGCGTCTTGTGTAAGAGTCTGTTACTGTCGTGTTTTTTTTTTTTTTTTTTTATCTCCATATGATTCATCTTGCCATAAAGAGTTTTTTTTTCTCACATGACACTTGGAAATATAAAAAAAAGAGGTGCTTTGTAATGTAGATAAGCCTATGA
>NC_059269.1:14778628-14803628 GCF_017591435.1 Portunus trituberculatus | reverse complement strand
CTCCCCCGCTTGCCCGCTACTCTGCCCCGCCCCCTCCTCACCTCGCTTTCACGGTATTCATGAAGGAGTGAGCGAACGGAGCGCGTCTGACGTTCTCTCTCGCATGAGCAGTGAGAGAAAAGCAAGTGAGTGTGTTCAAGACCGTCACCAGCGTCACCAGCACTGCCTGTCTGGTGGTAACAAGCTGGAGTCTGTGTCGAGAGGATGAGTTGAAAAAAAGTGCAGATAAAGCGGTGCAAAAGCCGTTATATGCCGGAAATTCTAACGATAAGGATTCAAATGTGTAAAGTGAACGTGTGATGTTTGTGCCTCCGAGAAAAAAAAAGACGCTAATTGAAGTGGAGATACGAGTGATAAAGATGGTGATAACTGATAGCAACGGTGAGGATTTGAAACCGTAGCCTGGCTGGTGAATCATGCGTTGTGTCAAGCTGTGTGTTGTTTTAGTAGTGAGTGAAACGTTAGTGACGACTGCACCACTCCCTGCATGAGAACCAGAGGACAGACAGACAGACAGGAGTATATATAAGTACTACATCGGCTCCTGGAGGTGAAGATGTAGCTTAACAGACGGTGAGAACAAGAACCGTGAATTATTGCTTGTGTCTGTGTGTATATAGTGATTTTGACAAGCTCGTGTTGAAGGAAGAGCAGTGTTTGTTGGGTATTGGTTGTCGTGTCTATTGGGAAGCAGTTTACGTGGGTTTGAGAATACTCGTTGTGTTGGGTAAAGGATGTGATTGTGCCTGACTGTGGAGGTAAAAAGCTGTGTGTTGGGGTAGAGGAGTGTGTTGGCGGAAGCAGAGTTGTGTGCCTGTGGGTATGCGCGTGTTGTGTTCAGTAAGATAAGTTTGTGAGTGTGCATGTGTATGTGACTGAGTGAGTGTTATTGTGGGTTCAAAAGACACGTGTTAGACTGTGTTGGAATATAGAAAATTCGTATTGTATTATTTTGACGCCAGAGAAGACCTGAAATGTTTTTTTTTATGTAAAAGGAGAAATCTGACCAAGGGCAACAAAAAGAATTGAAAAAAAGACCCACTCAGTCGCCAGTCCCCTTACAGATCCGAAAGGGTTAGCCAAAAGACAGGGGTAAATGTCTTGAAATCTGTGGTGAAAAGGAGAATTTAATCATGAGTTCAGTTTATATATATATTAATGGCACACTGTGTTATATGTTGTATGTTGTATAGACAGTAGTGTTTGTGGTGTTGCGTAACATTGCTACTGCTCTGATGTGGTATAAGGTACGTTCCACATGTGCCGGGAATACTTTATCATGCTGTGTTGTGCTACTAAATGTGCTGTATTTGGAAAGTATTGCGTTGCGTGTGTTGGCCAAAGGAGGCGTGCTGTTTGCTGTGTTGTATCGCTGAGGTGTTGCGGTTTTTGGGCCATGGTAGGGAAGTGTAGTTTTGCGTCGTGTTGGTCAAGGGAGGAGGCGTACTGTTTGCCTACACATTATGGCACAGGAGAGGAGGAGGATGGGGCAAGAAAAGTGGATGGTAACAAATCGAAATCATACAAGCTTAACTGGTAACGGAGTACACTTATTTGCTACACACAGAAAATACATAGGGCGATTATAGAGGACAGCAGATTTTGTTGTTTTGAAAAATCAAGAATATAGAGACATTTGTACGATTGAAATGCATGAAGAGGAAAACATTAGGCAGAGTAAAACTGGGGAGATTCTGATATTCTACAAAAGAGATGACATAAAGGACACAAAATGAATATACGTTCTAGAAGCAAATACAAAACCGTGATTCTTTTTGGTTACTTAACCCCTTCAGTACCATGCTGTGTTTTCATATTCATTCTGGCTACTATTTGGTGATTTTATACAGCTTCAGAAACTTATGTTGGGGATTAAAATAGTAACGACTCTGGCCATTAATCTTTTGACCTCCGTAGACCGTAAGGCAAATAAAATAGTCTAATCATACCCAAAAAATCAACAACCAACAAAACAACATTTCTGTAAAAAAAAAAAAAAAAAAAAAAAAAAACTCAGGTCAGTCCGGTTTTCTCATCCTTACTTTTTTTTTTCTTTACCATTCAAGGCAACAGTTTATTTTCCAGCCTTTCCCTCCTACTTTACCCTTGGATGTTCCTTACAAGCAAACTTTTTGTGATAAGAAGTGCACCCCGCCCTTCCTTTCCCGATTCTCTCCTCCGTTCTTCATTCCCTTCTTTCCTCCGTCGCTCTCTCCTTCTCCCTTGCAAGCAATTGGTGGTGAGGAAAAAAAAGAAAGAAAATCACTGGCGTCAGGAGAAATTTTGTCACCACTGTCTGCACGTTAGTGGTGATGATGGTGGTGGTGAGTGTAGTTGTAGTGACATTGGTGGTGTTTGCGGTGAAGGTGATGGAGTGTTGTTCGTAATAGTGACGATATTGGTGATCCTTTCGTTAGTAATCGCGATGGTGAAGGTGATGGTGATGTAATAGTGAGTTATGTTGTTTGTGTTTGCATCAATAACTGGCGTGCTTATGATAGTGATGAAGATGAGGGCAGTAGTGCTAGTAACAGTGGTAAGGTTAATGATAATGACAATGATAGCTAACAATGGAGATGATAATAATGATGACAATGGTGATCCTAATGGGGTTAATGGTGATGATAGTGGTGAAAGCAGTGGCGATGATAATGATGGTGACGGTGATGGTGGAGTCCTTAGAATCAGTCCTTGAGTGTGATATGTAGCGTGTCACCACTTTCCAAGCAGAGAGAGAGAGAGAGAGAGAGAGAGAGAGAGAGAGAGAGACGACAAACACCTCGCTTCCGACCTTGCTCTTGTCTTTTCACTGCAAACTACTCTCATAACGTCTCTCTCTCTCTCTCTCTCTCTCTCTCTCTCTCTCTCTCTCTCTCTCTCTCTCTCTCGTGTATTTCTTATCTCCCTTTTATTATTCTTCTCTTATTTGATTCTTACGTCCTCCTTTCCTGCCTTTCTACTGTGCTATGTCTCCTCTCGTGTTTTATTACATCTATTCTATCTATCTCTTTATCCTCTCTTTCCTCTCCAGTGTCTCCTACCTTCCATCTTCATTCGTGTGTTTCCTGTCCCGTGCTTTCTTCCTTTTTCCTTCTTTGTCTTGTTTTTCCTGATGCATCTTTCACCCTCTGATTCAATTCTCTTCTTCCTGTCCTGTCAAGTGTTTCCTGTTCTTTCCTATTTCTCTCCCTCACTTATTTTCTCCTTCCGCTTTCCTTTTCATCTGCATTGCTATTCTATTCCCTCCCTTTCCTCCATCTCTCACTTTATTACTTTCTGCTTTAATATACTTCCTACTTCTCTCTTTCCCTCTACCTTTTGCAACTATGTGTGTGTTTTCCCTCTCGTTGCAAAGTACTGTGCTCTGTTTCTTGCCTGTACACTCGCTCCCGTCCCGTGCTTCCTGCTAACCGCTGAGGTGCAAGGGCGAGCTGAGTGTGTAATTTAAATGCTGGAGCACGTGGCTTTGAAGACGCGAAGGAAGCAGGCAATGTACGAGTGAATATAGGAGAGAAAAAGGTGGAATTCTGTGGTTTGAGAATTCGAATCAAATCAGGAGGAAAGGGGGAAAAAGTATCCTGGAAATTGTATGGGGATATTGGATTTTCTCTCTCTCTCTCTCTCTCTCTCTCTCTCTCTCTCTCTCTCTCTCTCTCTCTCTCTCTCTCTCTCTCTCTGTAGGATGATTAAAAACAGTTGTGGAGTAAGAGTTAGAGGACACGAGCACCTTTTAAAGAGAGAGAGAGAGGAGGAGAGAGAGTGAGTGAGCGAGCGAGCGAGGCAGTCAGTCCTGGGAAGAATTTGTAATGCGGGAAAGTTTGGTGATGGAGGAGAGTATAAGAAGACTTAGAGAAAGTAAAAGAAAGTTAGGGTACTCAAGGTATAAGAAAATAAAGTAGAAAAATATGAAACGAGATAAAGTATTATTCTCAAACTAATTTCGCATCATAAGATTTAAAGATTGGTGTAAGAATTCTAAATGCATGTGGACTGATAATCTTGAAGCGTTTAACCCCTTCAATATTGAGACACATTTTTACCTTGAGATTTGGGTACAATTAGACCATTTTATTGACATTAGGAAGGGTCTATGGAGGTTAGAAGAGTAATGGCCACAGTCTTCACTATACTAATCCACCACATGAGTTTCTGAAGCTGTATAAAATCACCAAATAGTAACCAGAAGTAATATGGAAACGCGTCATATTATTTCGTTTTCGTGTGTGTTGACTTAAATGGTATTTGAATCACGCTACGTTCATATTTCTGTACCTGTCTTCTTTTTATACAATATTGGCTTTTTCATCGGAATTTATGGGTTAATGGAGCCATATTCTGGGTAAGAGTTGTCTAAAATCAACCATATTCGTGTTTCTAAAATGAAGAATCAAGAAGACACCTTTCATTCTGGATATCCTAAATAAAGACGAAATTTCTGCTAGTTTGATTTATGTAAATGAGGAAAAATTGAACTTCGAGCAATGAAAAAAAATATATGCACCTAATATTTGAGCTCAAGATGCACAAAGAGTGATATCAGTAGTAATCATCACGGGGGATTAATTAGGGAACAACAAACACTTCACTGCAACAAGACGCAACGATTCATTGACATCAAGGTGGCAGGAGGGGACGAGGAAACAATGGGAAGGACTTACAGACGTGGAGTGAATCAAATTTAGTGTAACATGCATGACCAGTTCCTTGTGCTGCTTCTCGTCATGCATTCTTTCCACCTCTTGCTTCTTCCTCCTTCACCACCTCTTATCTCCTCCTCCTCCTCCTCCTCCTCCTCCTCCTCCTCCTCCTCCTCCTCCTCCTCCTCCTCACATTCAAATTATCCTCATTATCGTCATCAAAGGCCTTACAAAGTCAACAACTTGCCAAGAACTCAGAATTTTCCACCACTCTCTCTCTCTCTCTCTCTCTCTCTCTCTCTCTCTCTCTCTCTCTCTCTCTCTCTCTCTCTCTCTCTCTCTCTCTCTCTCTCTCTCTCTCTCTCTCTCTCTCTCTCTCTCTCTCTCTCTCTCTCTCTCTCTCTCTCTCTCTCTCTCTCTCTCTCTCTCTCTCTCTCCGAATATGCAAAGTGTCAACATTCTTATTTTTCTTTACTCTGACCTACACATCAAACTGAAAAAAAAGTAAAAAAAAAATACACTTTTTAAAAATACTTACTGCACGGAAAAAAAAAATAAAGGGGTAAAGAATGATCACACAGAATTATGCAGATTCTCTTACGTTCCTGCGATTCCACTGCAAATCGTAACGGTCTTGATGCGTCTATGAACGAGAAAAAAGAACAAGAAAAAGCGAAAGAAACGACGCGGGGTTGGATTGCAAGGAGGACCCGAAGACTAATTAATCGAACCTGTTACTCCACTTTTTCATCTCCCTTTTCTCTGCAATTGTACATCGAGTGGTGGTGAATGGTGACTGGGGACATGCTGGGAGAGAAGAGAAGCGAAGGGAAGGGAAGGGAAGAATAGAGAAGGGAAGGGGGGAGGGAGAATCTTAAATGACAACACCATTAGTCAGTGTGGGACTCTAAACACGCCTGGGAAACAAGAAGAAAAGTCCTCAGATGTGAATATCAAAGGATGTGGATTAGCGTGGGAAACGGTATTGTGAAAAGAATATAGTGTTATGTTTTCTTTGATGGAGAAGGACAAAGCTGTATTTCTTCTTGCAGAGAGATAGAGAAAGGGGAAGAGAGAGAGAGAGAGAGAGAGAGAGAGAGAGAGAGAGAGAGAGAGAGAGAGAGAGAGAGAGAGAGAGAGAGACCGAACAAGAGAGACCGAACAACCAAGAGAGACCGAAAACGAAAAAAAAAAAAAAATTGAACGCAAACGAGAAATTTATCGACAACAAAATTAAATAAAAAACAAACCAAGAGATAACAACATGCAAGCGTTAAACTGCACGTAAATAATCTATCTCCCGTTTGCTTTTGCCCTAGACATAATTATACGTGACAACCGCTGCTGAAAATTAATAGGGAGTGCTGGCCGTATGTTCCCCCTCTTCCACCGCCTTCTTGCCTTTATTATTATTATTTTGCAGTGCCTTTCATGTGGCAGAACGTGCAGTGCGGGTTCCTCTCTAAGTGTGTAGCGTGTGACTTTCTCGCGGTGTTCCTCAAGGTCTAACCAAAGTAGGGCGTAAATTTTAGCATCGTGACGTGGTTGTTGGAGAGAGAGAGAGAGAGAGAGAGAGAGAGAGAGAGAGAGAGAGAGAGAGAGAGAGAGAGGATGCTTTCATCACTGTCCTTCTTCGGTTCATTTTTTTTCTTGTAATATTTTGGAACAATACGATATCAACTTTCTCTCTCTCTCTCTCTCTCTCTCTCTCTCTCTAGCGTGTGAAATCCTCCTAAGTATTGTGTTTTCCTCTACACTTCCTTACGACTGCCCTCTCTCCTCGTCCCTCTCTTCTCCTCCCTCACCCCTTTCTCCCTCTATCGCCTTCCACAAACACTTCATCACCATAAAATCAGACAGTTACCTGCCCAAACGGTACACCTACTCCCCCCTGGCCTCGTCACGTGACTACTCTGAACCTCTCTCTCTCTCTCTCTCTCTCTCTCTCTCTCTCTCTCTCTCTCTCTCTCTCTCTCTCTCTCTCTCTGTCTCTCTCTGGTAATAACCATTTACATATTTATCTAATTGCTGGAAATAGTTTCGTAAATTGAAATTGTACCTGATGAGAGAGAGAGAGAGAGAGAGAGAGAGAGAGAGAGAGAGAGAGAGAGAGAGAGAGAGAGAAGACCCGGGACCGCTACTATAGAGAAATATGAGAACCATTTTCCTGAAGATGAAACCAACGTTATGGCTGGGCGGCTGCAACCGTCGAGAGAGAGAGAGAGAGAGAGAGAGAGAGAGAGAGAGAGAGAGAGAGAGAGAGAGAGAGAGAGAGAAGGGGGAATCATAGTTGCACTGATGAAAAGGTTGCAGTGATGATAAGGTTTAGGGAGAGAGAGAGGAAGGAGTAATGGAGAGAGAAAGGGTGAAAGGTTAGGCTGTAGGGTGAAGGGAAGGGAGAAAGGAAGGAAGGAAGGTAAAGGAGGAGAGATACAATGGAGCGTTAAGGTAAAGATGAGAGACAGCCGCGAGACGGGTGAAGGTAAAATGTGTGAGATTAGCCAAGTGTGTGTGTGTGTGTGTGTGTGTGTGTGTGTGCAGTACTTTGTTGTCCTCTGCGATGACTCATGCAAGAGAGAGAGAGAGAGAGAGAGAGAGAGAGAGAGAGAGAGAGAGAGAGAGAGCATATAACACCTGAACAACAACCATAACCTCTAGGTCACGTGACGGAGGAAAAAGGATCGTCGGTCTGGGCTAGTCTGGGCTCTGGCGGGGAGGGTCGTGCACAGCGGGCGTAGAGACGGGAGTGGCCAGTGTTGCCAGCGCGAAACAGCACGTGGGCGGCTTTAGGAAACTCACAGTATTACCAATGTGGGGAAGGATTTATACTGACCGCCTGTTCTATTGAAGAAGGAAAAACTGTATATACTCCATCGTGTATCGCCATATTACTGTTTTGTTTTGAGTTAATTGAAATGGTGGGAAACTTGGATCACGTAATAGCAGAAAGGGAAGCGACGCGGGAGGCTGGACGTTGTTGAAAATGATTATTAATGCATGGAAATATTATACGAAGGGAAGATGAACGTAATGAGTAATGAGGCGAGTCTGTAATGAAATGCAGTGCGTGGCTCATTGAGTGTTCTTAATGCTGGTGCACTTAGCAAAGACAGATGTGTTGAAATAATGTTGATTTTGTTGTATGTGAGGATTCTGAGGCGACTACCACCACCACCACCACCACCACCACCATCATCATCATCATCATCATCATCATCATCATCATCACCACCTCTACTACTACTACTACTACTACTACTACTACTGCTACTACTACTACTACTACTACTACTACTACTACTACTACTACTACTACTACTACTACTACTACTATCATCATCATCATCATCATCATCATCATCATCATCATCATCATCACCACCACTACTACTACTACTACCACCACCACCACCACCACCACCACTACTACAACTACTACTAATACTACAAGCTGCGTACGGGGACGACCTCAGGGATCCAGGAACAAAGAGAACAATGTTGAAATTAAAGGGAACACTTGCGTGACAGGTGTGGATAACAAATGTGTGTGTGTGTGTGTGTGTGTGTGTGTGTGTGTGGAGATGGAAGGATTAGTATACATAAGAGATTAGCCTTTTTTTAGCTTTGCGTTTATAGTACAAGTGTGTGTGTGTGTGTGTGTGTGTGTGTGTGTGTTAGAGAGCCATGAGTAAGGAAGACAGGATACTTACATGTTGACACTATTGAAACGAGAGCAAATAAAAAAATACATAAATAAGCAAAAAGACAAATAAATGAATAAAAGAAATATTAAGGTGACATGCGAGAAGCGTAACTCAGCAGCGGGAGACACTCATCCTCTTAGTGGGAAAGTGTAAACCTCTGTGAACAAGCCGTGTACAGGACAGGCGTGTGAGGGGAGGTGGAAGAGGAGACGGAGGAGGAGGGAGAGGATGAGGTGGGGGTACGCTTCCCTGACGAGCTGTGTGAGGCCAAACACCACACTTACCTTACGTCTGGCAGGAGAGTCAACGGTCTGTCTATACGATGGCAATATTTGATGATTACACCATTTACTTCCCTCTTCCGGCTAATCCGTAGATAGCGAACAGTAAATTATAGTATCGCTAATTTATGTACGTCATTTATCGGTACAAGGTGAAGCCAACAGCTGTCCAAGTACTCCAAAAAACAAGGCTGGAATCGGTAGCAAATGTTTCGGTAACAATTAAACTCCTCCCGTAGAATGTTTGTTTAGCTTTTAGCGTTGTTTACCTCCAGCGTGTGACCCGTGATGGAGCATATTAGTCGGGAATGTTCAGCGTTTGTACTTTGGGTTGAGTGCTGTTGATAGCGCTGTTTCCAGGCTCCCAGCGGCGACGGGGTGACCACTGGAATTAAACAGTTTCCAGGAGTTGCATGCGTGTGTGTGTGGCTTTCCTTCTGGTGTTGTGGTGCTGTCTAGTCTTGTGAATTCCTGTTTTCCTACTAACTTTATCTTCCTCCTCGCCTTTTCTTTCCCTGTGCAGTTTTTTCATCCTTCCCGTGTTTTCCTGTCTTCCTTTCAACATTTCCTCTTCTCTCACTTTCCTTTTCCTTAAATGTGTTATTTTCGTGTCATCCTTTCAACATTTCCTTCCCTCTCCTTCCTTCCTCTCTCTTTCCTTTTCTTACGTTTTGCTGTATTATTTTCTCGTGTCATCCTTTCAACATTTCCTTCCCTCTCCTTCCTTCCCCTCTCTCCCCTTTCTTTACCTTTTGCTGTGTTATTTTCTCGTGTCATCCTGTCTTCCTTTCCTTTTTTTCTCTCCTCGTCTTGTTTCCTTGTGTTTTTCTCTTGCGGTGTGACGATCCTGTGTTGTTTGGCGCTCTTCTCTCCGCTTCGTTTTGTTTAGTTTCCTATTTACAGTCCCAAGTTTACACAGTGACGCTCCCACAGACTTGAATACTGTATTCCTTTCTTCCATTGTTTGTTCCTGCATTTTTTTCTCCTTGTTTCTCTTCATTGTTTGTTTTCTTTTCTTTTTTTCTTCTCCTCTTAACGTTCTTCTTTCCTTTCTTCCTTTTTTTTTCTTCCTGGTATCCTCTCCTTTCTTTCTTTTCTATTTTTCTTCATTCCTTAGTTTCTTCATTCATTTATTTCTCTCTCATGCTTCCTTTGTTTTTCTGCTCATCTTACATTCTTTCCTTCATTCTTTTCTTTATTTTTCTCTTTTAATACTTTTCTCCTCATCCATCCATCCCTTCTTTCCTCTTTCCCTTCCTCCCGCCCTCCTCCTCCTCTCATTTCATCAACTCTTCCTTCCTCTTTTCCTTCCTTCCTTCTTCATATCATCGAAAACCCTCCTATTCATAAACACTTTAGTTATTTTGCATCGCCTGGCTGTCAGTACCTCCCTACCTACCCTCCCTCGGTACTTCCTTGACATACTTCCCAACTTTCCTCTCGCCTCCCCTTCGTCTGTCTCTGCCTCTTCTTAAATACGTTATCTAATTTAAAGTGAGTCTTAATTCAATTTATCTGTGTATCTGTCGTGGTCTCAAGGGTAAACGTTGTCTCAGGATGGATACATTAAGAGCCCGGTGCAGCCTCGACCTTTTCCTTGTCGTGTTGTGCTCACATCACCGTGGCAAGACAAGGAGTGAGTGATAATGTGTGCGTGTCATATTGCTATTTGTATTCATTATGAGTGTAGTTATTAGTGGTAAGGGAGAAGGAAGATTTTTTTTTGCTAATGTTATATATTACTCTGCTTTGTGTATCTCTTCCATTAGTTCCTTGTACACACCGGGAAGAATCACGTCATAGCTCTAGCCAATGACAGATGCTGTGGAAAAAAGGATGACAGATGTCGCTTTTGTTAAACATATAGATAAGAAGGCTGTTACATAAAGTCTGGAGAGGAGTGCATCTCCTGAAGACAAAAGTGTAAAGCTGAAGTGTTAAAAGTAGAGAAGTATCCTCACTCGGGGCAACGGTTTCCTAGCGGGTGGGCTTTGAGATAGGAGATACCACAAAAAGTATCCCCTTTAGCCCATAAATTCCCGTGAAAAAAGTACGTGTTAGTTTAAGTATATGATTACAGATATGCAATAGAACATCTCACCCACGCATGGCTATCTTTATGCACACTAACACAGGATAGAAACAAAGGACAACAGATAAACAAACATCTTCAAATAAAACCTGGATACATATGAACATAGTAACACCACAAGGGGAGGAAACAGGTGTCTATACTGAAGTAGTGGAGGAGGAAGGCAATGTAGCTTTTATGACTATACCTCCTCCTGATCCCCTCGGCCCCCTCCATACCACAGGACAACCACACCTGTGCACGTAACAGTGATTAGTGGTTCCCTGCTGGTAAGAGGCCGGGAGGCAGGTAGAGGACGGTTGTAAGACGAGGAGAGGGACGAGTTAGAGAGAACTCGTGGGAATGGAAGGTGGTGAGTAACGTAAGGGAGTTAGGCAGGACTGGTGTGTGAGAAGAGGGAGATAAAGGAATGAGAAGCGAGTTAGTGGCGAAAGGAATGGAGACAGAAGTGAAGATATAAAGTAAAGAGACTTGAATTTAAAGGGGTGAGGGAAGGGAGGTGAGTAAGAGGAGGTAATGGACGGGGTGAGGGGTGAGAGGAGAGGTACTGGAGAGGGATGAGGGAGAGTGTTTACCTGAGGGGCGAGGGGAGAAGTGCTGGAAGGGGTGCGGATGGGTTGGGGTGACGGGTGAAGTGAGAGGCAGTAGCGGGGTGAGAGGGGGTTGGGGTGAGGGGTGAGTTCGTGAGAGTGTAATGATCGCTGATTCCCGTTGGGCCATTTGGCGGCCTACCCCGTGGTGTGTGTGTGTGTGTGTGTGTGTGTGTGTGTGTGTGTGTGTGTGTGTGTGTGTGTGTGTGTCTTTACATGTGTACAAAGAAAGATAAATAAGTAGAAATGAGATTAAACTTTTGACTTTTTAGGACAGGAAAGGAAAACAGTAACATATTTCATATTTTTCGAGTTTTAGCCAACCTTCTCATCAAAAAAAAAAAAAAAAAAAAAAAATCAGTACATAAATAGATGAAAATAAACGAAGAAAATAATGAAAGAAACCACTCATCTGCATATTACTGATAGCATTACCATAAAGAAGGCAAAATAAAAAAAGTTTCCTAACTCACTTGCTAAATTTAAAGACATCACAGCCAGGGAATTAGAGACGCAAACTTGAAAAACAACTTTATTCCTATCTCCTCCGCCCGTCACGACTCCTCAGCCTTATCCGTGATTACTCCTTCAGTCAGTGTGGGAACATTCCCTTCATGTGTCGCTTCGTCATTCCCTCACAAGCTTATCCATAATTACTCTTTCAGTCAGTCAGTCAGTCCATTCAGGCTAAACTTCCTTCCATCATAGATTCGCGTATTGCAAAACTAGTCGTGCCTGCGTGTGTGTGTGTGTGTGTGTGTGTGTGTGTGTGTGCGTAAGGCTTCGTGCGCACTAAAATGGTAAAAGCTGTCAGTTTCAAAGAATAAAAGGTATAGAAGACTTGATTTAACAACACTATTTTCTTCACCACGTAAATAATAAAGGGAGAAACTAGTGAAAGTACAGGAGAATGAGTGTGCAATATCCATCTGCCAATCCTAGTGATGGGAATGATTAATAATGATAGTACTTACTTTACTTAATCCTTTCAGTACTGGGACACATTTTTACCTTGATATTTGTGTACTGTTAGACAATTTTATCGACATCAGGAAGGGTTTATGGAGGTCAGAAGATTATGGCCACAGTCCTCATTATTTTAATCACCCACATAAGTTTCTGAAGCTGTGTAAAATCACCAAATAGTAACCAGAAGGAGTACGGAAACGCATAATGGTACTAAAGGGGTTAAGACAAATTATCTTCCATCCACACCTCTTAATTTATATGGATTGTTTACGGTCATTGCTCCCAAACACAAGTCTTCCTGATGACAATACGCATACTCAAGGCCTGGGAAGCGTAATTTAAAGGCGATATTCCCAGTAACAATAACCATAGCATTATCACCGTTTCATTCATGGTCGCTCAGTCAGTCAGTCAGTCAATCACTCCGTCATAAGCTCGTTTTATCAAGCTGCCTTTCACGCTTCATATACGTCTTCCACATTTATTCTTCAGCGATGGGCACTGATCATCGTGTTGTCTCCCTCTATATCCATTCAGCCTTCCTCTTTCCACCCCATTGAATGTTGATTTTTTATTCGCATTACATAACCGTTCATCTTCCTGCGGTTCCGTCTCGATTTCCCCTTCCTCCCACATCCGCTCCCTTTTCCTCCTCTTCCTCTTCTTCGTCCCTTTCCTCGTCCCCTCTCTCTTTCTCTCTCTCTCTCTCTCTCTCTCTCTCTCTCTCTCTCTCTCTCTCTCTCACCTTAGCTAGTACAAGTCACTTTTTGTATATATTTTATTAGTTCCACACAACCCTTCTCTCAGCTGCTTTATCGCTCTCTTAACATCAGGCAGCAAGACAGGCCTCAGTTTTCTTCGTCCTCTTCGACCTCCTGCTCTTCCTCCTCCTCCTCCTTCTCCTTTTAATCTGCTCTTTTTTTTCTAATAAAGCATCTATTAAAAACCTCTGGATATAGTCAACTTAAGTGAACATTCTCGTAATAAGTTAAGAGTTGGGTTTTTGTAACCAGATACTCCTGCATTTCCGTGCTCCCGTGATCACCTACTTCTATGCTGCGTCTGTACAAAGTGGTTCAGTTTTAGCTTTCTTTTTTATCACAGAAGACCAGTCGTGGATGAAAAGGAGACTAGAAAGCATGTACGAGTATCTAGAGCAGAGTGACGTGTTATTAAAAGTAGTGTCAGCTTCACGTGACTGGCAGCGCTCGCCTGAAACGTTTGCATGCACTGTATAGAGAACTGGAAGCGTCGATTGAAGGTAGATTTTTTACACTTATTTTAACATTTTTGCTTTTACATATTCCACTTGTGTAATACATGTAACAGTCATAACTTGTGATTCAGAGAACAGACATCTTATTAGTTATTACTTTAATTAAGCGGAAATATTATCATGTGGAAATATTATGTGGCAGCAATTCGCTTACTAATGTACTATAACCACTTATATAAACGAACCAATTTTCATTTGCGTTGCCTATTTATGTTTTACAGTCATAACTTTGCCTGTTAGTGGAGAAAATAAGAGAAAATAGTATCACCTGTTTATTTGAATTGATGCACTGTTAATACTAACTATGAAACGATTCAATATCTAAAAATACTTTATCAGTGCACTGTTTACGTTAGAAAGTGAGAAAAATATAATTTCAATTAATGCATTATAATCTTCAATCTCGGGATTTAATGTAAAAAAATTATACAAAGTAATCAGTGTATTGTTTTCTACACAGGATGTTCAGTGAGTTAAGAGAACTAGTGAACCGTGTCAGTCACGCGTGGCATCCATTGCGGCCAGCGGATGAGTCCACAGCCAGACAGACCCGCTGGGAATGTCGTCCAGCAAAACACTAGGAGACGTGATTCTGTGAGGGAAAAGCGATGGCCAGTCACTCCTCCCACAAAAAAAGAGCCGTAGGGGAAGCGTGGCACTCCAGAGCTATGATTTCTTACGTGGTGGCCGCTGTGTCAAGGGCGGGAGGCGGAGGCGAGGAGGAGGTGGAGGTGGAGGTGAGAAGGAAGGAAAGGAGGGATGGAGGGGCGAGGTTAGCCTTTCCCCCGCTACGCTCCGTTGGTATTGAGGTCAACCTTCGTACCCCACCTGGCTCACTCCCTGCCTGCCTTGGACGCTCTCCGAAGTACTGTCTAGCGTATGTCACGCTTAAAAATATGACGCACCATTACACATACACGTGCCTCAGTTGATCTTAACTGATGATCTTCAAGCTTTGTCTAGATGCAGGAGTGACGTGTAATATTTCATCTCTTTATGAACTGGAGTATTGCAATCAGATGTGCGTGTCTTATCTTATGATGTTTAAGCCTCGTTAAGAGTTGCTTATGAATTTCTATACTACACACATGGTGATGTATAAAAGTAGTATCTCAGGTTCAAAAGACAAGAATATTATTGATGTAGCAATGTGTGACAAGTAATGCTGACAATCAAATAATTCCTTGGATCATTTTATTATTATGATATCATACGGATACCAAGATGTTAAAACATGGTGTACTTCAACAAAACAGTATTTACAATCGCAACACTTCTGTCAATTAAAGACGAAGCTTTCATAACTTGTCTTGAATCTTTTCTTATTCTCATTTGGGAAAGCACTAATTGAACGTCATTCTATGAAACCATTTGCTTCCTTTCACGCGTTGTTCTATATAAAAGAAATGCAAGCTGGGGCAAACATTACAAGCAGCACTTACTGAAAAAAAAAAAAAAACAAGCACATGATTAAAGGCTAAGGATGACAACACAACAGCTCGAACACAGAGTCGCTGGAACACAGGAACCTCACACACAGGGCAAGGTCAGGAGGGCAATAACTCATGGATATCAGCATGAAAAGAACAGATACGTGTACTAGGACTGATACAACACTCCTGATGTGCGCAAAAGGAATAACAACAACAGCAACCCTGCCAGACGACAAGGATAACCTTATATAAGACAACATAACACAATCCTTGCAATAGAAAACGTACAGAAACACTTGTGAATGAATGTTGAATTGAAATGGTGCAGATGAAACCCGTTGAAATCTGATCCGGCGAGAGAGAGAGAGAGAGAGAGAGAGAGAGAGAGAGAGAGAGAGAGAGAGAGAGAGAGAGAGAGAGAAATATTGCAGGATACACGTGACAATCTGGCCTCTTAATAATGTAATAACTACTTTTGTCCTTCTTCTCGGTAACAAACACACCTGCTAATGTTTTTGTGTGGTAATGTTCTTGGTGGCATATACTTGTTGTTGTTGTTGTTGTTGTTTCTATTTCTTTCTTTCTTGCTTCCTTTCTTTCTTTCATTCTTTCTTTCTTTCTTCTCCCGGCTACCCTTTGAGATCTACACCCATAAACCGCTGCGTAATACCTTAGTTGTCTTGTAATCCCCGTGACTCTCTATGGCTGAGAGATGTAACAAGTTCCGTCCGTCTCTTGTCTTACATATTCAGTGGCGCAATTAAGATTCAAAGGAGCCTAATGGTATATGTAAATACACCACAAAAGCCGGTACTCTGAAACGCTTTGTTCCGTCACCATTACTGCTCTCCAAAGTCTACAGTTGAAGGTACTCGTGTTTTGAAGAGTATTATTATGGTTCTGGTCATAGATTGGTAAGATTTCTAATTTATTTAAAGGAGAAACTGTCTTGAAAACCCAGCTAGTCGTCTCTGTGGCCTTGGAAAATTGTCGTAGTGAGAGGGGAAGGTGTCTCTGAATATGGGCGAAAGAGCAGTGCATTGAGCATAGAGCCATAATTTGAAAAACATCTGGTCACACTACCACTACGCTCTGAAGGCTGTAGTTGAAGCAGTAGGAATCTTCAAGCGTGTTTTTATGATTCTAGTGATTAATTAACAAGATTTCTACATTATTGAGTGGAGAAATATTAATGATCGCAAAAACACACTCAAAAACACTCTAAACACACCCGTGGTACAGTGGAACCATGCGTGCTTTGGGTCCGAGGGGTCTCCAAGCGCACGGGTTCGAATCCTGTCCACGGTCCGAGTGTAGGTTGGGCTTCCTCACTCAGGGCAATGGTTTCCTAGCGGGTGGGCTTTGAGATAGGAGGTACCCCAAAAAGTATCCCCTTTAGCCCATAAATTCCCGTGAAAAAGCCCACATGGTTTAAATAAAAAAAAAAAAAACACACCAAAGGACATTGAGTTAAACGCATTAAAACTCACTCAAACACACCAAAGCACACCCAAACACACCCAAACACAGTCAAAAGACACCAAAACAAGCTATTGATGATCTCTGCGGTGTTTGAAAATCGTTCTTCTTTTTTATTCTACTGTTTTCATGAAATATAGTATACTTGCTGGAAATGGGAAAATATACGGTTTTAATCGCATTGTTCCTTATTGTAGATGTTTTAATACGCTTTGTACGTACATCGTTTTTTTTTTATTTTCATTTATTTATTTTTTTTATGTAGGTACATATTGTTGTGAAAGAATCAATCGTATTCAGACACAAACAGTGCATTTCTGGTACGACATTTTCAGTTTGGGAAGGTACGACTTCCCTGTTTAGTTCAAGGGTGAGTGATGTGCGATAACTCCTGTTTTTTTGGAGATTTACTGCACCACGTATAAATTTATCCTGCAAATTAAGTATGGCAATAAATCCGTGGTATTTATGGAGCCATACGTATTAAGTAGCAAAATTCTTAACGTCTCGGCGATGCTTACTTTTGCTTCCACTTAACGAGGATTGGACGCCACTGGTTAATATTTTACCGTCAAGTCACCGTGGACTGTGATGTAGACGCTCTCTCTCTCTCTCTCTCTCTCTCTCTGATTAGGTTGTGTATCATACCACAAACGACCTTTAAAGGCCCAATAACTCTGTTTCTGTTGGTCCTTCCTTTGTGTACCTTCTCCACGCATCTCTCTCTCTCTCTCTCTCTCTCTCTCTCTCTCTGATGTCTAGTTTTCGTATGATCTATTACGATAATGTGCATCACTCTCCCTAATGACGCTGTACAAGGCAGTGTGCTGAAGTCATAGGCCCTTGAGTGTAGCACAGTCCTTCGCTGCGTGTGATAAAAGCAGGAGGTCTTGAAAGGAAATCCAATACGACACTAAGGCAGTATTAGCAAGGGATGTTTTAGCCTCTGTGTGTGTATTGGCTATCAATGTATCGAACTCTTTCTTTTCCCCCACCTCTCTCTCTCTCTCTCTCTCTCTCTCTCTCTCTCTCTCTCTCTCTCTCTCTCTCTCTCTCTCTCTCTCTCTCTCTCTCCATTTCCTTCTTTTCCTGTCCTCTTCATCATCTTTTTCTCTTCCCCTTCATTGTCATCAGCTCCGTCTTTTACTGCTGCTCTACCTTTCCTCCTCCTCCTCCTCCTCCTCCTCCTCCTCAGCGTCTTCCCTTTCTCGCAACTCTTTCGCCAACAGAAGAAGACCCTCCCCCACTTAATGTCACTCTGATACACTTTGAGTCACTGCGGGCGGAGGCGGCGGCGGTGGTTGGGTTTGGCGGCGACGTGATGTGTCGTGACGCCTTCCTTGTGTCACCCTCCGGCCTGGCACGCGGCCCGCCTCACCATGACGTTAGTGGTGATATAGGCTGCTGCTGCCTTTCCTGCCCCGCTGACTGACGGAGAGAGGGCTGGTTTAGATATGGGAATGTGTGAGGTTGTGTGTTTGGGGGTGAGTTTGTGTTGTTGATGTTGTAAGTGATGTTTTTTATGTTCGGGGCACTAGTAATGAGTAAGAAAGAGTGAAATAAAGAAAACGGCCAACTCAGGTGCTAGTAGGTAAGGAAAGGTTACAAACATGTCACTCAAAATTTGTTATAGTATTTGGTGTTTGTTCATTGGTGTTTTAGTGTGTGTTGTGTGCCCCGTGTTTATTGTTGTGTGTGTGTGTGTGTGTGTGTGTGTGTGTGTGTGTGTGTGTGTGTGTGTGTGTGTGTGTGTGTGTGTGTGTGTGTGTGTGTGTGTGTGTGTGTGTGTGTGTGTGTTTATTTAGATAAACGATATAAATATGAATGTAGGACGAACAAATTTTCCTTTCTCTCTCTCTCTCTCTCTCTCTCTCTCTCTCTCTCTCTCTCTCTCTCTCTCTCTCTCTCTCTCTCTCTCATCCGTCACTTGTCTCTTCCTCATTTCTTTCACCTCAATTTATTTTCCCCTGCTGGCTCGCCGCGTGCCTCGCCTCCCCTTAGCCGCGTGACACTTGCTATCGCTAAGTGTGCCAACATTGTCGTGTCGCGAAAAAAGGGAGCCTGTCTGGTGTGTGTGTGTGTGTGTGTGTGTGTGTGTGTGTGTGTGTGTGTGTGTGTGTGTGTGTGTGTGTGTGTGTGTGTGTGAAATGATGTAATGTTGAAGTTTTTTTTTTTAAACTTTGCTAGAGTGATTATGAAAGAAAAGAAATGTATAGCCATGTTCTCTTGTATTTTCTGTGTATCTGATGTTGAATGTTGGAACAAATATGCACACGCACACACACACACACACACACACACACACACACACACACACACACACACACACACACACACACACTAAATATTACAGCGTTTACTAATGAACGTGTGTAATATGTATGCTTCAGTTCGGAATATTCTCTCTCTCTCTCTCTCTCTCTCTCTCTCTCTCTCTTGCGACCACGTGTGCTGCCGTTTGTTGTTGTATCCTTTGTGTTCTGTAATGGTCTCTTTAGTCAGTCAGTCACCCGCCCTTCCCTTTGACCTTAACCCCGTGACGTGACCCGCGTGGCTGACTGATGTGGAGCCTTGTGGTGGCTTGAAGTGGCGGGGCAGTACTTGAGTGTCACCCATTTGGAGGCGTGGCTGGTGGTGAGTGGTAGCGGCGTTGCTGTGCTGGGTACGAATGTGTTGTGTGGTGTTGTGGTTGTGTTATGTGGCAGGTGCAGCGTGTTGTGTGGATGTGTTGTGGTGGTGGTGACTCTATTGCTCGGGGTGGCTGTGTTGTGTGGTTTTGTGATGTGTGGTGCTGTCAGGTGGTGTGAAAGGCGAGGCGTGTGGTGGTGGTTTCAGGCGTGTTGCTTGTGTTTTTGTTTGTTATAGTTTGGTGGTGTTGGAAATCTGCGAATTCCTTTTTAATTTGATTTTTTTGTGTTTGTGGATGAATATTGAGTCAACTGAATGCTAATAATTGGATGATGTTGGTCAGTAAACAACTATCTATCTAACTATCCATCTACCTTCCTATCTTCATGAATCCCACTATCTATCTATATGAAGTAAAAACAAATATACAGAAGTTCCTTAATGTGGCTGACTAATCAAGAGTCACTATTGGGCAAGATGTGCTGATGTGTTGTCACGTAATTCTCATCATCAAAGCAAAATATCAACATGTACACTGCTAGTATTATCACAGCATTAGGGTGTTTAGACTAACTAACTGTACGTCACTTGGCAGCCTTAGTGGTGAGGTATCGGAAAATTACGTATGGGGATAAGAATTTACTTAGGTAGGCGTCAGGGTGTTAAGGGTCTTGATCCCACGGCTTAGGGAGGCATTGGGCTTTTAGGGAGTGACGCCAGGGTATGTGCGATGCGGCGAGGGAAACAGCCAGGAACAGGTGAAGGGCCTGAGTGCTGTGGAGGCAATGAGCTGAGATGCTGCAGTCTTTAGTATCCTGGTGTGTGTGTGTGTGTGTGTGTGTGTGTGTGTGTTGTATTTTCTTCAGTGTTTCTGGTATTTGTGGAATTTTTTTGTACTTTTCTATCGTGATCCATTGTGCCATATTTGCTTTCGTCTGTTGTATCATTGGTAGTGAAGAGTTTGCATTTGTGTATTTCATGGTGTAGCTATATTCGTTTTCTGTTATCTGTGGTTCTCATTTTTCATTTATCAGTTTGTTTATTTGTATATTCACTTTTTCATTCATTACTTCCTCTAACGCACCATGTCTTTAGTGTTTGATGTTTAATGAAATGCATATTCTCTTGTATTTTTTGATAGCATACAGTTTTATTTTCTATATTTCCTTCTGGTGTGAAAATATAAGTGACTTAACATTCCTAAAATCTTATTCTTTATTAGTGTATATACTTTAAGATCCTCTGCTCAAGACTTATATATATCCCTTTAGTCCTCCCCGCCAGCATTCCTCCTTGTCTCCAAAACTTGGGTAACATTCCTCTACATTCCTGTTCTTAAACCTGGCGCGCCTCGCTTATGTAACATTGCGTTGCACTGCGCTGGTGGGCGAGCGGCATCCTTGTACGAATATTACTGGTTGTTTCGTGGGCAGGAAGCGTGGGCGGTGTGGGCGGTGCAATCCAACCCAGCCCACTTCCCGACCGGTGGCAGCTGTCGTTTGAGGCGGGGCGGGACGGGACGGGACGGGCCGGGTAGGAAGGAGGCAGGTCGTCAACTAGTATTAGGACTCATCAGTGTTGTTTTGCGCCTCCCTCCGCCCCGCCTGCAGCACTTCCTTCCCCGTAAACTTACCTAAACGCTATACACTAAACCGCCGCAACCTCCTCCAGCCTCCCAACTTCCTGAGCTTCCATGGTATTGTAAAACGTTTAGGCAAATGTGTATCTTGGAAGCATCGGGAAGTTAAGTTTGTGAAGGGCTAACAAGAATAGACGAGCATCAGCAGGCAGAGATGGATTATTGTGTGGAGAGAGGGAGGGAGGGAAGGAGGGAGGGAGAAGCCTTTGTCCTGCGGTGCTTAACAGTGATGGATGGTGATTTTTGATGAGGATAGTGAGGGAGGAGAATCAGTCAAAAGATCACCTCCAATTTTTATTTGGGTGTTGAAATTGTTTTATCTGAGAGTTAGAACATGCGACACACACACACACACACACACACACACACACACACACACACACACACACACACACACACACACACACACACACACACACTGCGTGGGACATCGAGGATTACACGACTTGATCGGTGACATTCATGCCTCGCGTTTTTTTTTTTTTCCGCACCAGTTTTCGTGTCCCGGTCAGCACCCAAACTTTTACCCGCTTTCCATGGCTTGGTTGTTCTGGACGATTGATTTTTCTGTATTTTATGGATACTGCTGCTGCTGCTGCTATTATTTCTACTTTTACTGCTACTACTACTACTGCTACTACTATTACTACTACTGTTACTGTTGTTACTACTGCAACTATTACAGCGACGACACCATACTTTAACTACCAACACTAGTACTATCATCTCTGCTTCTGCAACAACAAACACACACACGCACATACACACATGCAAAACGTGCGAACCCCACCTCGATACTATCATTATTTTCATTAGGGCCCCATAACATACATACGCACAGAGACACTTCGCTGCGCACCATTACCCTCGACTGTTTCCGAAGCTCCAGTACCAGTGTGTCTTGCACGCGGGAGGCGGCGACTAGCAACAATGGGTCTTGGTTATGATATACGAGTAAGGGTGCAATATGTTACTTAGCCTCTCTGGAAGCGGCAATGGCTCTCCGGAGAAATAAATGCTGCCGACGAAGAAGAAGAATATTTAGTGTAAAAAAGTCTTCGTATATAACAGTCTCGGAGATAGATGAAGGCGTGGGAGGATTAGGAAGGTGCCTATGTAATGTTGCTTTTTTGCGATAAGTTTATAGGGTTTGGGTTTTGGGGTCTCTGCAGGATAAAAGAAAGATGTGTATAGACTATTGGAGGAAGATGAAGGCGTGAGAAGTTTTGGATGGAAGAGTTCATGGAAGTAAAGAGGACCTACTACACTGTCTTCTCTTTTTCGTATGTGTCCTAACCGCGTCATAAAAAAGAAACTGAAAAAAAAATGAAGTTATCACATTATCTTGAGGCCTCCGTAGTTTGGCTTGATATACCGCGATACGTAAGAGGAAAAGAAACACATACCAGGAAAGATATAGATCCATAACGGCGGATCTGGTTTATTGCGAGACAAAAAGAAAGAAAAAAGGAAGAAAACGAGATTCCTTCCTCAGCTACCACCACCACCACCACCACTACCAGAGTACTCATGTGAAAAGTAAGGAAAGAACTGATGTGGATAATAACGAAGGAATTTATATCTCAGTCCACGTGGGGAGTTTCGGTGACTTTGTAAAGAAAACTAAGACGAAAGATTGGAGTGCATGTGATTATGAAGTTGTGAATATCTTTGGTTAGTTTCAAAGGAGTTAATCCCTTGAGTACCATGACGCTTTTCCATATTCATTATGCTTACTATTTGGTGATTTTAAACCTTCAGAAACTCATGTGGGGGATTAATAAAGTGAAGACCGTGGCCATTAACCTCCTGACCTCCATTGACCCTTCCTAATGTAAATAGATTAGTCTAATCGTATACAAATCTCAAGGTAAAAATGTGTCCTAGTACTGAAGGGTTTAAATAGCACGCATCGCTGATGTGGAGGAAAATAAACTACTAAAAACTGTGGAGGAAAGAAAACTGAGCAGCGTCCCTTCCACTTGTGAATTCTGGAAGAGTCTGCCTTCTCCTTTTTTCCTCCTTCCCAGTTCTTACAAGTTGGACTTCAAGAGGGAGGCATCAGGACACAGGGCGGGTTTTATTTTCTTCTAAGCCTCATACTTTCTGCGAGTGGTCTGCGTTCTCTCTCTCTCTCTCTCTCTCTCTCTCTCTCTGAATCCCATATTTGTGCAAAAAAAAAGAAAACTACGCATATATCATAGAGATACCAGGGATAAAGAGAATGAATGAATTATAAACGAGCACAGCAGATGAACAATAGGATGTTTTTAGAGAAAGGATAGAGCGCTGAGGAATGGAAGAGATAAGAGTGAGAGGAGGAAGAGGAGGTGAAGCATACAGAGAAGGCATACAAGGGCAAAAATAAATGAAGATAAAAAAATAAATCAGACATAGAAAGAGAAAATAAAAGGAAAAATGAGAGACATGAAAAGCTGAAGAGAATGAAATATAAGGACAGAAATAAATGTAGGTAGAAAAATAGTTCAAATATAGTTGGATAAAGGGATAGATAGATAGATATTGATTGATAAAATAGACCCAACAGGAACAAAGGAATTGAAGTTAAGCCAATGAGATGAAAGTTGCTACCGAGACCAAGGAGGGCGTGGCATCGTGTGTGTGTGTCTCTGTGTGTGTGTGTCCAGTTACTCGCAATGAAGAGCCACTCGCTATTCATGTAAGCTTTAATTGGTATTGTCGTCACTCCTTATCGTCTTCGCCTCCTTGTGAAGTGTACAGACCCGCCATTCAGTGATTTGTTTTGCATTGTTAATTGTTGGATGGATGTATTATGTATTAGCCGCTAGAATCTGAGGAGGTGGAGATTATGATAATGATGCAATACTTACTGAGATTGAAGGAGGGAGAGTATGAGTATGAAAAGGAGAAGGAGAAGGAGGAGGAGGAGGAGGAGGAGGAGAATAAGGTAAGAAGTGATGATTAGGGTGGTCTGTATGAAAGGAGAGAAAAGAAAATAGTGATGGTGATATTGAAGATGATATTGACGGAAAAGAAAGGAAAGTGATGAGATAAATATAATGATAAGTATGAGGAGGAGAAGAAAGAGGGTAATGATGATGATAATAATAATAAAGAAGTGGAAAGTACCAAGAAACAGATAAAACAAAACAATCATTTCGTAGGCAGACAATAAGATAAAACCATACAAAAAATAGAATGGACTTAAGAATTAAAAGAAAACACCGTTGTTGTTTATATAGTTGCTGTAAGTGGTGGTGATGGTGGTAGTGATGGTGGTGGTGGTGGTGATAGTGGTAGTCTACAAACAGACGTGAAAAAACTGAACCACTAACAAGAAACAGCCATCAGTATGCGTGTCCATTTAGACTTAACGAGAGGGAGAGAGAGCTGTAAAAAAGGAGAAGGCTGGAGGGTGTGGCCAGATGATGGAAGCAAGGAAAGAAAGACAGCAGGAAGGAAGGAAGGAAGGAAGGAAAGAAAGGAGGAAGGAAGGAGGAAGAGAACCATAGGTCGTTATGTTTGGCCGTTTCAGAGAGAGAGAGAGAGAGAGAGAGAGAGAGAGAGAGAGAGAGAGAGAGAGAGAGAGAGAGAGACAGAGAGACAGAGAGGTAAATTTACACTAAGTTACACACACATTCTCTCTCTCTCTCTCTCTCTGAAGGCCATAAATCGCAACACACGTGTGCTTAACCAGATGAATCATTAAGGCAGCCTATTAGAGGGAGACGCGATAAGGGAGGAAGGAAAGGAAGGTGGAAGATAGCGAGGGTAGGAGGGAATCTACAGGAGGCGAGGGAGAGACGAAAAAAAAAAATGGTGGAATGGAGAGAGAGGAAGATTTAAGAGGAATGAGAGGAGAAAGGGGGAGAGAATAAATGAGAATAGGTGAAGGAAAGGAAGGTAGGAGTTTAGTTAGAGCAGGTGAAATATGGAAGGAGGGAAAATTGGGTGAAAAATGGAAATAAAGAATGGAAAGAGGACGAGGAAGAAACTGATTAGTATTCAAAAGCGGAAAAATGGAAGAAAAGAGTAAAAGAGAGAAGGGAGAGAGAGGAAAATGAAAGGAGAATTAGGACAGAAGGGAGAAAGGAAAACAAAAATTTAAGGAATGCATGAGAGAAGTCAGTAATTTAGAAACGCTTTCCTCTCTCACAACGAATATTTTCCAGTGCCACAAAGATGATTAACTGAATTTTTAAGAGTGTTTCTCCAGTCAGTTATATAGAAATCTCGTCAATCTGCCTTTAGAACCGTAAAATTACCTTAAAAACCTCGTATAAATTTGAA
>NC_059269.1:14703628-14776128 GCF_017591435.1 Portunus trituberculatus | reverse complement strand
CGTCTTCCTTTTCTTCTTTCTGATTAATTCTCATATCTATTCGGCTGCTCCTCACTATCGCGAGCTCAATGGTGTGGAGTAGACAGGGGAAGATTAACTATTATTGCGATGGTCTTGGGGGAGAGGGCGTTGTTGGTGCTCCGTTGCATAGGTAGATTGGAGAAATGGCAAGGACAGAGGAAAGGAATATCAAGGAAGGGCTGTGTGTTGGAATATTTGAGTGGGAAGCAGAATGGGCGGTGGAAATGTGCAGAAAGAGGCGGTGATATATGGAACTGATAGGATGATATGGTGATGGGGCCAGGTATAGTAAATATGAAAGGAATAGGGATAAGCTTGTGATCAAAGGGACGTTTTCTCCTTTCCTTCAAACCCTGCAAGGAACAATCACCCTTAGAAATCCGTGAAGAAGTGTTACGATCTCTCACATGACAAGATTGTTTAGTTCTAAGGCCCCCAAAATAGTTAGGAAGGGAAGAAAGAGAATGATATACTGTAAGACCTTCTTGACTGTTGTGTTAGAAAGCTGCGGAACTAAAAAAGGAGACATACCAGGTAAAGCAACACTGAAAAGAAACACCTGTGACATTCTAGAACGCTGTGTTAGAGAGATATGGAACAGAGATTAGAATATACGTAGTAGTAGAAGTGAAATGTACCGAAGCGGGGAATGGCGGGGCGGTGCTGGAAGTTAAAGGTCGGTTGGGGGAAAGTCCTTTTTTTTTTTTATATATATTTTGTTCAGTGTTCAGCTACGCGAGGCAAGGCGGGTGGTGTGGGGCGAGGCTGGGCTGGGGTCTGGGCTGGGGTGTGGGGCGGGGCTCTCAGATAGGCGTATATGCTAGTTAGAGTAGGAGTGACGCGAACACCAAAAGTTGCTATCACGATTTATGTGTCCAGGAAAAAAAAAGAAAAGAAAAGTGCCTCTAAAACTATGAATGTATTTGCGATTGTATCTTTGTGTGTTCGTTTGATATATTTATTCATTCATTGTGTGTTACTTCCATTGTTTTGCTTTACATCTCTCTCTCTCTCTCTCTCTCTCTCTCTCTCTCTCTCGAAAACAACTAATCTACAAAAAAGAAAAAAAAAGCAGGGCAAGGCTACGTAATTCTTCCACAACACACACACACACACACACACACACTAATCACTCCGGGGCCGTCACTCAGGAGTCGCGATACGCAGTTAACAACACAACGGCGAGGCTTAATTTTAGGAAGCTTACCAAATTTTACAGTGTCCAGACAGAGAGAGAGAGAGAGAGAGAGAGAGAGAGAGAGAGAGAGAGAGAGAGAGAGAGAGAGAGAGAGAGAGAGAGAGAGAGATTGGCTTCGGTGGCGGTAATAGATGGCGTTAGATGCAGTATCCTCCCCGGCGTCTATTCTCTATAATCCAATTCGAAAATCGAGTGAATTACAGCGCCGTTCAGTGGAAGTTACCGTGAGAGAGAGAGAGAGAGAGAGAGAGAGAGACCTGCTTCTCTTTCCCCTCCTCCCTCTCTCCTTTGCTCCTGCTGTTGCTTTGTTCTCGTCTCTCGCCTCTCGCTCTGACCGTCACGCGGGGGCTGAAGGATGTCCGTCACCTGGTTTGGGGGATGGGGGATCGCTCAAATGTTGCTTGCTGAGTCTTGGTTTTGTTGCTTTCCGAATCTTCTCTTGGTTTGTTTTGCGAGTCGAGTGTCTTCTGTTGCTTCGTTTTCTGAGTCGAGTCGTTTTATTGTTTTCTTTTCCGTTTTCTTTTTTGAGTTGACTGTTTTCTGTTGGTTTTGTTTTGTGAGTCGAGTCTTTTCTGTTAGTCGAGTGTTTCTGTTGCTTTTCTTTTTTAAGTCGAGTCGTTTCTGTTTTTTTTTCTTCTCCGTTTTCTTTTCTGAGTCGAATATTTTCTGTTGCATTTTTTTATTTCTTGAGTCGAGTCATTTCTGTTCCTTTTTTTTCTGAGTCGAGTCTTTTCTGAGTCTTTTTTTCGAGTTGCGATTGCTTTTCGTATTCTTTTTTTAATTTTTTGTAATTTTTATTCATTATTAACTAGTGAAGGTTTACATTTTACATTTGTTTTTATAAGCTTTTGTTTTGATTCTGTTTATTTTACGGTTCTCTTATTTCTGCAGTGAACAGAAATCGTTTTTGAGATGAGAAAATAGAAAAAAGAAAGAAAAAAAAGAATAGAGTGAAAAAGAAAGAGAGTTGGTTATCATAGAGCAACAAATAAAAAAATCACTAACAAAGAAAGAGAAAAATAAAATAAAAATACACGAAAAAAAAGAGAAAGAAATAACGAACACATAAAAAATTGAAAAAAAGAATGTAGTTGGAAGCAAAACGAGGAACTTAAGCACTGAGAGAGCGAAAAAAGACTATAATGACAGTTTTCGCACTCTGATCATGACACCAACACGCGCACCAAGCAGTACTTAGCGTAGCGGGGCGAGAGCAACAGCCTTGACGCGACTTGCACACACACACTTCTACAGCAGGAAAGTGAAATCCATCTCTGACCCTACTGGCTACAAGAGAGAGAGAGAGAGAGAGAGAGAGAGAGAGAGAGAGAGACGCAGCATGGACAAGACCGCTCCTACTACTGAAGAGGAAGAAGGCGTCTGGTGGGCGATGACCCCTTTTTGTCAGTCCTAACCACCACCACCACTACCCTCACCACCACCTCCTAGCCTTCGTCCTCAACGCCCACGCTTCACTGGGTCACGAACCCTATAAGGCTACCCAGGAACCAGTACTCAACTCACCACCACCACGGAGCCACCTCCCAACCGCCCACCTGAGCACCCTTCCCCCCGTGGCATGTTGACTCTCGCCCCAGCCATGCCTCCGATCCCACAAACCTCCCCTGTCCCCACCACGGCTACCACAACCCCTCCTGCGCCTCTGAAAACCCCTCAAGCAAGAGATGAAGGGAAAACAGGGAGGGAGCAGAAAATCCACCTAGCGGAAGCACATACTAAGGTCTTCGATGCCTTTTCCCGAGCCTTCAGCCGCCAGAATGTACAGTTCGAGAAAGGTAAGATATAATTTTTCGTCCGTCTGTCCATCCGTCTTTCACAGCCTTGGAAATTTTCATCTTCAGTTCTCTCTCAGACAGACTGCGCATCTTCAAAAGGTAAGGCGATTTATTTTCTTCAATTTCTCATTCGTCTCTCTCGCTCTCTCTGCCTCTCTTTCTCTCTCTCTCTTTCTCTCCTTTGTCTCTCCCATTGCTCCTTCAGGTGGGAGGAAGGAGAGCCACCAGTGAGAGAGACAGGTAAGATTATTTTTTCACGTTGGTTTCTGTCTTTCTTCGGCTCGTCAACTTGAAGATAGCACGGCAGGGGGCGAGGGAAAGGGTTAGGGTGGTGTGCCTTCTTTGGTAACCTCCCTGTGTGTGTGTGTGTGTGTGTGTGTGTGTGTGTGTGTGTGTGTGTGTGTGTGTGTGTGTGTGTGTGTGTGTGTGTGTGTGTGTGTGTCCGCTCGAGGTCTCTGGACGCAGCCTCTTGATTCTCCTCCTTTCTTCTCTCCTCCTCCTCCTCCTCCTCCTCCTCCTCCTCCTCCTCCTCCTCTCCCGTTACTCTCCACCACATTCTTTTCAAGGTTTTGTCTCCCCTCCAGCAGTATAATAGCTTTGTGTATTTTGATTTTCTGTTTTTGCTGCTGCATTTTTTTCTATTTTTTTTCATTAATTGGTTTGTGGTTTAATTTTTTAGCTTATTTTCTTATATTTATTAGTTTTTGCTTTATTTATTTATCTGTTTTGTCCAGTTGAACTTTTAGCATTTCATATTGGTATTATTTGTTATTGTGTTTATTTATCTATTTTGTATGTACGTGTGTTTATATTTTTCTCCTTTAATATACACTTCACTATGTTTCATTTTTCCTACTTGCTGACCTCAGTTTGACTTTTGACTTAACCTACGCAGTGTTGTTTATGTGTTTCCCTGCCAAATTATGCTCTATCGTAAATTATTTCCTCTTCTACTTTTCTGCTACTACTTCTCTTCTTCAACATGGCGATGCTTTAACCTTGTCTTCATTTCTGTACGCTTTTTTATTTCTGTCTTTTTCAGTTTATTCTCATTTCCCTGTTGTGTTTCCTTTACCTGACCTCTACTGAACAAAACTACTCTAAACGTTATTCTTTTCCTCTTAATTATTTTTCTTGCTTTTTCGCTGCATGACGCCTGAATTTATCATTTTGTCTTTTCATATCGCTGTTTTCTTTAACCCCTTCCGTACCATGACGCGTTTCCATATTCATTCTGCTTACTATCTGGTGATTTTATACAGCTTCAGATACTCATGGAGGGGATTAAAATAGTGAAGACTGTGGGCATTAGTCCTTTCACCTCCTTTGATCCTTCCTTACATCAATAAAATGATCTAATCACACCCAAACCTCAAGGTAGAAATGCGTCCCAGTACTGAAGAGGTTGATTTTTTTTTTTTAGCCATTTGTATATTTCCTCGTCGCATTCTGAATGAACAAAATATTAATCAATAGAGTTCATTGGCTTCCCCGCATCTAGTGTTTGTTTTCTCTCGTGTTCATTTTTCCCATCAATCATAATTTTATCTTGTTTGTTCTTCCACCTTATGTTAATTTCATTTGCATATTATTCCTCCTCATCTCTAGTCAACCAAATTTTGCGTCAATTAATTTTCCTCCCTTTTTAAAACATTTTCCCTTGGGCTGATGCTTCCATTCATTAAAACTCTATCTTTATTCTACTTATTAATTATTTGTATTTAATCATCCGTTCTCATATACCTTCGTCTCACTGAATAGAATTTGAATCACTAGCTTTCACTCACTTCTTCGCCTACCAGTTTCCTTTTTCTTCTTTCCTGGTTGCTAGTTATGATTTTTTTTTTTCACATTTTCTTCCATCACACTATCTACTTCATTTCATTGTTTTCCTTCACATTCACTCATGGTAACTCTTCCTTCAGTTGTATTTTTTTCCTACACATTTTTTTTTTTTTTTCTGTTCATGGTGTCAGTAATTCTATTTGTAAATTTCGCCTGAGTTCCACGAAACAAAATTTCATACCAATAGATTCCACTAGTCTCCTCCCCTCCTCTCTCTCTCTCTCTCTCTCTCTCTCTCTCTCTGTCTGGGTAAGGCTTCCATTTATCAGCGCGCCATGCCATGACCCACGGGACAACACTTTCGCGTCCATAATCCACGGCTTGTCCAACTGCCTGCGTGTCCTGACCTCTAACCTACACGCTGACCTTTCCGAGAACACACTAAGCGGTGCCCACACACTCTTGTCCCCTCCCACCTCCTGCCACCTCCGCCGACGCCGAAGGACAACGTGGTAACATGAATTTTTTGTCGCATCTCGCGTTCTCCGTTATATAATCCCGTTGCCTCATTGCCTTTAATTATGAGCTGCAGAGTAAACACGACGCAACGTAATGAGGTAAACAAGCGGTGTAGGGGACGCTGGGAAGGGCTCAGACGAGAGAAATCGGGTGAATAGTCAGTGAAGGCGTTTAAGAGAGAGAGAGAGAGAGAGAGAGAGAGAGAGAGAGAGAGAGAGAGAGAGAGAGAGATTTTAATGTGATAAGAAGTTATACGAGAAAAGAACTGAATGGGTGAATTCCTTAGATTATCAGAATATGAAGAAAAGATGAAACTTTTTTTAGAATGAGTTCTATTCATATCAGAGAGAGAGAGAGAGAGAGAGAGAGAGAGAGAGAGAGAGAGAGAGAGAGAGAGAGAGAGACTTTATTAATATCTTGTAAAAAAAACTTGAATACTGAAGCGCCCGTACGTAATAAGGCTGAGGTTTTAACCCTCACTTGTACATTTTGAGACGACGAGTGAGTCTCTTGAAAGGTGGTAAAGGCTAATTAAGTAGAAAGAAGGGGACAGGTGTGTCGCGGAAAGAAACACGCCTCGGAATGCTTTGAAGTGAAGATGAGCAGAAGAAACAGACCTTCACTCTACGCCGTCTTACAAACAGACACGCGCGGAACTGAGTCTTCGTAGTCTTTGGGGCCTAAGATCTGCTGCTTAACAGGATGTGGTAATCTAAACACTCGCGTCTGTCCCTCAAAATTTCCACATGTAAAGGAAATTATAGATCGTTCTAGAATGAGAGAGAACTGAATGTTTTTGTTTTTCTTTTCTACGGCAATCATATAAATCAATGCACAAAATACGTTTTCCCGTAACAGAATATATTATAAAAGTACGTACTGCGTCTGTCAAAAGATGTTGTATGTAAAAGGCATAAAGCAAAACTGAATATCGCTCTATGAGAAATGAAATAGTAGAATGTAGAATGCGTTTTATACAGATTTCATTGTATAGAATCATAAATGTAACAAAAATATTATAAAATTTTTGCACTAAGGCAGCATAGTTGTATAAACTTTTTTCCTGTAAAGTTGGTAGGTACACGTATAACAAGAGGAGAATAGACTAAAAATCAAGAATAAAAATACTGCTCTGATAAAATGCAACAGAGTGATACGTTCGTTGTAATATAAAATAGAAAAACAATACAGAAGTGAAACAGTACACAGAGACGGTGCAACTGAAGATAACAATACAAACTACAAGACAAATACATTAGCTACATCAAGTATTACATTGTGTATCTGGTGACGTCCTCCTGAAGGTCCGCCGCCGCCGCCACCCGCACACTGACGTCACCTGCTTCTGACAAGGTGAATGTGGTGAGCCATTGCTGGTCTGACCCACTTGTAACGCTTTGTTGAGGCTGCTACCCTGGCACAGACGCTTCTCCGGCTCTAGTGGCGCGTGACTACTGCTTGTGTTGTCTCTAGTCTTATCTAATCGCTCACTTTATACAGCCATATACAGAAACGCCTTGCTCTCTCACCAAGATCATTTTTCAAGTTCCAATAGACGACTAGCTGGATTTCAAGACAGGTTTTCTTTGTGATAAGCTAGAAATCTTGCTAATCCATCACCAGAACCATAAAAATACCTTAAAAACATGAGTATCCTCGAGAGCCTTTGAAAATAGTCGCCGTGTGAGAGCAAAGCGTTTCTGAATACGAGTCTATATAACTTGCTTTAGTATGTTGTGGACTTGAAGGAGCGTGTGATGTCTGTGTCACTATGCAAGGAATGGCTGACTGACTGGCTGTTTGTATTCTTTTATTTTTCTCATGTTTTTTTTATTGATATGCCCACACACACACACACACGCACACGCACACACACACACACACACACACACACACACACACACACACACACACACACACACACACACACACACACACACATGAGTTAGAAAAAAAATGAGAGTGCAGGGAATAAAACGAACGAGCCCAACACTTCACTGACAAAAAAAAAAAAAAAGAAAAATGAAAGTCAGCCAATACACAAGACTCACAGAATATTCTTCAAATTCAATATAAAAACAGGAAAAAATAAAAAAAATAGCAAGTACACAGCAAAAGTCTATCTCTAAAACATTTCATCGCATCAAAGAACCAACAAAAGGTATTATTCACACACAAAACTGGCGACAAAACAACAAAACAAGAAAAATACGATCTTTTATTTTCCATTTCCATTTTACTTCCCTCCTCAATTTTACCTCGGAAACGAAGCATACAGTGGCCATGATCTGCCTTGTTAAGTCCCCAAGTCGTAACCAAGGAAGCGTAACACTAGAAGGAAACACAAGACACCATTATATGTAACCCTGACTCCTATAGTGTCTTTCCTTGACTCGCCTGGAAGATGTATCCTTTAAGACCCAGCGAGGAGAAAGAGAAAGACTCGGCTTGGCTTTGTTTTCAGGGATGATGATGCTTAGGGCGCCTTTGTCTCTGTGGATTTCACGGTGCAAGAGAAGGAAGGTTGAGGAATGACTCAAAGAAGGAAGTATTAGGAAGTGAAATGCGAGGTGGAAATTTTGAGGGTAAAGACAGATTGTTGTGATTTGAGGTGATAAATGTGAAGGTTGTGGAGGACAGATAGAGAGGAAGGTTGAGGAATGACTTAAGGAGAGGAGAAAATATTATAAAGAGTGAAGTGTGTGGTGGAAATGTTGGGAGTACAGACAAATGGGTGTGTTTGTGGATGAAGAATGTGGGAAGCTTGTGGAGGACAGAAAGGGAAAGTTAGCAGAGAAGCATCAATCCCTTCAGTACCATGACGTGCTTTCTTATTCATTCTGCTTACTATTAGGCAATTTCACGCAGCTTCGGAAACTCATGTGGGGAGTAAAATAGTGAAGAGTGTGGCCATTAATCTTCTGACCTCTCTAAACTCTTCCTAATATCAATAAAATCGTCTAATCGCACGCAAAACTCGTCGAAAAAATGCGTCCCAGTACTGAAGAGGTTAACTTAGAAATAGAAATATACCAAATGTCTGCGTGTAAAGTTTAGTTAGATGTAAAAGTATAGATATGTTATGGAGATAAATAGACACAAAAAAAAAAACGTCAGCTTAGATTTATAGTAAAAAGAAATTCTCTCTCTCTCTCTCTCTCTCTCTCTCTCTCTCTCTCTCTCTCTCTCTCTCTCTCTCTCTCTCTCTTTAACTTGGCTTGATCTAACAAAATCTCTCATAACTCCTTCATCTTGCCCTGGCACCAGTATTTACATGAGGATGCCTAATGAGCAGAAAGAGAGAGAGAGAGAGAGAGAGAGAGAGAGAGAGAGAGAGAGAGAGAGAGAGAGAGAGAGAGAGAGGGAGAGAGAATATATGTTAAAGCTGAACCTATACTCCCTTCCCTTCATCTCTTTTTTTTTTTTTTTCTTTCTTTCCTTGTAAACTTTATACTTTTCATTTATCTTTTTTTTTTTTCGTTTCATAACCTGATTCTTTCCTCTTCTCTTCTCTTCTCTTCTGTATATTTGCCTTATCAACTCTTTAGAATCTGGGTAGTGTCTTATAACGCACCAGAATAGTCCATTGCAAGTAAATAGTCGAGTGAAACTACATAGGGACTTTTTAATCCTCTCTCTCTCTCTCTCTCTCTCAGTGGTTCGCAATACCATTTTAGAGGAACCAGTCACTTGAACTTGACATTACATAGGGAAGGTCCTCTTGAGTTTCACCTTTGTGCTGTGTTTCGGCTAGTGTGTGTGTGTGTGTGTGTGTGTGTGTTTGGGGAGCATAGTGCATGTGTCCCAGCCAGCCCTAGCCAGTCCCTCCCAGCTCCAGCAAGCCCCAGCCAACCCACGCATATGCCGTGTTATATTCTTTTTGCCCTTGTCTCTTTATTCTTGCTTCTCTGCTCTTTCTATCTCGTTTGCTGGCTTGGTATTTGTCCCTCTGTCTCGCCGCCTCTGTTCTCGGTGACTAGATCTGTTCCATGTGGCGTGGTATGAAGAGTCTTCCACATACTGTGTGTAAATGTCTCGACACTTATGTTGGTTGTAATATAAATACAGTTAGTTGGTTTTCTTTGTCACAAGTATGTTTATGAGGGAAGGGAGAAGGTAAGAAGGAGAGGAGAGGAAGGTAATAGGAACGGAAAGGAAGAGAAATAGGAGAAAGAATAGGGAGAGTATAAGGAAGGATAGCGAATGGAAGGAAGGAAATATTGGGAAGGAAAAGCAAAGGAAAGGATGAAAAAAAGAAAGGAGAAAGAAGAGGGGGAGTAAGGAAGGGTAACGAATTGAAGGGAAGGAAAATATTGGGAAAGAAAGATGCAAAGGATAGGAATGAAAAGAGACTGAAGGAGAGAAAAGGAAAGAGAAGGAAAAACGAGCTGAGAACACGACCAAGGCTAAGATTTTGGAATTTTTCTCTCCAATAAATTAAAAAGAAAAACGTGACTTCGTACTGGATTCTACATCAAAGTCGTAGATTTCTCAGAACAAAAATTTATAACTTGTATTGCACACTTTGTTACTCTCTCTCTCTCTCTCTCTCTCTCTCTCTCTCTCTCGGGTGTGGGAACTCCAATAAACAAGGAAAGAAAGATAAAACCGCGTTCCTTACACAATTTTCTATCGTCTGTAATCTTTTAAGTGGTTCTATTGCCCTGTGATGGTATATACGTTACTGCATCTCATTGGTTTCCGTGTTAAGCCGCCGGGAGAGGTTGAGGTCGTTCAAACAAAGCACCCCTTGAAAGCCCTAATCTGGCTGTAAGCTCTGCCTGAGAGGGTGAGAGAGCAGGCAAGCTGGGGCCGCCGTACAGAGACCAACAGGCTGCTCAGTTTACATTTACTTAAACTTGTCATTATGTTTTTTATCACCTCTGTGCCACGCCTCTAGATGGGAGTGGAGAGAGAGAGAGAGAGAGAGAGAGAGAGAGAGAGAGAGAGAGAGAGAGAGAGAGAGAGAGAGAGAGAGAGAGAGAGAGCAATAGCGGGGACAGAACCAGAAATAATGGGTTTAAACTTGAAAAATTCAGGTTTAGAAAAGAAATGGGAAGAAACTGGTTTTCAAACAGAGTGGTTGATGAGTGGAACAGTCTCAGTGGTCATGTAGTCAGAGGTGAGTCAATAGGGAGCTTTAAAAGGTTTAGATAAGTTCATGGATGGGGATGATAGATGGAATTAAGGTAGCTTAAACACACAGGGACTGCCTCGTATAGGCCTGGCGACCTCTTGCAGCTTCCCTCTTTTCTTATGTTCTTATGAGAGAGAGAGAGAGAGAGAGAGAGAGAGAGAGAGAGAGAGAGAGAGAGAGAGAGAGAGATTACACAACAAATATCAGATGATCTATATATCTGTATCGAGAGTATCTGTTTATCTATTTCCAACTATTAGTAAACTACATGTGGAAAAACAGAATAGATATAGAAGAAGGCTCTCTCCCCACCCTCATCTCCCTGAAAGGAGAGAGAGAGGAAGGAACGGTATGGTAAGAAAGAGAGAATGGTGATAATGATAGTGGGAATAGGAAGAGGCAATGTGTTGTGAAAGAGAAGTTGGTAGGAGGGTAGGAGGAAAGACTTCTGGTGGTGGTGGTGGTGGTGGTTGTGGTAGTTGTGGTGTTGGTGTGGTTGTTGGCTACGTAGAAATACATGGTATGCAGGGAAACTAAGGAAGTGTCGCCACATATGTTTGTTCTGGGAGGGAAGAAACTTTAAAATTAATGTCTCCGTGGATTTAGGACAGGGCGACACACACACACACACACACACACACACACACACACACACACACACACACACACACACACACACACACACACACACACACACACACACACACACCTGGGGTAAGCTTAGATCCCTGGCGTCGTGAGGAGGGAAGATTATAACAGGCACAGCAGTGGTAGAGTAAGAAAATACAAAGCAGGTTAGGAGACTTCAAGCATTAAGACCAGGAGTGTCGGCAGCTTACAGTTAAGAGGCAGAAACAAACAAGTACAAGCAAACAAGGGGTATTAGGAGCAGCACACGCCCGGCAGGAGACTTTATGCTCTAAGTAAATAAGTGCAAGCCGTGAAGTGTGGCGCTGGGGACGAGTTTTCACTTTTTTTACACCAGATGGCAGCACGTGGTGAGTTGGGGATTTGCCCAAGGTTACGTTAGTGGGAATTTTTTTTATGCTTTTTATTTGAATTTGTATTGATAGATCGCTGAAGTGTATGGTTAGGAGAAGAGATAAGGAGAGTGAGTACCTTAGAGTTGTGTATTTTTTATGGTCTTTTCTTCTTCAGTACTGGGGCGCATATTTACCTTTAGTTTTATTGACATTAGCAAGGGTCTATGGAGGTGAGAAAATTAGTGGTCACAGTTTTCTCTATTTTAATCCCCATGTAAGTTTCTGAAGCTGTATAAAACCACCAAATAGTAACCAGAATCAATTTGAAAATGTGTCATGGCACTTAAGAGTTTAACCCCTTCATTACCATGACACGTTTCCATATTCATTCTGCTTACTATATGGTGACTTTCTACAGCTTCAGAAACTTATGTAGGGATTAATGTAGTAAAAAATCTGGCCATTAATCTTCTGACCTCCATAGACCTTTCTGTAATGTAAATAAAATTATCTAATCAAGGTAGAAATGCGTTACAGTTCTGGAGTTAATATTTCCTCATTTTTCTTTTAACTTTCGCCAATTTATTCAATGACAAGTATTCATTTAGTTTTTTTTTCAAAACAGATACACATTTATACATTTATTTTCTGCTAAATTTCTCTCTCTATCTATTTTCTATGATCACTCCCTGCCGTCGGTCAGTTACGAGCTTGTGTAATGCCCCATGAAGTGGTCCATAGTGTGTCCTCCTTACTCAGCCCATTAAGACGACCCGCATATTGGCCGAGGGGAAGGCACGGTGAGGGAAGCGGCAGCACTAAGCGAGGGGAGGCGAGATACGAGGGGATACGGGCAACAGTAACCAAGGTAAGGGAGGAAGGCCGCAAGGGGAGGTGTGGTGTGGTTACCTAAGGGGCTGGAGGCTCTGGAGGGATGAGGAGGAGGATGGAAGTGAAGGGTGATGTGCCAACACTCCGCGAGGGTTGAAGCTTCATGCTGATGGAACACGCCCAGGAAAAGAGGGAAGAAATTTATAGGTTATCGCCTCCTGAAGAAGGCCTTGGATGCGAGACGAGGTGGTGGTGTGTGAAAGAATATCTCCACTTTTTCATTTTCTTCATCCTCTCTTTCTTTTTTTCTTCTTTTTCCACGGCAAATAAGCTATCTGTCTCTTTTCTTCTTTCTTTCTCCTTTCCTTTTACACTTAATAATTTTCTTTCCTTCATTGCAAATCTCTTTCCTTCTTTCCTTCTACTCTCACGAATTATATTGTCCTCTCTCTCCTTTCTTCTTTTCTTTCCTTCTTCCTTTGCAAAATAAAGTATCTGTCTCTCTTCTCCTTTCCTCCTGCACTTAAAACAAGCCAATCACATAATCTTTTCCTCATTCCGAACCTTCTTTTCTCCTTTCCTCTTGCTCTCATCACGAATTATGTTGTCCTCTCTTTCCTTTCCTCGCAATACTCCCATGGACTCACTTCCTTTCCTCACCTCTCCGTCAGGTCACGCTTGAAGGCTTGTGCGGGAAACGTGGGTCTTGGTCTGAGAGTTTCCTGGATCCGTCTCCGGGTTGTTGTGTGGCCTTGAGATCGAAGCCTCGCTGAGAGGAAGGAGGAGGCGGCCAGAGGAAAACGAAAGGATGTAGTGGTGGAAGACAGGATGAAGGTGGCGAGGCGGGAGGGAGGAGCGGAGTTGGAAGAAAAAGAAACGAGGGAGGGGGAGGGAAGGAGGAGGTAGTGTTTAGAAGAGAGGAAGAAGTAGGAAAAAGAAAAGGTCAGGAAACGAAACAGTGGGATAAGGAACGAGGAGAAAATGAGAGGAGAAAAGGAGAGGAAAATAAGATGATGTAGTATTGGTGAAGAAAGATGTGGGAGAAAGAAAGTGTTGTAAATGAAAGACATTACTGAAAGGAGAAAGGAAGGAGAGTAGAGAGCGATACGAGGAAGAAAATGAAAAGGAACAAGGAGACAAAATAACAGGAAGGAGAATACATTGAGAAGAGACAGAAACGGAGAAATAAAGATACACAAAGGAAAGATAAGGTCACTGAAAGAAGAAGGGATGGAGAGTAGATTAAAAAAGCAGAAGAAAAAGATGCGAAAGGAAAGAAAGTAAACGAAATAATAAAAAAAAGTGAAATAAATGGAAGTGCAATGAGTAGAGAAATGGAGAACTGGAAAATATTTAATAAGAAACAATATAAAGAAAATAGGAAAGAGAAAGAGAAAGAAACAGAGAGAGACACTTTTCTAATTCTTTTGGTGTGTAAGCAGAGCACGTGTTCTTCGCTGCCATCGTCCCCCATTAGCACCAAATATATATGTTTACTTTGCGGTAATTAGCCCAAAATAGCCGCTTAATTGTCCCTAACCCAATTATCGTGCAAATTTCGTGGTACAGATGTGCGGATGAGACTGTCGAGGCGTGGCTGGATATTAAGCGAAATTATGGGGCCAGACAAATAGGGTGACAAAAAAATATACAAGGAAAGGATGCAGACCGTTCCGCGCCTAGCCTTTAATAACTCATTACAGCAGCTTCAGTCCCGTGATCCCCGCCAGTCTGTTTAATCTGTCCCGGGACGCTGGGTCACTGTATTGTTAAGACGTGCTCCCTTGGGTACTGTCACACACACACACACACACACACACACACACACACACACACACACACACACACACACACACACACACACACACACACACACACACACACACACACTGACTAACTATGATACAATGGATAGACGAGTTTTACATGTATTCTCTCTCTATGCTCTTTCTTTCCCGCTCACTGACAACTATGATATAACTAACTATGATATAATGAATGGACGAGTTTTATATGTATTTTTCTCTCTATGCTCTCTCTATGCCCCTCACTGACAGCTATAATGTAGTGTACCCTCAAACGCGCACTCCAACTTAGTCTTCATTCATTTTCTATGGAGTCTTTTACAGAGACTTAAGGTTCTTTACTGAGGAGCCCTTCATACGTTTTCTTTTTCCTGTGTACTTTCTTGTTTATTGTGTGATGGATGCACATTTTGTAGTGCCGTTTTCTATAATGAAGTGTTAAAAGAGGTACTGTTCACTTGCAGGGGATCTTAACTCTTTCAGTACTGGGACATTTTTACCTTGGGATTTGTGTACGATTAGACCATTTTATTGACATTAGGACGGTATATGGAGGTCAAAAGATTAATGGCCACAGTCTTCACTATTCTATTCGCCCCCTTTTTTTTTCTGAAGCTGTAAAATCACCAAATAGTAAGCAGAATGAATATGATTAAGAAATGTTGTGTTTTAGTAAGGATACGTTTATGCTATTATTTCCCCTTCCGTTTTATCTTGTCGGCCCCTTAAGAAAAGGAAACAAAGGGAGAAAGGTCGAGATAGAAAAATGTACGTGTGTTTAGTTCCCGAGGCATATTGTAACTCCAGCCTGTCTTGAATGATTCCTAAAAGTTCTTGTGAGCCTTGTGTTCCTCGTGTGTGTCTGTGTGTGTCGTGCAATGGAACCATGCGCGCTTTGGGGTCCGAGTGGTCTCCAAGCGCAGGAGTTCGAATCCTGTCCACGGTCCACGGTTGGGCTTCCTCACTCGTGGCAACGGTTTCTTAGCAGGTGGGCTTTAAGAGGAGGTACCCCAAAAAGTATCACCTTTAGCCCATAAATTCCCGTGAAAAACCCACAAATTATAAATAGAAATATAAAAGGAAAGGTTTAGGTGATTATGTGTGACCTTAAAATCTTCGTACTGTAGCTTGGGTTGTACGCAGATGTGTCACTGCTACGTGTGTGTGTGTGTGTGTGTGTGTGTGTGTGTAACGTGAGCAGGGTCGTGTACCAAATGACACTTTGCCATCACAACAACCGACAATTTTTTAGTCACACAAAAATAATTAATTAATAGTATTGTTTATTTTATCCCTGGTCTGAACTGTTCGTGACCACTTTAACGCACTATCAGCGCAAAATGAGGTGACAACATTTCCATTCTTCTTCCGTGTGGCTGTAAAGAGTGCATGAACTGAGAGTGAATCCAGTACCAAGGTCTTTTGAGTGACACACACACACACACACACACACACACACACACACACACACACACACACAGACACACACCAGTACGTACATTTTGAGCTGCATTTCTGGGCTTACTCGATTTCCGTTAATATAAAGCAATTTCCCTTCCCTCCCTCTCCTCGCAGCCTCCCTCTCTTCTTCTACTCCCTCTTTCGGCCTTGCTCCCTTCGTTCCTGCTTCCCTCCTTCCCTCCTTCCTTCCTCTCTTTTCTCAACTGCTCCCCCTTGAAAGCCGGTGCTCGCCACACACTATAGAGCATAATACAAGTACTAAGACCCCTCCAGTGGCGTTAAAAGCCGGCCGCAGGTGCTTGGGTCCCGCGGCACCTGCTACGAAGGGTATGCACGCTGATGTGGCAACACTTGAGCCTCGCCTCCTCCCCTCGAGTTTCCATTTCACTGTCCATTACACTCCCGGCAGTCACCTATCGTGCAACTTTCTCCCACTCCCTTACTTCTGGTGTCATTTCTCCCTCTTGCAGTTCATTTTCTGGTTCATTCATTATTCGTGTAGTTTTCCACTCCTTGTTTCCTTTGCTCCTTCATCCTTTGCATCCTTACTATGTGATTCCCTTTACTCGTTTTTCTTTTTCCCTTTTCTGTTTTGTCATTTGTTTTCTGCCTATTTCTCCTTCACTAGTCACTCCTTCTCTCTGTCTCATTTCCCAGTCACGCATTTCTTCACCCACCTCTTCTTTCTGCCATCCACAAATCCCTCACCGTCATACACAGAACCATTCTTTTCATGTATTTTTCCTCTTTTCTCTTCGACGAGGCGGCCAATTTCAGCAAGAGAATCGTAATTACTCTCTTAAAAACTTTGATTGCTATGAAACTGCGAAGAAAGCTAGTTTAATTTACTGCATGGAAGGAGAGAGAGAGAGAGAGAGAGAGAGAGAGAGAGAGAGAGAGAGAGATGCAATATTTTAGCTTGTTTTATTAACCATAACAGCGCAAACACTAATAAACAGAAATACACAAAGGTTAATTAAGTCATTCAGTTGCAGAAAGTCATAAGAATTGGAAGACATATTGACAGACACTGACATATAAGCAGACACAGAACTACGTATTAATTTTTGATCCTCACATGCATGCAGCCATTTCTAATTTCTCACACACTCCGTCCAACACCATCAGCCTATAGAGCATTGTAAAACACATCTGACTGCACCTCATTACATTAAAAACTTCCTAATTTAAGCTATTTTTTAAAAGATGTTTTTTTTATGGTTATTAATAAGATTTACAAGATATCTACATCATTAACCCCATCCATACTGGGACGCATTTTTATCATGAATTTCTGGTGTGATTAAGAAAGGTCTATGGAGGTCAGAAGATTAATGGCCAGAGTCTTCACTATTTTAATCCCACACATGTTTCTGAAGCTGTGTAAAATCACCGAATAGTAACCAGAATGAATGTAAAAGAGCGTCCTGGTACTGAAGGGATTAACAGGAGAGACACTGGAGAACTCTGCAAATTATCTCTGTGGCCTTTGAAAACAGAGTTGGAGAGAGCAAAGCGGTTGAAAATACGAGGCCATGACCCACGACGACTGAGGGAGGCACGAAGCACACACAGGCGGACGATGATGCTTCCACGCCGCGGCTCATTGCACTCCGGGGACCACGTGACTCAGAGGCTTACTGGGGGGGGGTGTTGAGATAGGTGGGGAGGATGGGCGTTAAGTATCCGTTGAGTTTTTTTTCATGGTTTTGTTGGTATGAAGTGTTCTGGTGAATATATAACATTGGTATTACTTTTCTCTCTCTCTCTCTCTCTCTCTCTCTCTCTCTCTCTCTCTCTCTCTCTCTCTCTCTCTCTCTCTCCTACTCCTGTTCCTTCCTCTCCTTTCTTTTTCCTCCTCGTGTAGTTTTCACAAATAATCCCATGTTTGTTCCTTTTCTGTGTTGTCTCAAGGCTGGTATGTAAATATTGCACCACGCACTCTGCTATTTTCATCTTTCTTCTTATCACTTGTTATTATTCATGCTCTTACTCTTGCTCTTCTTCATCTTCTATCCCCCCTCCTCCCTCTTCCTCCTCCTCCTTCTCCTTCTCGAATTTTTCATATATCACCAACTTATAATTTATTTCCTCATATTTAAAGTTTTAGCAATTATGTTATACTTAAGTGCATATTTATGTTCATTAACTGCCTGCGTTTATTATTTCATAAGACCGTAATTGAATGTTTTATGAGAGCCCTTAGAGACGGCCAGAGCCTCGTATCTTTACTGCCGGGATAAATGTGTCATGCTAACGGAGATTGAACGTCTATCACGGGGGAAAGGAAAGTGGGCGGGAAATGTGAATGTCTTGGTGAACGCATTGGTGGGTGGGAAATTCGTGTAGGTGCAGGAAACTTTGCAGAAAACTTTGAAGAGTATTTGAAGTCTTCTTGAATTCATGCATGTTGAATGTTTGTTTATTTATTCATTCTTTCCTTCATTCATTCACTCATTCACTGTTTGCTAATGTGTTTGTTTACTTCATTCATTCACTTCCTGCTTATCTTTCATGCATGTTGAGTGTTTGTTTATTTATCATTCTCTTCTTCATTCACTGACTCATTCACTGTTTGCTAATGTGTTTGTTTACTTCATTCATTCACTTCCTGCTTATCTTTCGTCATCACTTACTCTTTCTCACTTGCTTACTTCTTTGTTTGCTGCTTGTTATCTTGCCTTCTTTTCATTGTTCTTACTTATTAACCAAATTTATAACGATTTTTCTTAGTAATGTAATAATAACTCTAAGAAAGACTCCACCTCAAAAATGTTCTTGGAAAGTGAAGTAGATATACAATACTATTATTTTTTACTTATTAACCAAATTTATAACGATTTTCTTGGTACTATGATAATGAATCTAAGAAAAAACTCCACCTCAAAAATATTCTTGGAAAGTGAAGCGGATATACAATACATATGAGAAAGAAGACTTTTGGATTCTCCCGGTGAATAAAAATCTTCGCTGAGAGAGTCACAAGTCCTTTAAAAACTGTTGAAAATAAATGCCATTTCTCCCTCTACTCTGAAATGGGAAACTTGGAGAATAGTCCGCGATCAACTTTCAAAACTTTGGCAGTATCTTCTGAGAGAATGTTGAGGAGGGGTGAAAGAGAATGGTGGAGGCAGAATAATAGAGAAGTAAGGAAGGAAAGTAAAGATTTGGTGGTTCAGGTCGATAGAAGACTGAAGGAAGATGTGGAAGGTGGGGAGAACTTACCTTAATTGGTCATAGTCGTAGTTCTGGGCGAGTCTGCCTTGAATTCTGAGATGTTGACGGAGATAAAAATTCATCCTTTGTAATCTGATTTTAACATGTTTTGCGATGCTGTGTGTGTGTGTGTGTGTGTGTGTGTGTGTGTGTGTGTGTGTGTGTGTGTGTGTGTGTATGAGTGATTAAAATGTTCAGAATCGAAGACGAACGAGTGGCAATGACAGGTTATGCTCAAATGCGTTTCAAACTCACCTGACATGAAATATTGGTCATAAACAGTTACTGGAATGTTTTTTTCTCCAGGGTATGACTGATTTATATAGTTAATAAATGTAAAGGGAATGTACACACGCAGACGAGCCGGTGATTAATCCATGGCGTTTCATATTATTGGATGTAACTGCTAAGTGTGAAAATGGAAGACCAGCGTAGAGGAAATGTGGATAAAATGTAGCTTTTTTTTTTCCTTTCCTAAGTATGCAAGGTTGTGGCTTATAATAAAGTAGCTTCTAGTGAGAGAGAGAGAGAGAGAGAGAGAGAGAGAGAGAGAGAGAGAGAGAGAGAGAGAGAGAGAGAGAGAGAGAGAGAGAGAGAGAGAGAGAGAGAGTATTGCTGGTGTTGCTTTAAATTTTTGTTTCTGAGTACATGACTTTGTTTTACTTTATATTACCAGCTGTTGCATGAATTCTCTGTGAGTGTGCTTTATATTTGTATCTTTTTGTATCACTTTATTCGATTTAATTTCATTTGAGAGAGAGAGAAAAAAAAAACTATTGCTGGTTTTGCTTTAGACTTCATTTCAGAGTATATTTATTTGACTTTATATTACCAGTTGTTGCTTTAATTCTCTGTGAGTTTGCTTTATTTCTTTTTATCCACTTTCTTTATTCGATTTGATTTCATTTGGCGTGTTTCATATTGGTATTATTGGCTTTTATTATCTATCTACTACTTTTTTCTCAGTTTTTTCCATGCGTTCCCAGGGTTTGCAGGGAAATGTGAGGCTTGGAAGTGTTGAATTGCACATGGAAGCTTCACGTGCATTATATTGAGTCGAGTTACAGGGTTTTTGCCTCCGCCGCCTGCCAACGACAACGCGAAATTGCAATGTGTAAACTATTTATACATGTAAACGTGGGTGTAATTACATGTTTATTTAAAATGTAAAGTAATTTAATGCCACGCTTCCACATTAATTTGTACACACACACACACACACACACACACACACACACACACACACACACACACACACACGTCATCCATTACAGATATCATTCGAGAAACAAGTAGAAACATAGACGGAAGCTTCTTGTTCTTTTCTTCCTGGTTCTTCCTGTTCTTCTTGTTCTTGTTCTTGTTCTTCATGTACTTTTTATCCTTTTTTTTCCATGGTGAAGGCGGTGGTGGCGTGGCTGAGGCCTGTATTCTGAGACACTCCGCTCTCTCACAATCACTGCTTTCCAAAGGGTCCAGTCGAAAAATACTCGTGTTTTCAAGAGTATTTTTATGGTTCTGGTGATAGAATGGCAAGATTTGTAGCTTATTAAAAGGAGAAACTGTCTTGAAAACCGGGTAGTAGTCTCTGTGGCCTTGTAAAATTGTCGTAGTGAGAGGGGAAGGCGTTTCTGAACAGGGGCGTGAGTGTGGCGAGTCGAGGGCGGGTGGGTGGAAGAAAGGTAGATGGTGAGATGGACGAATCGAGGTGGAAAAGAATAGAATGTATATAATAATGAAACGGTGAATGAGAAGCGTGAAGAGAACGGGAAGGGTACCATTGGTGGGTGAACAGGAAGTGGAAGGAGAGGTAAAGAAGTGTGTGTGTGTGTGTGTGTGTGTGTGTGTGTGTGTGTGTGTGTTGAGGACAAAGGACAAAGGATGTGAAGAAGGAAGTGAGAATAGAGGATAATATACTGAGTAATAAAGTGAAGCCATAAGGGAAGGACGATGACTATGATGACAAGGCAGAGAAAGAGGAAGAACAAGAAGAGAAGGAGTGGGAGGAGTAGGAAGGGAACGCAGCTTCTGATGGAGGATAAACGCGAGTAATCAAGAGCACCTCAATGGCTTCTTCCTTCCGGTGAGGCGCGAGGAACCGTGTGGCTGAGAGAGGATTCGTGCACCGGAACAATCTCGGCTCGCCTCAGATTCCGTACACTAGCCATCAAAAGCAGACCGTTCGTGGGTTTCTCAGGCACCGTAAATCAGGCAGGCATGATGTGGAGAGGCTCGGTTGCTGTAATGACCTAGAAGTGGAGTGACTGAAGGAGGAAGGGAGGGAAGAAGCGAACGAGGGATGCAGCAGGTTGAGCATCCTGCACTGCTCGCCTTGTAGGAATCGTTGACTTCCCTCCTCCATTCATTCACCTCAGTCTTCGCCACCACAACAGGGCGTCGGCCGTCTCGAGACATATACAGTTCCTTCCGTGCGCTTCTGATCCCTCCCTCCGCTACTCCATCGTGATTTTACCTCCGCCCAGCCTCACGCCTGCTCAGGAATCTTGGAGTGACTTGGGTGTGAGAAGCAACTCGACATATTTTGGAACCAGTACGTTCTGCAGTGAGAGGTATCGCTCTGGCCACGCCTCCCGCTGGCCACCCGTGATTCGGTGGTTGTCAAAACTCATTCAGTGCGCCGGTGTGGTGGCCTCGTGACGGTGTATTGGCGGTAGTGTCGCTGGTGCTATATTAGTGACGGTGATGCCTGTGTAGCTACATAGACGCATGCTGCATTGATAGAAAGACGCATTGAGGGACGAGAAAGGGTCTTCTGAAATGGCTGTCAACAACAAAGAATGAGTACAGTGGTATTGTTGAGTGGTCATCTCTAAAGTGCGCGTGAACTAAGCTGGGATGAGTGTCCTGGGCTAGCGCTGAGTCTGTGCTTGGACGCTGAGGTGAGGCGGACACGTGGGATGCGTCGCCACTGGTGTACCCTAAGGGGATGCGGGTGTATCATGAGGTTACTTAAGCCAGTCAGCGATCCACGCCATGCACTCCTTTGAGCAGCCTTGTGTCGGCGTGGGCGTGGCGGTCAGGTGGGCGTAGTACCGGGCGTGGAGGTGAGTGCTTCTACTGTTGCGTGCACATCTGAGTAACTGTTGCTTTTGAGTAACTGTCATGTGCAGTTTCTAGATACGATAACTTCCAGATACTGAAGTTGGTTCAAATTTTAGACTAACCTGACAGAAACCTCGAGATATGCAATTCAGTTCAAACTAAACTTGTGGAGATGATATTTTTCCTCTTCTTACTTTTCACCAGTTTAGTCAGATGCGTCGGAGAGACTATTAAGATAGTATTCATGTATCAATTCCTCCACCAGTCTAACCTTCAAAATCACAGGAATACATCAATCAAATTTGTGTAGAACAATATGGCTCAAGGGAACTTAGGAACACAGAGACGCAGAACGTGAATTAATATATTCTTTTCGTGAGTAAAGTCAGTATTTTCTTATTTATTCCGATTATTGAAGCGTGAGATGCTCAGAAATACGCTCCACTAGTGAGAGAGAGAGAGAGAGAGAGAGAGAGAGAGAGAGAGAGAGAGAGAGAGAGAGAGAGAGAGAGACGCCCCTTCTCCTCCTGCGCCTCTTCGCCTACCACTTCAACGCCACCTGATAATTTGTCTTAATATAATGTTCTAATACTTTGTTCCCATTGCTCTTTCCTAATACACTATTATAATATTCTTTCTTCATGTTTTTTCACAGTACTCTTCCTCAGTGTTCTCTCCTAGTATTCTAATCCCTATTCTAAATCTCCCATATAATACCCTATCCTAACATTATATACAAATACAATCTTCTAACCCTTCCATCGTAGCACTGTACCTTTAGAATACCATAATACATTAGCTTGATGTTATATCCTTAGTCTTAATACCTTATCTTCATCCTATATTCCATGCATTCTATCGTAATATTCTCCTCTATCTCAGTATTTTATCTAAATTGCACTGTGGAGGCGTGAGAAAGTTTCCTTGCAGTCTTTTCCCGGGTGAAGGTGTCCAGTCATGAATTCAACCACTAAAAGAACTTGAGTATTTTTTTTTGTTCGATTCCAACCCAAGTTATGATCCACTGAACTCTCACAATGGACTTCCAAAGTGTCGTTGATGCGCCAGTGTAGTGGTTTGGAGTGTAATGGGAGCAAATAGTGCGTTCCCACGTGTGTCCAGGGGAAGATGGTCTCGTAGTGGTCAGTGGGATGGTCCTCCAATGCGGTTGAGTCACGCAGAACGTTCAGGTCACACACACACACACACACACACACACACACACACACACACACACACACACACACACACACACACACACACACACACACACACACACACACACACACACACACACACACACACACACACACACACACACACACACACACACACACTTTCCTGTACCCAGAAAACTTTTATTATGTGAGTTGCTCCCACTAACCGAAAAGAATGTTATTAGCTGAGGTTCAATTTCCCCTCTCCTCTCCATAAACAGTAGTGCTTTGGATAATTAAGAGCATACAGTTGAATATATTAGTCGTGTTCTTTCTGAAAATACATAAAGTGGCCTGTGGAGCCCCTCGCTTGGTCACAGACGGGAATTACGCAGTCATTAAGGCCACTAGAGCACGGCAACAACGGAGCGCTGGTTCGGCGAGATGAAACGGCCGTGGCAGTGTTGATTCTGTGGTTCCCAGACTACTGAGGGTCACGCGTGCTGCCTGACGGAGAGACAGGTGTGGTGGTGCTCCTCGCGATGGGCTGAGAAAGGAGAGTTCATACATTGTCTTATTAATTGGACACTATTTGAGATTCCATAGAAGTTGAGCTTGCAGGTGTAGGTAGTTGTAGACGAGATATACGAGTTAGGTGATGTTAGATTATCATCAGTATCTATTTTTTTTTTTTTGAAAATTCCTTGTTTTTTTTCTCTTGATATTAATTCCATATTTTCTCGTGCACTTGTCTACCATCACTCACAAGAATTCATATCATCCTCCAGTCGCTCTCTCCCTCACTTATTCACCCATCTCTCCCTCCCTGCCTCGTCGTTAAATTCGCTCACAATACACTTCACTTTCTTCACAAGCTCGTTTTCCATTTCCTTGCCGGGAAATTGAAATGACTGTTGTCGTAATACAAACTGAAGGTCATATACGTTTAAGATACAACTCACATGTCCGAAAATTATTACAGGGACTCACATTAATGGCAAACTATACGACTTGCTGCTCTCAATTCCTTATGTGTGAACTCGTGTGAAGAAATTTGTACTCACTGATTCACATACACGAGTACGTATATACAATGCTCCCGGTTCCTCGTCCTTAGTCTTATCGCAGTTCCCTCAGTGCTTCTCCTTCCCTTTACAAATCTGACAAGGGAGTTATTAGACCGTAGCAAAACCTAAATTGTCGTTAGGACTTTGAAATTATATTGTTTTTTCATCGACAAAAAAGAAAAGAAAAAGAAAAGTACGTGAATTAACAATAAAAATCGTGTTATTTAGAACTGATGCGGGCAGAAATGAAAGAGCAGAGAGAGAGAGAGAGAGAGAGAGAGAGAGAGAGAGAGAGAGAGAGAAATCTTGTAACTGTGGGAGGGCGAAGCGTGTACGGAAGAACCAAACTTCAGAAACATGTCATCTAAGTTGTAATTGTTCACAGATCTATGGTCTTGAGAAATACGTGAGTCTCCCCTTGTCTCTCTCTCTCTCTCTCTCTCTCTCTCTCTCTCTCTCTCTCTCTCTCTCTCTCTCTCTCTCTCTCTCTCTCTCTCTCTCTCTCTCTCTCTCTCTCTCTCTCTCTCTCTCTCTCTTGTTGTGTACTGTCAGACTCCCTCCATGGCACTCCTCCCCTTGCTCACCTTTAATTCCCTCCCCTTCCCTCCCCTCCTCTCCCTTTCCTTCTCTGTGTTTCCTTTTCTCTTTCCCACTTCTATCCCTCTCTCTCCCTCCTGCCTTACTTTTCTCCCTTCTTTCCTTCTTCTCGCCCTGTTTTCCCTTTCTTTCCCGTCCTCTTCCTAGCTCTCCCTTACTCCTACCCGGCAGTCATCCATCACGCGGGCGGACCACCCCGTGCGGCGGACCTCTGCGTTTATCAGGGCGAAAGATGCGAAAAAGCATAACCGGATATTCTTTGTACGTGTCCGGGTCGCCTCCACCGGACGTCCGCAGGGTGGAGGCGGAGGTTCGTAGAGCGCCCAGGGCAAAGGGGTCGACAGTGGATCTTGCAGAAAGTTTGAAAGTTTGTTCTATTAGAGGGAAAATTTGGCTGGAGGGAAGGAAGGTCGTGTGAAGATGTTTCGTGGAGGTGTTGAAGACTGGCAGGGAATTTGTGGTTGTACTGTGTGTGTGTGTGTGTGTGTGTGTGTGTGTGTGTGTGTGTGTGTGTGCGTGTGCATGTGCATGTGTGTATGACGTTGTTTGTTGTAATGAGCAGGCAGCATCTGCGTAACAGTAAAAATCAGCGGGGAGAAGGAGACGCAGGAGGTACAAACACGGAAATATTGGGCAGTTTGACGCCTTTCCAAGCTTTTAATGATCCCACCGTTCAGCCTCACAACAGCATGTTCATGTGTTTGAAGCGTGTATGGCAAACTATGCTCTTATTATGCATGCCAGGGTGTGTTAGTTCCCTGATGGAAGTACGACTCACCGCAGACACTGAGTCACGCCTCGCAGATCGATCACCTCTTAGGTTTGTACCGTGAGGAGTGGCGTCTTTAGGTAAGATTTGTATTGTAATCGCACAACTCTAAGGGAGGCAGTGTGCTTCTGGTTTCACGTCTTTAAGCTCAGAATTATTTCACTCAACACGATGCGTCTGTCTCGCTCCTTAGCACAACATGTCTCTGTTTCCAGCCAGGAACACAACATTTCCCGAGGGGCAAAGTCTTCTGTTACCTGCGCCACCCCGGGAGGCTGAGGGTAATTGAGGGTGACGGAGGCAGCTAAACAGCCTTGAGGCGAAGGCAGCTTGCCGCCACGCCGCTGGACGTCAGGGAATGAATTAATAACGACCCAGACGCGTCTATCGGCAGGAACTCAACAGCCCACCCGCATCAGCCATTACTACGCTATCGCCGCTACTGTTGACCCTACTGCCGTTGCTCTTGCCTTTTCCGTTTCTGGTCCTATTGTTGTCTGCTCTGCGCCACAAGGGATACATTTCCATGATGTTCAAAGGAAATAGAATCAGAGCATTAGCAAGGTCGCCGGAGGAGGTAGCACTAGCGGCAGCAACAGCGGCAGCAGCTCCAGGAAAACATACATTGCGAAAGATCCTGAAAACAACACGTAAATATTCATCGCTGCCTACAGAGGGTCGGAGGACGAGCCCGCCCTCTTAAAGTGTGCTGCCGCGCCCCTATGTCTCTCTCTCTCTCTCTCTCTCTCTCTCTCTCTCTCTCTCTCTCTCTCTCTCTCTCTCTCTCTCTCTCTCAACCCTTCTGGTCTAATGCTGGAGAAAGGACGCATTCACGGCTCTCCTTTCCTTAGTTTCTCTGTATCTACTTTCCACCTTTTAAATGGTAATGGAAAAATCTGGTTACGGGAAACATATGGTCAATGCAAGCGGCTGAGAATTTTTTGGAGCCAGACACGTACGATTGGCGCCACGAATGTATTCTTATTATTCAGAATTACTGGTGTATATATTTTTACTAGGAAGGGAAGAATCTCGTTTTTTGACTATTAGCATTAGTGGGATGAATATTTTAACACCTTTATCTTCTCTTTTTACTCCCAATGCGCGAGTTTTTGTTGGTAATATTTAAAAGAAAATCAATGTCTGAACTCGAGCAACTCACAAACACAGATACAGTACATCACATTCAGGTCCTGCTGGTGAGTCATAGCTTTTAGTCCATCCGATGAGCAATGACAGCGATCGGAACATTGTGCATTCTCTGATATCAAAAGGAGAAGTGAGGAGATTTTCGCTTATTCCGTGTTCAATTCATCAGGAGTGTGCTTATTCTGTATCTCTGAATTTCTTTTTGCGTTTAACTCCTTCAGTACTGGGAGGCATTTTTACCTTGAGTTTTGGGTGTCATTACACGATTTTATTGATATTAGTAAGGGTCTCTGGAGGTCATAAGATTAATGGCTAGAGTCTTCACTATCTTAATCCCAATATAAGTTTCTGAAGCTCTATAAAATCACCAAATAATAGCAGAATGAGTATGAGAACATGTCATGGTACTCAAGGCGTTAAAGGGCACAATCCCTGCTAGACCACAAAGGATCAACCCAACATTACAATCTTTTCCCACTCCTCCTTGTGGCGTCCAAACCAACAGATTCAAATATTACACACAGAGCTTCTGTTCACTTTGTATTAACCACTGACGGGAAAGTCATGTTACCGGTAAGTGTGTAACGAATTAAATCGTTATCTGTGGCATTAGTACATTTTCCCCTTCCTCCTGTGGCGTACAAACCAACAGATTCAAATACTACACATGAATAAAACCATCTGTTCACTTTATATTATCTAGTGACGAGAAAATCATGTTACCAGTAAGTGTGTAGCGAATTAAATCAAGTTACCTGTGGCATTAATACATATTCCCCCTCCCTCCTGTGACGTACAAAACAAAATATCCAGGTACTACACATGAATAAAAGCTTCTGTTCACTTTTATATTAACTAGTGACGGAAAAATCATGATACCAGTAAGTGTATACAGAATTAAATCAAGGTTATCTTTAATTGAGAACTGCCGATCCGCCTCTTCTTCCCACATCCACTCAATATCTAGCTAACCTGGACGGAGGAATAATACTGAACACGTCATCCCTTCCACCTTTGCATCCCCTCCACGGCTGGTCAATAAGTAAGCGCCTCGTGTAATACCTGGAGAGAGAAGTGCGTTGGTCTGAGGTAAAACAGCGGCCATGTTTTCCAGAATTGTGACTGTGCAAGCTTAAGACTAGACGAGGCAGAGTGTGGTTTTGAGCGGAAGTTGTTATTCTTATTTTTTTTTTATTTTCTTTGTTTTGTTTGTAGCATATTCAAATTTTCAAGTATTTCGTGGTATATTTGAAGTTTTTTTTTGGAATATTTTCATGTCTATCAAATATCTCTTGTTTTATATTGCTATTTAATTTTTTTTCTTTTTATAACAACAGTGTGATTTCTTCATAGCTCTACACATAAATTTCTTCAGAACTACATTTCCTTTGCTTTCGGGGTTAATTTTAACATTTATATATGAAAAAATATTACTTCCAACACTACATTACTTATTCTGGAAAGGTCTGGGGATGATTTTGACTTTCACCTAAAGAAGAAAGCGTGTCCTAAAATGTTTTCTCTCTCTTTTCCTCAGGTGAGTGAAGAGAAGCGCGCGGCTGTGTTTACTAAGGTGTGTCCTGCAAGGGTGAGTAAGAAAACGTTTAGCTTCCATTTTCTCTTAAGGAGTGTAAAGGGTATCTCTGTTGTCGCGAGTTTGGCCACGTCTTCATTCACCTTATGGACAGTACACTCAAGAACATAAGAAAGAGGGAATCTGCAAGAGGCTATGAGGCGTACACGTGGCAGTCCTTGTATGAAAAGCTACCTAATTCCATCTATCATCCCCGTCTATAAGTATATCTAATCTTTTTCTAAAGCTGCCTATTGACTCTTCACGTACCTTGACGCGTTTCCATATTCATTCTGTTGTCTATTTGGTGATTTTATACGGCTTCAGAAACACATGTGGTGATTAGAATAGTGAAGACTGTGGCCATTCATCTTCTGATCTCCATAGACCCTTCCTAATGTTAATGAAATGGCCTAGTCATACACAAATCTTAAGGAAAAAATGTGTCCCAGTATTGTAGAGGTCAAGACGCTAGGAAAGGAGTGTTTACAATTTTTTTTAATCCACTGTTTTTCCTTATGTCTTTTTTTTATGATTTTATACAGCTTCAAAGACTCATGTGGGGATTAAAATAGAGCATACTGTGGTCATTCGTTTTCTGACATCCATAGACTTTTCCTAATGTCAATAAAATGGCCTAATCGTACACAAATCTTAAGGTAAAAATGTGTCCCTGTATTGAAAGGGTTAACACGCTAGTTCCCATAGTTTTCCTTTTTCTTTTCTTTTTTTCTTTTGTCTCTTTCTCGAGTTCACTTTCTTCTCGTTTGTCATTTAAATATTCTACTCTTAGTTTTTCTATCCTTGACTATGAAACTCGTATGCTTTTCATTATTTTCTTTTATTTTTCTTATAATTTAATTCATTCCATTGATTTTTCCATTTTCCTTATTATTCTACCGTTTATTGGTTATTTGATGTCTTCTCATCCTCTTCCTCTTCGTCTTCTTTCTGTACTACTACTACTACTACTACTACTACTACTACTACTACTACTACTACTACTACTACTACTACTACTACTTGCGTCAGTACACCTTGAAATGTGACAGGAGCACTCACATCTTACACTCACAAAGGTGGTGGATGATGACACTGGCGGTAAAATAAGCAATACTTTTTACCAGAGAGAGAGAGAGAGAGAGAGAGAGAGAGAGAGAGAGAGAGAGAGAGAGATAAGAAGGGATGATATAATTTTTGTTTTTTTGTATTGAGGTAGATGTTATTCTCTCTCTCTCTCTCTCTCTCTCTCTCTCTCTCTCTCTCTCTCTCTCTCTCTCTCTCAAGCGGGTCACAAGTCCTCTCATGATTTAGAACAAGGACAGCGTTGAACGACAATATTCATGTGGTGTGGCATTTCCGTTTTCTCTCAGTACACTTTCGTTATCCTCTCTCTCTCTCTCTCTCTCTCTCTCTCTCTCTCTCTCTCTCTCTCTCTCTCTCTCTCTCTCTCTCTCCCCTATCACTGTAATGAGGTAAATTTGAGGTAATCACATAATTTGCGTGATTTTGGTATTTAGTTGATTAATTTTGTCGCTGGTGTATTTTGCATCTCTGCCGTTTTACTGTTATTGTTGTTGTTGTTGTTGTTGTTGTTGTTGTTGTTGTTGTTGTTGTTGTTGTTATTATTATTTATTATTATTATTATTATTATTATTATTATTATTATTATTATTATTGATGTCTTTCTTGATTTTTTTTTAATATTATTGCTGTTCTTCATACATTCTCTTCCACTACTACTACTACTACTACTACTACTACTACTACTACTACTACTACTACTACTACTACTCTATAAATTATGTCATGTATGGTATAAAGGGGAACAGGTAGAACGAATAAAGGGAGAGTGTTGACGGGAGGAGAGGGAGCGTTACCCCCTCCCTCCCTCTCTCCTCCCTCCACCATTAATTCACCTTCCTTCCCTTCTTTCCTCCCTCTCTTGCCTCCATTAACCCTCCTTTCCTTTCTTTTTCTTCCTCTCTCTCTCTCTCTCTCTCTCTCTCTCTCTCTCTCTCTCTCTCTCTCTCTCTCTCTCTCTCTCTCTCTCTTATCCTCTCTCCTTCCTCTTCTCCTTCCTCCTCCTCCACCTCTCCCTCTTCCTCTCGGTGTAACCCACTTGGCTAGGATAACCAATCTTCCCTCCACCTCTACACTCCTCCACCCTTCCTCCCTCCGTCCTTTACCTTCATTCCTTCTCCATTTGACTTTTTTTCTTTATACTTTTCATTAAACTGTCTTTGCTTTCTTATTTTGACTTTTCTCTCTCTCTTTCTTTCTCTTTCCTCTTGATATTTCCCGTTCTCATTCTACTTTCCCTTTTGTCTTCTTCGTCTTTATTCATTTCTCCCTCTAAATCATTCTCTTCTTCCTGTCTTGTGTTTTTCTTAATGTTTTACGCTTTCATGTTGCTTTCACCATTTCTCTTCGTCTTTTTTTTTTTTAAACGCCACTGTTTTCCTTTATTTCACGCTCTCATTCTGTTTTCTCTGTCTCTCCCTCTCTTTTCTTTCTCTTCCTGTCTTTTCTCTCTCTCTCTCTCTCTCTCTTCCTTGGTATTTCACGCTCTCATTCTGCTTTCTTGTGTTAATTCATATCTCCACGCTGCCTTACCACTTCTCTCCGCTTCTCCCGCCCCGCTGCCTCTCCCTTACCCTTGTGTGCGTCTGGCGGTGCATAAATATGTCCACGAGGAGATGACGCCCTCGTGAAAGGAAGCATCAGGTGGTCTCTTTTTGGCGGCCGCGGGATGTAGGTCGCCGCTCCTGTTTGGCCCCAGGTGGCGGGGGTCGCGGCTCCCTTCCCCTGCCACGCCCCCCGGCGGCTCTCTACCTCTTCCCTCCTTCTGACACTTCTCTCTCTCTCTCTCTCTCTCTCTCTCTCTCTCTCCACTTTAGGGTGTGCACTGACACACTCCGCCACCTTCAGCTGTCACCATCGACCTCCTCTCTCGATTCGGAAATAAATGTGCGATATTCTTTTGTTTCTCTCTCTTTTTTTTCTCTCGCGCATTCTGGCATACCAATGAGGTGCGTGCCCCACACATTACCTTTATATGCCCTGTTGTGACGCTCCCCGCCTCCCTGCCACACTGATGTTTGTGTTGGTGTGTTGGTGTTCTTAGACCCTTCAGTACCAGGATGCATTTTCATATTTTGCTTACTATTTGGTGATTCTATACAGCTTTAGAGTCTGATGTGGGGACTAAAATAGTGAAGACTTTGGCCATTAATCTTTTAACCTCCATAGACTCTTCTTTATGTAAATAAGTCATTCCCAATACTCTTAGTGAAAATATGTCCCAGTACTGAAGGGGTTAAACATTTGCTATCTCGCCAGGAGTGTTTGGAAAGGCCACACTGATAATTGTTTGTCTTCTCGTGTCATTTTTCTTCCCATTGGCGATGTAGAATCTTTCCTTAACCTAAACTATCACTGGTATCATGAAACACACTGTAAAGACCACATTTATTTTCTGCAGTCTGGGTGTTGTCTTTCCCCTTACATGACAAGACACACACACACTCTCTCTCTCTCTCTCTCTCTCTCTCTCTCTCTCTCTCTCTCTCTCTCTCTCTCTCTCTCTCTCTCGACACACTCCAGAGGTCCTTTGTGTACTCTGTAGCTTCTTTCCCCCTCACTACGTACACGGAGCAGTACCACACTATAAACACTGCAAGCTTCCTTTTAAACACACCCTTCCGACGCCATCCGGAAACATTCTTACGCATCCTTTTTATAATGTTCCCTCTCTCTCTCTCTCTCTCTCTCTCTCTCTCTCTCTCTCTCTCTCTCTCTCTCTCTCGCAAACTGACAGATCAAACGGAGGAACGGAGCGTGTTTTTCTTGTTTTTTATATTAATTTTGACAGAGTACTCGCACGGCATGGCTCTTTCTTTATTATTATTACTACCTTTCCTCGTACTTTCGTCGCATAATTTTCCCTATGGAGTTGTTTTGTGTTGGTGTTCACAAAGACGGAGGGATGCGTGTGTGTTTTTCATCCCCTCCATTTCTGATATTTATTTGGACACAGTACTCGTGCGGAATTGCAATGTATCACTATTTTTATCTGTCGTTTTTTTTTATATTCTTTGTTTTCTCATCTTATTCCTTTTCCTGGTAAAGTTGTGTGTGTGTGTGTGTGTGTTTTGGGAATGAAGGAATGTGTTTTGTCTTCCTCTTCCCTTCCTTTCTAATATTTACTTTGACACGGTACTCATTTGGAACTGTAGTTTGTTATTCCTGTTAGTGTTTTTCCTTCGTCATCTCCTTGCTTTCCCCAGTGTTTGTTTTGCTGAGGACGAAGTGATGTGTTTTTTTCCTCCTTCCCTTTCCTTTCTAATATTTACTTTGACACGGTACTCATGTGGAATTGTAGTTTGTTATTCCTGTTAGTGTTTTTCCTTCGTCTTCCCCTCTTTGCTTTGCCCAGGGTAGGTGAGTGAACTGGTGTGTTTTGTTGAGTATGAAGTGTTTTGTCTTCCTCTTCCCTTTCCTTTCTAATACTTTGACACGGTACTCATGTGGAATTGTAGTTTATTATTCTTATTCCTTTCATTCTTCTTCCTTCCCTCTTTGCTTTCCCCAGTGTAGGTGTACAGGTGTGTATTGTTCCTTCCTTTCTTATATTTACTCTGACACAGTAATCAAGCTGAATTGTTGTTTATTATTGTTGCTAGCTTTCTTGTTGTTGTATACTTTCCCTCTTGTTGTTTGTGTTTTGTCAGAAATGTGTATTTTCTTCTTTCTTTCTTTTTTTTTCCTTTCCTTTCAGCATTCCTTTTGACAGAGCACTCACGCGGAATTGCAGTTTATTGTTGGTGTTTGTCGTGTTCTGTTCGTATGCTCTTCCTGGTAATGCTGTTCTTGCTTCGACTTCTTTCTTGCCAGGAGGTAATAATGCCCCCATTTTCCTCACTTTTTCTGCTATTATTCAGGCAGTTCTTACGTGGCATTACAGTTTATGATTGCTCTTAGTCTTCTTTCTTTTCATAATGCTCGTATACTTTTTGCTCAGTAGACTTATCTGTAATTTTAAAAGAATTGAGTGGTTTAAATTTCTATCACATTTCCCTGTATTTTGAGAACAATCACACGGAAATGTACTGTATTACCATCGTTAATTTCCTTCCATCATTTTGTATAATTTTCCAAGTAAAAATCTGCAATATTCTGTAGATTTTCTTATGAGTAGCTGTGGGCTGGTGGCGTAGACATATCACATTATCGTCACACTCCTATAAGCTCTTCGATTCATCATTCACTTTACGTCTCTCATACGAAATTGGAAGCGAGAGAAGTTATGTGACGGACTGTTTACCTGGTGGAGTCTCGTGGCGTCCACCTGCGAGGCACCTGGTGTGTAGGGGTTAGGGAGTGGGGGAAGAGAAGGCGAGGGAGTGAGACTAATAAGGTAAGGTAAATAAAGGAAGGAGGGAGAGCAAATAAAGTGTAATGCAAAGGTGCCTTCATCGGCCTGCATTAATGAGAGAGAGAGAGAGAGAGAGAGAGAGAGAGAGAGAGAGAGAGAGAGAGAGAGAGAGAGAGAGAGAGAGAGAGAGAGAGAGAGAGAGAGAGAGAGAGACAAAGACAGAGAGCCACAATGAAACAGACAGACAAAACAGAGACAGACAGGTAAACAAACACAGACAGACATAAAAAGACCCGCATTACACACAGACAAAAATAGACGAGTTATCACACACACACACACACACACACACACACACACACACACACACACACACACACACACACACACACACACACACACACACACACACACTTCAAGTACAGTTTAATGTGGGATAAGAGGCTTTTAAGGTTAATCTCTTGCATCCTCGTTTCGGAATTGAGCTGCGTTGACCTTGAACCTCTCAAGCAAAGAGAGAGAGAGAGAGAGAGAGAGAGAGAGAGAGAGAGAGAGAGAGAGAGAGAGAGAGAGAGAGAGCGCATTGTAAAAAGATATGTAAGAACACTTGTTACAGATACAACATTCTTTTTAACTAACAGATAACACCCCAGAATATACTAATAACTAATACAAGATATTTTCGCCACACTGGAGGTCTTCTCTTACTGAAACACCCACTGCTCTAAAGACAAGCTACCGACACTCCTCTCGAACACAGATTAGAGGAATAATGACGTCTTGAAAGCGCCTAGACTAAACTAAAGAACCCTTATGGTATGGTGGTCGTCTGTTGTCTTCAGGGGAGCGATGTATGTTTGTTTGAGCAGCCACGTGAGACTTACACACATAGTCAGAAACGCCTTCCCTTCTCACCACGACGGTTTTCCAAGGTCACCAAGAAAATTACCCGGGTTTTCAAGACAGTTTCTCCTTTCGACAAACTAGAAATCTTGCCAATCTTTCACCAGAACCATAAATATACTCTTAAAAACATGAGTATCTTCATTTGGAGCCTTTGGAAAGCAGTGATGGTGAGGGAGCAAAGGGTTTCTGTGTGTGTGTGTGTGTGTGTGTGTGTGTGTGTGTGTGTGTGTGTGTGTGTGTGTGTGTGTGTGTGTGAAGGTGAGAGGGTGGGAAGCAACTCGCGTGCTACGAGAGGAGTCACTAAGGCATCACACGAGTCTCCTGCAGTTGTTGTTCTTGTTCCGAGAGTAGACTGAACACAACGCTGATTCAATTATGTCCTATTAAGTAAAGTGGGTCGGAAGCTAAGGGTGCTGTTGTTCTCTTCAGTTAGTGTATGTGTGTTCCTGCTTAAGCTTTCTGTCACGAGCATCACCACCATCACCACCATTATCCTCACCACTACCACCACTACCTCTATAAACGAGTTGAAATGTCACCACCTCAGAAAAAATAGACACAGGAATGAGATGGCTGTGTAGTGTTGAGCAGCGGTGATGACAGAGGACAGGAGGGAGTAGAGAAGGACTGGCTGGCTGTAGTCGAGACGAAGGTACGGTACGAAACGGTGTGAAGAATGTAGAGTGAATTGGAGCAAGGGAGGTAAAATGTGAGATAAGCAAGGAAGGAAAATACAACAGATTAAGGTAAGGGATAAGGAAACAATGACACGAAATCTTAAAAAAAAAGGTTAAATAAATAGATAAATATTCTCTTAGAAAAAATAAATAAAACAAGAAAGATAAGATGTAAGAAATACACATGAAAGGATCAATTTAACAGATACAAACACGGGAGAAAGAAACAATGACCAGTATTAAAAAGAAATCACAAAAATCAAAACTATATACAAAACACAGAGGTGACTAGTACAGTTAAAAATTTGTATCCAGCTTTAATGATGCAGATCTCACAATAAACCATTACTGGAATCTTGACCACCTTAAAGCGACAGTAACTTCCGCTATAGTCTCCATGAAAGCAGTGAGGTAAGACGCCGAGAGGTTAAGAATACGGTGTAGGGGAGAGGGAAGGAAGGGAGGGGAGGAAGGAGAGGGAGGGAACTGTATGGGGTGTCAATGAGTGAGGGAGACGGTAGCAAAGGGGCGGGGTTCCTGACCTAGTTTGCGTTACATCACTGAGACGAGACAATGACCAAAGCTTGTTGACACACGCACACACACACACACACACACACACACACACACACACACACACACACACACACACACACACACACACACACACACACACATACACACACATACAGGGAGTCCTTTTAGTACGGTGTCATATAATTTTGTCAAGTAAATGTGTAAATAGAAATAACACAGGAAATCGTGAATAAACAAAGAAGAAAGAGAAAAGAAATAGAGAGAAAAGAAATGAAGATAAAAGAAAAGATAGAAGAGAAAACATGAGGAGAGGAGACGGAAGAGAACAGCAGAGAGAGAGAGAGAGAGAGAGAGAGAGAGAGAGAGAGAGAGAGAGAGAGAGAAGAGAAGAGAGAAGAGAGGAAAAAAGTGGGTTAATCAGGCTGTTTGCCCTTCTGAGTTGTATCCATTTAACCTACTTCGGGGAGAGGTCGTCATGAGAGAGAGAGAGAGAGAGAGAGAGAGAGAGAGAGAGAGAGAGAGAGAGTGAGAAGGTACAAACAAACATAGACAAAATTCTTCGGAAGTGTAATGTAGGAGTGAAAAAAAGACTGACTTACATAAATCTCGACACCTACAAACGCACATGACTTGAGTAAACACACACACACACACACACACACACACACACACACACACACACACACACACACACACACACACACACACACACACACACACACACACACACACACACACACACACACACACACACACACACCAGGAAGATGAAGTCTTTTGTTTATTTATCGCTTGAAATGAACGTCACAAGAGAGAGAGAGAGAGAGAGAGAGAGAGAGAGAGAGAGAGAGAGAGAGAGAGAGAGAGATCGTATATTGCGTATTTATTTGTTGTATTGATCTTTGTCCTTTATTTTTATCTCCACCATTTATGATATATATTTACACAGTTGTTGTTTTTTCCTGTTTTATTATTTTTTTCTTTGTCTTCCTTGTTTTTCATCCTCTAATTTCGTTTGTTTCGGATATATGTGTGTGTTTGGTTATTATTTCTACAGTATTTATTCTTCCATTAGTTTGTTTTGGTTTATCTCATATTTTTTTCTCTTGTTATTTTCCTTCATATTCTGTGTTTTTTTTAGTCATTCATTCATTCATTCATTCATCCATTTATTTATTCCTCCATCCATCCACCCACCCATCCATCCTCTTTCGCTTATCCATTCAATCATTCACTCATTCATTCAATTATTCACCATTCATTAGTTAACTCATTCATTAATTATCTCACCAACCTATTCATTCCTTCATTCCTACGTTCATCTCGTTATTCACTTCCTCATGCAGCTCCTTTTCAGCGTATTTTACTTACCCTTTTATCTGTTTATTTATCGGATTCCCTGCAGGCGCCCTCCTCCTTTGACGACTCTTACACAAACACGTAAGAAGCGACGCGGCGCAAGGTGCAGCACACTTGAAGGATGATAAACACTCCCCATGTATGTAGAGGGAGAATTCGTGCGAGGTTCTTTCAATTCAGATCTTGACGGAAAACGCTCTCTGTCATAACTCTGAATTTGTCTATCGTTCCAACTTTAAATATTATAATCATACAGGAATTTGGTAACAGAGGGATAGAATGCATGAGAGTGTCTATTGTAAAGGGTGTTATAGAAGCTTATGAAGATGTAAGATGAAATGTAGGAAGCAGGAAGCATTGATAATTGTTTAAATGTTGTAGGTAAAGAGAGAGAGAGAGAGAGAGAGAGAGAGAGAGAGAGAGAGAGAGAGAGAGAGAGAGAGAGAGAGAGAGAGAGAGAGAGAGAGAGAGAGACTATAACATACAGGAAAAAGATGAATGACGCGTCGCGTAGGAAAAAAAAGTATGTGTGTGTGTGTGTGTGTGTGTGTGTGTGTGTGTGTGTGTGTGTGTACAACGTTTTTTTCGTGGTTGTCAGATTAAACTAATCTTAACGTTCAGGTATGTGTTCAGTGCCATAAAACACACACACACACACACACACACACACACACACACACACACACACACACACACACACACACACACACACACGCCCGGTAGCTCAGTGGTTAGAGTCCTGGCTTCACAAGCCAGAGGACCGGAGTTTGATTCCCCGGCCGGGTGGAGATATTTGGGTGTGTCTCCTTTCACCTAACAGTGATGTAAATCGAGGAGTTGTGACCTTGTTGTCCCGGTGTGTGGTGTGTGCCTGGTCTCAGGCCTATCCAAAGATCGGAAATAATGAGCTCTGAGCTCGTTCCATAGAGTAACGTCTGGCTGTCTCGTCAGAGACTGCAGCAGATCAAACAGTGAAACAAACACACACACACACACACACACACACACACACACACACACACACACAGGTTATGTACTTATCTCTCTTGTTACTAATTGATCTTTGCTCTCCCTCTCCCTCTTGAATTCCGGTCTCTCTCTCTCTCTCTCTCTCTCTCTCTCTCTCTCTCTCTCTCTCTCTCTCTCTCTCTCTAAAGGTTAATAGGTTGAAAAGAAATACAACTCAGAAATGGTCTTCACCTCTCCTTATCAAACTAGAGAGAGAGAGAGAGAGAGAGAGAGAGGCGTCGGCGGTGGTGGTGGTGGTGGTGGCGGTTGTGAGGGGAAGAAGGGGAGCGAAAGAGGAGGGCTTGTCTTCCCCTCAGATGGCCCGCGGCAGTCTGGTGTGTCTCGGTGGTGTGGTAGGGCGGCCGGGTCAGTGCGCGCTTCCTTCTGTCACTCTGTTCACACTTCTCTCCACGCTTCACTGCTTCTACTCCTCTCCCTCCACGCTTCTCTGGGACTTATACTCCACTCACCACTCGCTCATCCACTCGTCACTCATTCTATTTCACTTTTAGCTCTTTTTTTCTCTACACTGGTTTCGTTTGTGCTGGTTTTGTGTTGAATTCTGAACCGAGTCTTGAATCAGTTTGTTGTTGTGTCTTTTTAACGGTGCTGCTTTGTTGCTGGGATTCTCGTATAGTGGGTGCTTTTTTTTTTTTCTATTTTTGTTATTGTAGTGTTGTCTGTGTTCGTATTTTGGCTTTTTTTAATCTGTATTCTTTCGTTTTCTTCAGATTTTTTCCTCCTTTTTGTCTGGATATTTTGTCTTTCTCTCGGTATTGTCGCGTGCTTACATTTTTTTCCTTGTTTTTATCTTGTTTTATTCTCTTTTTTATTGTTCTATGTTCTTATTTTTCTCTTAAATCAGTAGTCTTCCTTTTCCTCACACTTTTCTTCTTTTTTCTTTCTGGATGCTTTGTCTCTCTCGTTCTTGTCTCGTGCTTACATTTCTTTTCCTTGTTTTTACTTCGTTTTTTTTCTCTTTTTTGTTTTCTTTATCTGTTTTTATTATGACATTTATTTGTATTCCTATTTTCTCCAGACTTTTTCCTTCCTCTTTTTTTTCTGGATATTGTCTCTCTCTCTCTCTCTCTCTCTCTCTCTCTTTCTTGTCTCGTGCTTAGATTTCTTTTCCTTGTTTTCACTTTACTTTTATTTTTTTCCTTTTCCTTTTCCTCTCCCTTAATGGAAGAGCGAAAGGAGACTATAGAATATATCAGAACTAATGGTATATATTGTACCTTTCTCTCCCCCCTCTCTTTCCCTCCCCCTCTCTTTCTCTTTCTCCCTCCCATTAATAGGCAAAAAGACGCCGAAGAATTATACTTTATCCGATTGGTAGTTATTTCCTCGTCAATTTTGCCTCGAGGGCGTCTAGGTCACGTGCTGCCTCGCTTTCCTTTTCCTTTTCCCCTTTTTTTTTTCGTTATGGAAAATCAATGACACATAAAAAAAAAAAAATAGTGACGTTTCGCCTTGATTGCCTGGCGGGGAAAGGGAATGAGAGAGAGAGAGAGAGAGAGAGAGAGAGAGAGAGAGAGAGAGAGAGAGAGAGAGAGAGAGAGAGAGAGAGAGGGCATGTTCAAGCAACCTAAACAATGCAGCGTGGTTCTCATTGCTTGCTTGCTTAAGAACATTAAGGCGTGTGTAGCGATGTGGTGTTGAGCGTAAGTGTATTTCTCCTTCCCATCTCCGTCCCCAGGTCAGCTGTTCCTTCAGTCACTCAGCCAGTCAGTCAGTCAGTCAGTCAGTCCCTTTCCTCCTACTTGAATGTGAGATTTGCGTCAGGGAAGTATTCGAGACGTGTGTGTGTGTGTGTGTGTGTGTGTGTGTGCGTGCGTGTGTCGTAGGTTTTGATATGTTATACCTGATATACGCCTATTTTTTCTCTCAATATTTTTACTTCCTCTCTCCCTTTTATTTTCTTCAATAATGACGTGGTTTTCTTCTTAAAATTCTCTGTTTTTATTCGTGCTCCGTATTTATTTTCAAGTCTGAGAAGGAAAACGGGTTTGTTAGATGGCTTCCTTCGGTATGTGCCTCTCTCTCTCTCTCTCTCTCTCTCTCTCTCTCTCTCTCTCTCTCTCTCGTGACACGTGGACAAGTAAAGCACCACACAACTTATCTTACCATGCCAGCAGGAGACTCAGTTCCTTTATTGTGCTGTCCGCTCCGCCTCGGTGGCCCGCGAGGGGGCGTGACCAGCCAAACAAACCAGCGCTAAGGACTTGCGTGTGAACTAGTGACACAGAAAATCAGACTATAAAGCGTTACCGTCATTACTAAGTGAATTAAAAGACAAATTTAGGTCACTGTATCACTACCAAGATGCCTGGACAGAATTCCTCTCTCCTCCTTATGGAACTGTACATCTCGAAGAGTGAGTATGGCGAGACTAAATTAGAGCTTAACTATATAATTGGGTGAGCTGCTGAACTTTATTTTCTCTTTATTTCTCATTTTTTTTCCCTCTCTCTTTCCTTCTTTTTTCGTCTTTTTTTTCGCAAGGGAGTGTCCATCAGCCACACCATCATTCGCCATCACTGTCACCGTGTCCATCTCGTGTCCTCCCTTGCCGCGATGAAGTGGCAGAGAGGGACCTCATCTCTCCCACCCGCCACTCGCGTTGCCCGTGTGTCAGGTGGCGGGGCTCAGGTGCAGGGGACGAGAGTAGTGAGAGTAGTCAGAGCACCACTGGGTAATACGGTGCCAAGAAAAACAGATGACATTTCCTGTTTTTTTTTTTTTTTTTTTGTCTTTCTCACCTACTCGCGCTGCCATGATGCTGAATGTTTACTGTTTTCCTGGTGTTGCTAGGAAATTGTTTTTGTACACACACACACACACACACACACACACGCACGCACACGCACACGCACGTCAGGAGGAAGAGTCTTACCACGAAAAGGCTGCCGTGAAAATCATAATCAAGCAGTAGAAGAGAAGCTGTTATCCATCGATCTTTATTGATTGCCTCAGACTTAACTCCCCAAAAAAAGGCTTCAAAGGATCGCCACTTAACACGAATCTGTCTTATAGGAACCTGCACACACACACACACACACACACACACACACACACACACACACACACACACACACACACACACACACACACACACACACACACACACACACACACACTCCAAGGTTTATAGACTACTCACTGTGTATTATCTTTTGGCTGAACGACCACACCCTTCTTAGTAGGTTAACAACGCCTGTCTGTTTATACGTCTGTCTACTTAATGGTAAATACATGAAACCACCGGGCAGCATTGTGGGCGGAGAGACACACCACATCTGCGTTCCACTGCTTTGTATTTCTTAATGTTTGTATGGAACTAGGCCGCTTATCCATTGACCCCTTCAGTACCATGACGTGTTTCAATATGCATTCTACTTACTATTTGATTTTATACAATTTTAGAAACTTACGTGGGGATTGAAATAGTGAAGACTCAGGCCATTAATTTTCTGACCTCCATAGATCGCCTAATCACACCAAAAATTCATGATATAAATGCTTTCCAAGTACTGAAGGGGTTAATTCCATCACAGGACTTGATTTTTTTTGTCCTCAACGCTAACATTCTTTTATTTTGGCGGGTCTTCTTTTTTTTTTTTTTCTATGGGTTCCCTTCTTTGATCTTTGTCATTACGGCCATGAATAGACACGAGAAGGAAGAATTTCTCCTCCCCATTCTTCCGAGATCCCCTTCATGTACGAGTATACGCAGGGTCGCCCATCAGCCCAGGAAGCAGCCCATCGTCGCACGCGGGGAGTGCCTCTCCTGCCACGCGGAAGCTTTGAAACTATTTTCGTTTGAGAGGCAACTGAGAGGTGCTCTAAAAAATCCATTCCTGAAATGACATGGTGGCATTAGGGTGGCGGACTGGCGCAGGCCGACCCGGTGGTGGGGTGCGTGGCTAATACATACACCTACTTTTACGTGACCATCATGAATCTAGAAGAAGAAGAAAAAAAAAAAAAGGAAGAATGGCAATGAATGGCGATCAGACTCCACTAAATGTCTTAGATATGATCTTCTGTAGCATTGGCTTAACTATCAACAACCACTGAAGGGATGTTTACTCAATACAAAGTTACATTTCCTGCACAAACGAAGCGATAGAGCATGCAAGAAAAATAGTGAAAGAATCAATACTTTTAAAACACAGATGAGGTGTAACAAGTAGACAAGTAGAACCATGCTTTTCTTAACAGTTTTACCAGTGACGAGTGGATTATACAGTCATTCGTCCTGTCAGACTTACATAATGAGTGTCCCCGTTCACTGTACCACAACCCTACACTCTACTTCCTGCCAGTCTATTTCGCACCCTCCGCCTCGTGTATCACCACCTAAGGCGCCGCCAGTGAGGGAGAGAAACGGTCGCATCAAGGAAAGACTTGCAGCGTCACTAAGTTAGTCCTCCCCTCCTTCACTCTTCCTTAAATAGCACCTAATGGGGTTTTGCGTTATTGTCTGCCTGTCTGTCGCTGTCTGTCGCCACCTGCCTCATCCTCCCTCTCCCCGTTTTTTTTGTAATGTTCTTTTCTCCCGTTCTTTCGGTGTGTGTGTGTGTGTGTGTGTGTGTGTGTGTGTGTGTGTGTGTGTGTGTGTGTGTGTGTGTGTCGTGTCGTGTCGTGTCGTGTTTATCTGACCCTTTCTTCTTGTCTGTCTGTCTGTCTGCTTGTTTTTATGTTGGCTTTATTTCTGTCTCTGTTCGTCTCTGCTTGTCTCTCCTCTCGCCTTACCTTGATTCTCTCTCTCTCTCTCTCTCTCTCTCTCTCTCTCTCTCTCTCTCTCTCTCAGGCCGCATAACTAGTCTCTTCCTCTCTCTGTGGAAATAATTAAGCAGAATAATTTTCATTCACTCAATTAGCGACACAAAGAAACGAGTGACGGCAAGACGAAATTGTAATTAAGAGAGAGAGAGAGAGAGAGAGAGAGAGAGAGAGAGAGAGAGAGAGAGAGAGAGAGAGAGAGAGAGATATGTGTGTGAAATTCCTATTAATCTTCCCGTCACTACGGAAATAAATATCTAAAATCATATGGTATAAATAATGAACACCCAAGCAAGACTGGAATTACGAATGAGTATTTTGGAGTGTCTGATGAAATATTTGTATGTAGAAGCAGAGGAGACATAGAAACAGACGAACGGGGGAATAAAAGATCTCATTTACCTCCTGTGAATGTCTCAACTGTATTATGTTAGCGCTAAGTTTCGCTGTGCATTGTTTGGCTTGGCAGTGTTAGGGAGAGGAATGCACTGAGGGGGTGGCTGCAGTTCTAATAGTGAAACTCTCCTCTTCCTCTTCCTCCTTTTCTTTCTCTTCTTCTTCTGCTTCCTTCTTCTCCTTCTCCTCTTTCCGTTTTTATCTTCGTCTTCTTCGTATTCAGTCTGTTTCTCCTCCATCTTCTTTTTTCGTCCTCTTTGTTTCTTCCTTGTTTTCCTCTTCCTTCCTCCTCCTCCTCCTCCTCCCTTCTCTTTCCCCTTCTCCTTCTCCTTCTCCTTCTGCCTCTCCTCTTCTTCTTCTTCTTCTTCTTCTTCTTCTTCTTCTTCTTCTTCTTCTTCTTCTCCTTCTCCTTCTCCTTCTCCTTCTCCTCCTCCTCCTAATAATAATAATAATAATAATAATAATAATAATAATAATAATAATAATGATAATAATAATGATAATAATGATAATAATAATAATAATAATAATAATAATAATAATAATAATAATAATAATAATAATAATAATACTGCTGTTACTGCTAGTACTTATATTACTACCACTATTACTACTTTTACTATTACTACTACCATTTTTCATTTCACCAATTAACTAACATATTTTTGCCTGTTTGTGTCATTATGTAGGTTCTTATTTATTCATGTATCTGCTTGTCTTGTTCGTTAAGTAAGTATCAAGAAGAGTGTCCCCAATACTAACCTGTGTTCGTGTCTCCCCGCAGCCATACAGTCGCTGGACACCCTCAACGACCAGATCGTCGAGTTTGTGTTTAGCGGCGTCGACTTCGAGGATGAGCGCCATGGCGGCTCCCCCAAGCAACGCGAGGCTCTCAAGTCCTCCATGGCTCTTATGAGGAGGCTGCTTGTGGACGCCCAGGTGAGAGAGAGAGAGAGAGAGAGAGAGAGAGAGAGAGAGAGAGAGAGAGAGAGAGAGAGAGAGAGAGAGAGAGAGAGAGAGAGACGGGTTCACGTCTTTTTTTTTCTTTTACATATTTTTCCATGTTGACTTTTTTTTACTTTTTATTTTATTTATTTTTATTTTTTTTGTCTTAGCTCGATACGAAAATGTGACACTTAACATCAAAAAGACAAGAAAACAGGAAAAAGGGTGGGAGGGGGTGCGATTCAGAAGTCTTTTCTTGTACATTTCTTTTTCCACGTTGCTGTTTTTCATCTTTTTTTTTTTTTTGTCTTTTTGTATTTAGCTTGATACGAAAATGTGACACTTACCCTCAAAAAAAGAAGAAAATGGCTGTTTCAACTGAACTAACACCTAACTTGATCACACCATAATTAATTCAACTTTCTCCTCTCTCTCTCTCTCTCTCTCTCTCTCTCTCTCTCTCTCTCTCTCTCTCTCTCTCTCTCTCTCTCTCTCTCTCTCTATTTTCCTGACACCACTGTACACATCATCTCAATTCCTTGCCTCCTTCCCTTCACACAGAGTAAATTCCGCAAAATGGTGGAGGACAACAAGCAGCTCGCCTCCAGGATCGACGGGGACCTGCAGACGGCCCACCAGGAGGTCAATCTGCTGCGTCAGGAGCTCGCCGACACCAACCGCCGCATCACAGAGCTAACAGGGCTGACGCAGGACCCGCAGGATGGCCCAGATTCACCTGACGCTGCCACGACCCCCGTCAATGGCTCTAGTGAGTGTGAGTCTTACTGTTCTTGCTCTGTGGTGTTTCGTCCTGCCTTTTCTTCCTTTAGTTTTGTTTTCTATTTTTCTTGTTTTGTTGTTTTGGTTCCTTGTAAGTGTGTGAAGACCTAATGCTTATAGTAGGTAATATGTCATACTGTGTTGCATTTTCTAATTTTATTTAAACTAAGATTAAGTACACTACTTCTTGAAAAATTCTTAATCAATGCCACACAAGTTCAACCAATCTTCTCAAAAATGTTTCGACTTATCTCCGCAAATCGTCCATCAATATTAATCGACATTGAACTAAAGCTTCCACGAATTTACAAGTGCCATCTTCACAACTGATGCATCCAAATATCAAAGTAACGCATCAGGTTACGGCAGTAGTGTTCTCTTCTCTTTCCTCGTTTTGTGGAGGCTGGTTTTCTCATTCTTCTTCATGTTCTCTTTTTGTATATAGTTTTTCTCTTGTTTTCTTTTTTTTCTCTCTTTTTCCTAGTATGATTTAGTTTTATCTTCGCCCACATAATCTCTCATCCCTGTCCTTATCTTTTTCTCTTGTTCCCTATTTTTTTCTCTTTTTCCTTGTATGATTTAGTTTTTGTCTCTATCCATATAATCTTTTTCACCCTATTCTAATCATTCATCCTGGTGTCTTGTTCCACGCTCTGGTCCTTCTCCTCTTGTTTGGGTAATAAAAACTGTTTACGACGCTAAGACGACCCACAGGCACAGAGGGCGCTTATAAAAGAGACCCACATGCTCAGTGTCACCAAGGTCTGCTGCTGCTCGGCGACGGTAATGATAAGGTAGTGAGTAAAGAGGGCGCCGGGTTGGTGTGTCACGCAGTATGAAGGTTAAAGTAAGTAGGGCTCGTTCTGAAGCATACAACTCTCACTAAGACTAGTTTCAAAGACCACAAAGATCGTAAGCCTGGTTCCCAATAGCGTTTCTTCTGTTGATAATGTTGTTGTTAATTTGTCACGGTAATAATGTGTGATGGTGTTAATTTCCCGCACGTTTTCAAGCACGACAGGCAATACGTGAACCAATTAGTAAGTGCTGAGAGTATTCGAGTGACAGTGTTGGCTTCAGGTGTCCGTCCCTTTGTGTCAAAATTTGTTAGTGATTTGAACTCTATATCGTTTAACTTTTTACGAGTGTTCTGTTTTGCATTCACTGTCAGTGTTTCGTAATTCTTTTAATAATTCTACGTTTTATGTTTCGGTATTCATCAAAACTCAAGTGCTAAGATGCTTTAGAATCAGTAGCGAGTCAAAATTAATGGAGATTGCGCGAAAGTTATAAAAACCGTCAAATTATTCAGTATATCGAAGAGAGAGAGAGAGAGAGAGAGAGAGAGAGAGAGAGAGAGAGAGAGAGAGAGAGAGAGAGAGTAACAACAGGCGCGAGGTATAGAGAAGCTCCTCGGTGTCAGATGTCGGCAGGGTTGAGGTGGAGTGACGACTTAACTAGGACCTGAACAACGGGGACTCCAGGTGGGCCTCGCTCCTACCTCGCTTACACAACCTCCACCTCCTGAGTTTGTCGCCCGTTGCTGCGCCATACATAAATCCCAGGACCTGTACTTGCAAAACACTTAGGAATCTCATGATGAAGGCCAGAGGGATGAATCGTCTCATTTTCATGGATGTTTTCTCTCGTTGTCATTGTAAAAACATTGCTCTATCCATTTTTAATCTTTTCGGCTCTTATTCCCAGCCTTTTGACCATTTTGATATCCCTCTGGCCCTTTTCTCATGTGCTAGTCTTATAATTTTTAGAGGACGATGTGGAGAGAGACTTGTGGTTTAGTTAGCCTTGATTTATAGATCGTTTTGCTGCCCTTCACCATTACCCCCTCTTACACAGAAGTAAATAAATATATAGATAAGCTACCGTCGACATAAGACCCCGAAACGTTTAAGACTATTGTTCTCCCGTGATCTGTAACGTGAATTCTACCTGGCCGAAGAGTAACGTGCTTATTTTTCCTGGGAAGTTCGAAAGTTAACGCAAACCGTGGCACTGTAATGTGTTTTGGGGTAAGCTGGGGAAAAATAAAATAGGGAAGGAACTGGTTATGAAGAGATCTACAAATACTCGGGTGGAAAAGGGGAAGGAGAAGAGGCAGGCGATTCATAAGGAAAGTAGGTCATGCACGGAGGTAAGAAGGGAGAGGACAAAAAGAATAAGAAATTACATAAGAGAAGTAAAGAAAGACGAGGACAGGCACAGAATGATGAGAAAATAAATGAATAAAGGAAGGGAGAGAGGAAGAAAATTATGGAGAGAGGAAAAAAAATGAAAAAAAATATATACTGTTATAGATTTGAAAGAAGAGAAAAACACAGACAGAAAGAAAAGAAGAAAGGAGTTATAGGATAAAACATAAACAAATTTGAAAAGAAAGCAAGAAGTCAACTGAAAACGAAGGCAAAGTAAGTAGTGAGGAATGAAAAAAATGAGGGAGGCAGAAATTTAAGTGAACAATGGAGGTATGCAAGGATAAGATATAAACAAAATAAGAAAAAGAAAGGCAGCTAATACAGACCAAAAGAAAGGCAAAATAAGTAGCGAGGAATCAGATTATTGAGAGGCAGAAATTTAAATGAACAAGGGAGATATGCAAGGATAAAATATAAAGTGAAAAAAAGAAAGAGGTCAACCCAAAAGAAAGCCAAATCACTAGCGAGAAGTGAAATAAATGTAGATAGAAATTTAAATGAACAAAGAGTATGCAAATAAAATGCGGTGTGAAGGAAGTGTTTGTCTGTGGGTGGCAAGGCAAGACCATGAGTTTTAAACGGATCTGAAGAGGAATCGCTTTTCGTAGGGAATCTGAGGAGACTGTGACCTCTAATCTCCTCCTCCTCCACCACCTCCTCCTCCACCTCCTCCTCCTCCTCCTCCTCCTCCTCCTCCTCCTCCTCCTCCTCTTACATCCTCGTGAACATAGCTTATCGTTCTCTCTCTCTCTCTCTCTCTCTCTCTCTCTCTCTCTCTCTCTCTCTCTCTCTCTCTCTCTCTCTCTCTCTCTCTCTCTCTCTCTCTCTCTCTCTCTCTCTCTCTCTCTCTCTCTCCAACCTAAGACTCAACATTGTTTTATTGAAAGACTATTGAAAGGTTGATATTCTTTTGACCCTCATTGACTCCGAGCTTCGCCTGCATTCAAGTCACGCGTTCTCCCACTCACGTTATCTTTTTGAGGCCACTCTTGAGCTACATCACAGCCCCCTCTAGCTCTCCTTCACTTCCTTTCTTTCTTCTGCCCATCTCTATTCACCCTCTCTCCTCCTCTTCATCCTCACCCTTCGCTTCCTCTTCCGCTTCCACTTCTTTTAATTTTACCTCCTTCTCCTCTTCCTCCTCATCATCATCCTTTTCCTCCTCCTCCTCTTCCTATAGTCACTCGAGGGAAGAGAAGAAGAGAAGAAGGGAACGAAATCAGAATCAAACTGCAACACATTTTTTTTCCTCTTTTACTGAAGTGTCGCCAAGAAAATGCATTGCCAAATCACACGCGTCACTCAGAAGACTTTTTGTTGATTTGTAAGTAACGCATATACTGCTGTGTGTGTCTCGGGTTAACCGGTACAGGAGTCAGCCGTGAATCAGGAGAGTGACGCATCGTGACTTAAATGGCTAAGCACAGGAGGGATTCAGAACAGGTTTTCGGGCCAACGAGGCACGGAAGGGGAAGGAAAGGTAGCCAGGAAAGTTTTTTTTTTTTTTTCTTTAAAGGGGTGAGGCAAGAGAGGGATGAAGTATGGAAGGGTGATACGGAGGGATGGAGAAGGGAAAGAGAAGGAAAGGCAAATCAGAAACGAAAGAAGAACGAGAAGAAAAAAGGAAATACTATAGACATTATTCTCTTCTTCTCAATATTGATCCTGAAGTGTAAGAAATCCTCGTTTTGAGCTGTTGTGTTTGGAATAAGTATTGCTGACGAGTAGAATCCTGCAGACTCTCAGACACACTCTCCCCCACTCGACGGACACTCACAAAGGGAGAGGCGGGAGAAAGGGAAGAAAGAGACCTCTTTGACGAATATTGTATCTGATGATCGTGCGTACGCTGAGAGAGAGAGAGAGAGAGAGAGAGAGAGAGAGAGAGAGAGAGAGAGAGAGAGTCTTGAGTGTCTAAGGGTAAACTAATTTCTATCTTGATAATTTAGAGTGAGGTACAGAGACGATAACAATGATAATAGTGGTACAGTATGTATAATTATGATAGTACCAGTGAAAATGACGTAATAATCGCTTTACTTTACTTTATTCTTGTTATTGTTATTGTTATTACTACTATTACTGTTGTTGCTGTTGTTGTTTTTGTCACCGTTATCGTTGTTGTTGTTGCTGGTAGTGGTGTGGTATCCTTGGCAGTGGCTTTGGTGGCAGGGAGGGCTGACTGGTGGCGTGGTGAGGTGAGCTAGGGCTGGTCGGGTCGGGTGGCGGGCTGCCGTACGCCTCGCTGCCGCCCCCTTGTGTCGCCGCAGCAGCCCGTGACGTCTTTTGTCTTGATATAACACGATACCTAAGATGACACTCCCGGTGGCCTCCTGGTGACGCCCGCTCAGTCGCTCCTCCGACATCTCTATGTAAACACGGCCAGGCGTGCTTGCTTGGCCTGCGTGATGTGGCTACAGCCTCACGCGACGTAGTGGGGTGGTGATGGTGAACGCTCTCCGATTCGACAAGGACTGCCAAACGGTATTGCGAAGTGACTTTTCTCATCGTTAAGCATTTATGCGTTGCTTGTAGTTATCAGTCAAGTTTGCAACGATAACCTGTTGTGCGAGAATCTCCGTGAACATTATCGTGATGAAGGCAACCAGTCAAGTTTGTCTAGTCGTGAGTTACTCCGAAAATATGTTTAGAAAGGGATGAATTTGACTTAAATTGAATGCCATGGAGTGGAAAGGACTGTGGACGTATGTTGGACAGCTCATTCCGGGCTCTGGCAGAGGAGACAGCACTGATGGGGAAGAGGAAGAGAACAAGGACACTCCGAAGGTTGTGAGGCACCGAAGACGAAGAAGGAGGGCCAGAGTAAGGGCGAGGGGCGTGAAGGAAGAGGGAGCAGAGGGAGGAAGTGTCTCAGCAGGGCCGGAAGGATCCAGCCCCGCCAGGTCAGTCTTTCCTGTCTATCACTCTGATTCTGACACCGATAGTGAAGATCCTGGAGAAGAGGAAGAGCCAGAGGAAGAAGGGAGGAATATAAGGGATGAACGACGGGAGGACCGAGATAATAATAATGACGACGACGACGACGATGACGACGACGATAACGATGACGATGATGATGGTGACGATGGTGACACAGATGAGGAGAACGACGAGGAGAGGGACACGGATGATGGCGCTTCTTCATCTTCCTCGTCATTAGTGTATCAAAGTGAAGAAAAAGACGAAGAAGAGGAGGAAGACGAAGAGAGGGAGGAGGAAGAAGAGGAGGAGGAAGACGAAGAAGAAGAAGAAGAAGAAGAAGAAGAAGAAGAAGAAGAAGAGGGGGAGGAGGAGGAAGAGGAGGAGGAGGATGAGGAAAAGGAAGAGCAGGAAAAAGAAAAAGAAACTGATACTGAAATAGGGGATATCTCGGCTAATGAATCAGAAGAGGAGAGAAGCGGCAAGATGGCGAGGTGGGAGGAGGAAGAAGATGACATGCCGGACGAGGAGGGGACTCGTCGTGATTCACAGGACGTGGAGAAGAGAGAGAGACAACCGAAGGAAGCACAACTAAAGGAGACACCGGAAAGAATGGTGATAGTGAAAGAGACGGTGACGATGATACAATGAATAGCGTCGGAACAAGTACATTTGGAGACGACACTGAGCGTTCCTCTGCTGATCAAGACGAGTCGGTGATGAGTGGCAGTGATCAAATTGACAGCAGCTCTTCTGCTGGCGGTGAAGAAGTTAAGGAAGACCAAGACGCCCACGATAGAGAAGAAACGAATAGTAACGAAGAATTGAAAGTAGCAGACGAGACAAACAGGACTGAGAAACAAGGTGAAAAAGTGACACACCAGTTAGAAGATGCTAAACAACAAGTTAACAAACACGGAGCAGACGGTGGCGCAAGCGAAGTAAAAGTCGTAAGTGAAGAGGGAGATAAAGGAGGGTTTAATGATGATGCAACAAATGATGGCACTACAGCCGGAGAACAAGAAACGAGGGAGTCGAACGAAAAGTAGAGTCCGTCACACTGCAGAGGGAGGAAAACTGCGAAAAGATAGAAGACCAAAGAAAGGAGGATACTGGCCATGAAGCAATCAAAACAGAAAGAACACAAGCAAAACCCAGTGCCGGTAGAGCAGATGATGATGAAGAAAAAGAGCCGGAAAGCGAAAACAACAGTGAAGAACACAAACCAAACAAAAGCGAAAATAAAAGAAACGAGGGAGAAGACCATAAGAACGAACAAAAAGACAGAGATCAGACACTTGAGAAAGAAAACGGAGAAAATCACGAGGACCATCAGTCAGCACGCACAAAAACAGGAGAGTCAGAAAATGGGAACGAGGAAGATTATCATCAACCCGAGACGCGATCGCACGTGTCACTAGAGGGAAAGCCTGCAGGAGCAAAAGAAACCTCTCTGTCGGATGATAAGAACACTGAAAGACCTCCAATGAAAGATAGTGAACGTATTGACGCAAGAGAATCTGAGGGAGACATTGTTCTGAACACAGAAGAAGCAGTTCAAGGCAGCGACGAGGTAGACGCTGCTGGCATTGTGGAGGAAGAGACTGAACGAAAGCGAGAGGAGGATTTCCCTGCAGATGACAATGCGGCGGTAATCGAGGCAGACGACGATAGAGACAAAACAGGCAGCGGTACAAACAATGACACAGCAGCTTGCGAAGTAGATGAGAAAGTAATGGGCGGAGAACAAGTAGAGAATGGAAGAGAGGAAGTAGTGAATAACGGAGCAATTTCCCAGGATGACGTTGAATACAAAGAAGATACAAACAAAACAGAAGAATCGGAAGATGGAACATTACATAAGTGCGTGATAAGTGATAACAAAGAGGTGGAAAAAACAGAAGAGACGAGAAGCGATGAGACTCCAAATGTAAGCAATAGAACAACTGGACAGCAAACCAAAGATACTGGAAACGATAGACAAGAAGACACCAGTGGCATCATTCCACCGTATGAAACTCCAGAAGAGGAAAATGAGCTGAACGAGAACATGAAATACACAGAGGAGCAATCACTCCACACACTCATCGAAGAAACAAAAGAGAGCAAAACTGATCAAAACACAGATAACACCGATGAAAGAAGAATCATTACATATATCAGTGAACACCATACAGAAAGAATAACCCTGGACGTCACTGATGCTGGAACAATTAAAATTCAGCAACCATGTAATGCGAAAGGAGAAGCAGTTGAGGATGAAGAAGCGCAAAAACAAGAAGACGGAAAAGAATATGTGAGGAAAGAAGTGAAAATGGTAGAAGAAACAGAGGAGGAGCCAACACATTTGAGCATGAACAAGGATGCCGAGGGTGAAGAAAAGAGAAAACTCATCATGAAGAGAAAAGAAACGGAGCCAAAAATGAAAGACGATGCAGACAAGGAAGACAAAGAAGGGGAGGAAAAGAAGAAACAAAAGAAGAAGTAAATGCAGAAATTAATAAGGGAAAGAAAGAAAACGAAACACCGAGTGAAAATGGGGGAAATGAAGGAAGTGAAAATGGAGGAGGTAGAGAGGAAGAAGGAAAAGAAGAAATAGTAGGAAAAGGAGATGAAAAAGGAGGAGGAGGAGGAGGAGGAGGAGGAGGAGGAAAACGACGCAGAAGAAGAAGAAAAAGCAAACTTAGTCTCAAGAAAGACGTTGAAAGTGAGAAGGAAGGAGACTCGGCAGAGCAAGAAGTTGAAACAAATGCTGAGATCCAAAATGACCAGCCTCACCTGACAGTAGAAAGCGAAAAACTGACTGGGGAAAAAGCTGAGAGTGAAGAGACGATGAACACTGCAGCAGAAAGTAAGGAATCAGGAGGTAGAGATGATAAAGCAGAAAACACAGGTGAAGGACATGAAGTTGAGCCAGAAAGCAAAACTGAAGCAATGAAAGTAGTCACTCACCATTCAATACCAGAGAAAGGTTGCAGCAAAGACTGTGACGGTGAAGAAGCATCGTCAAACACCATCAGGAACATAAACGAGAGTAAACCCGTACCGATTTTAAAACGTATTAGCTCAGGGATGAATAGAGCACCACAGTTTTCAGACGTCGCAAAACAGATCATGAAGGAGGTGCAAGAAACCCGAGACAGACGCAACAAGTGCTTGCGTGACCTGCGCAGCATGAAACCCAAGGCCACCAGGATTTATATGGTCAGGAAGTATAAGGAGAAAAAGACAACAGAGGAAAAAGAAGCTGCAAACACAGCCACACTTGGGGAGGATATCAGTGGAGTGAAAAGCGATACCAGTGTGAAGTCTTTAACATCGATTTCTGAAGAAACGAGCCATAGTTCATCGCAGGCTTCCACGGCAGCACACAAACATTCCAACAAGATTAATTCATCGCCAAAGGAAAATATGGAAGCACCTTTGCAGTCAGAAGAGAGTAATGAAGTTTCAGAGGAGTCAAAGGAGGTCCATCATTCCCCAGACCAGGAAGAGAGTGCTGATCCAGTCAAGGACAGGGCTGATGAGTTGCGTGAAGACTTAGAGGGTAACGGGAAACCCGCAAATAGTTCACCAGGGCCGGAGATAAAGACTCTCACGCAATTATCGGTGGAGTGCAGCGCATCATCCTCTCCCGAACGTCTGGAAGAGGGACTCTTACCTCCCAGCAGCACGGCAGAGGGTGAGAGAAAGCAGCAAACAGAAAAGAATGAAAAAGAAGCAGCGATTCTTCCGGACATAACAGAGGTGACAAGAAGACCACTGGTCCCACTCCTGTCAAAACTACAACTGTCCCCTGATAGCGGTAAGGTGAACTCTTGTATGGTGGAGGGCAGTGAGCCACGGCAACCTGATTCAGATGATACTCTTTCTAAAAAGTCGGTGGGGACTGAGGCGGAGGCAACGGAAGGGAGGGCGGATCAGTGTTTGGCTGCCGCGGGTCGCGCGAGGGTGTGTTGCGTCTCCTCCATCACCACCGCCGCCGCCACCGCCACCGCCACCGCCACCGCCACCGCCACCATCACCACCACCGCCACCTCCGCCGCCACCGTTACCCTTCCTCGCTCAGCTCACCCCGTTATAGGCGCGGCATCCAACAAGGTGACAGAAAAGACAAGTGTCACAAAAGACGTAGTTGACAGTAATGGTAACTTTGAGGCTGGAAAAGCAGAGGATGAGAGGCCGTTAAAAGAGACGGGGAACGTTCAGCCCAAGGTTGTAGGAGTGAAGCATAAGAGTGGAGTGGAGCCAGGCGTGGAACTGCTGCCACTATGTAACTCACCTCGCAGTGCGGGTGGGACCTGCACCATAAACTCGCCCACCGCACTAAAGCAGGACAGAGCTACGAGAGAACACACGCAGGATCTAAAAGAAACACAAACCCCAAAAAGCAAGAGTGAAGTACACACGTCGGTCGTCGCACAACGCAGGGCCGTGAACTTGGAAATTCTTCAGAACGCAGAGAAAGCAAGGAGGGAAAAGGTCGGCATCTTCCTCAAGGAGGACGATTGTGTTCAGCGAGTGAGTAAAACAGACAAAGAGAAGACCACGAGATCAATGAAACAGGACGGAAATAAAGTGACCTCATCTCTCAACACAAGCATTGCTTCAGAAAATGGAATCGAGGGAGACGCTTTGGAGGGACCTTGGGCAACGCCGCAATTGGCTCGGGTGGTGCAGGAGCTCGTGGTTTCTAGGAAATTCAACATGTCTTCCGCTCAGGCCAAGAAACGTCAGCAAAATCTCACACAGTTGGACGCCTCGCAGAAGGATCGCACTCTTATATTTGACAGTTCTAGATTGATGAAGACGAAACAGGGAAGTGAGAAAAGTGAAAATCCTCTGCTTCTACCAAATGACGCTGATCAGAGACAAAAAGTGGAAGAAAGCAAGAATGCTTCAAAGATTACTGGGGGAAAAAACGGACGAGGCGGTGCCAATGGGGGTGAACTGGCACAAGCCAGTCCTACAAATAAGAAAAGACAACTCCAACGCCAGGCTGCGGTTAGCACAGATGTGCAGAGCGAGCCTGCATCTGCCACCGAGGACAGAAAGGTCGGTGACCAGGACTGTCTCGAATCACACGGCCACCCACAATCCTCCACCAACATGACTGCCTCTGAGGAACCTACAGAAACTGAGCGTGTACAGACAGATAAAACGAGCGTGACCACTGTTAATGTTAGTGAGGAATACAACAAGTGTGAAGTCGGCAGAGCAAAACTCATTGACAATGATAATTGCAGAAAGATGCAGTCTTCGTTGAAAATAGAAAAACTTTCTCGCTCACCAAAGCAAACAAGAATGAGATTACATAAAGTCGTTGAGAATTTGTCCCTGAAACATAGTCAAGTGTCCCCAAAAAGTTCCCCATCACCAACCTCTCCGGGATTTAGTTCATGTAATTCCTCTCCAATATCAACTAAAGACTCTCCCAAATCACCTACGGCAGTCTCACCGTCACTTATTTCTTCACAAATGAGAACTTCAAGGTCAGTTGCCCAGAGTCCGAGAGCAAGGGAACCTCCTTCTTCCTTGGAAATAAAAGTAACCGGACAAAACGTAACCACAGAGACGACATCGCCTGTCTGTACGCCGAAGCAGTCTTTTGATGGAAAGGAAATTTGTCCTGCGGGAGAGAGTGTAATAAAGAACAAAGATTGTGAGATATCAAGTCCATTAAGGAAAACGCCATCACGGAGTGATCCTCCTACCGAACTTATTTTTAATTTTTTGAAGCTTCCGCAAATTCTTACTGATCATTGTAATACCAATAAGAAGGATCAGCAGTCTATCACGGACGCATCTGATCTCCAGATGGACTCTAGAGCAGGATACACGCGAAATAAAGAGCGACAGAAGGTAGAACTCCAGCTACCACGAGTCTCCAAGTCAAGTACTGGGAAGCTAGACTCAGATATTTTACAGTTCTTTGAATCACAGCAACAAAAACCCAGGGAAATCTTACGAAATGAAACTGTCATTCAAGAGCATTTCAAAGACAGCAACAGTGCCAATAAACTGAAGTCAGACAGCGATAAAAAGCTTGACCAGGATGCCAAGAAAAGCACTGCATCTACTCCTCAATCTAAAGGTTGTTCCCAAGACAACATTGAACCCGGCAAGAGAGATCGCACTTCTAGTGATCCTATGGACAGAGTCAGTCACGAGAATACTGCTTGTAAGTTAAGGGCTGTGAAGAGTTTTGACGAAACTTCGGTGACAAAATCATCAAGTGAAGAAGATGAAAAGCCGCAGAAAATGAAGAGCGTCGAAGGAACTGTGAAACATGTCACCTCTGAAAGCCATGAAGGAAAACAAGTAGAGCAAGGTGGAGTGAGCAAAGCTGGCGAGAAGAACTTTAGCACTTCCACCGTGACCAGCAGCAGCAGCAAAACCGACGCCAGCCGCCAGACTGCACACTCGGCACAGGTCGAACCAGAGGAAGACGGGCATGGTGATAAAGGAAAAACACCTGCGTCAGTACATAGTCAAGAATCTATGAATCAAAGGGTTGTTGTTACTAGAAATATGTCTCAAGAAAGCATCAGGAGAATAACAAAAACTGAACAAACTCGCATTGCAGGGAAGGAAAATAGTGAAAAGTTACTTGACAACAATACCAGGAACCCGGAACCCTCAGAAACAGGACAGACTGATGTTGATTCTGAAGTCACACCACAAAGCACTGCTGTGGCAGCAAAGAAAAAGAACACGCTGAAAGATAAGAAGCTCTCAAAAGTTCAGATGGATGAATCACAAGAAATGAAAAATCGCGAGGGAATTGAAAGTGAAAGCTTCGTGAATAATTCATCGTCGGGCAGCGAAAGGAGAGAGGTAGCAGATAGGATGCTGACGAATGGTGGAGATGAGAATTTAACTCAAGATTGCCTTTCCACCGCAAGTAGTGAGAGGCCTGAGGATGCAACAGTGATATCTCAGGATAATGGAGGCACCCTGTTCGTAGCTGTTGGCCAGGAACTAAAAGAAAATACAAAGGAAGCAGGAATGCAAAAAACACAGATAGGGTGTGAAAAGAAGTTACCCTTGCAAGATGATCTCGCGGACGGGGTTGCCAACTCGTCCCTCAACAAGAACCTTGTTCTTCAGGCAGCACTCCCACCTCTTCCCCAGCCTCCTCCAGTATCCTTTGCGGGCCACGCACATCACTCGGGATCGTCACCAACCCAGCCAGATCCAATGGATGAAAAGAAACTGGACACCAAGACTACTAAAAGAGCCGCGTCTCTCCAGGACGATCAGCACCAGCAGTGTATGAGTGAAGATTCTAAAGAGGCTTTCGACAAGGTAGTTTGTCCAGTTACCAAGAATCCAGACAGGAAGGAAGTGGTGAAAAAACCAAGTCGAGATTCTGTAACATTTCATCTTACGTTAGTTGCCACTGGCAGCTGCAAGAAAGAAAGAAATGCAGACCAGACACCACCAGAAACTTCTAAAAATAATACCGTCATTCAGAAAAGAACTTTCCTCGAAACTTGTGTTGACGATGATCCTCACCAGCATGGGAGTAAAGATTCCCAATCTACTGTTCACAATGCTCCTAGCGACACCGTCAAGGCTGCTTATACTGAAGTGGAGAAAACGGAGGATATAGTATTTGCTGAGAGACTGATGGAGACTAATAAAACTGCAAGCACTGGACGAGGAGGGGCCAACGAGGCGTCAGGCCGAGGTACTGCTGCTCGTAGGCTGCCGAGGAGTCACCGGAGACTTACCAAAACTATATCTGAAGGAAGTTTCACTCTTGGTCAACAGGAAGAACTTGGCGTCAGTGAGCCTCCTCATCAGAATCCTGAGAAGCTTCCTCGTCCGCCTTCTTTGTTACGAAGCCGGACAGAGAGCGAGTTTTCTCCTGAGAGGTTGGCTTCGGCCACTGCGGTAGAGTGCGTGGCTGCAGCCAAAACATCAACGGTTAGTGAAATATTTGCCCGTGGGGTGTATGGCAGACTCAAGGCCAAGAGCCGCAGCGTTGAGAACATCCGGCTGTCAAGCTTATGCTGCGTAGAGATACCTTTTCCTACTGACGCTCCAGCCCCGCCCGTTCCTGCTCCACGTTCAAGTGTTTTTGCTGCTTCATCTTCATCTTCTTGCCGCATCGTCGGTGTCTTGAAGAAAAAATACTCTGTTGACAACATTCTTGACTCAAAATCTTCACCTAAAGTAGACTTCCGGCCATCTGGAGGATTCAGAGGTACCACTGTAAAACCAAAAACAGAAATCCTCCCTGTAGGTGAAACAGATCGTGCTGACAGCGAACATCCAGTGCATGACACGGCAAGTAGCCAAGATCGATCCCCTGTCTTGGCTTCATCGTCAGAGGCGTCGCATGACACCACAACACGTCAGGTGTTCAGAGAAAAACAAGAAAAATTGGTCAGTAATACTTCAGATCAAGAAAAAGTACAACAAATATCTCCTTCTGAGGGCTCATCGAGAGAAACTCCCATCTACCAGAATATACCCGAGGCTCTTCTTTGTCAGAAAAAAGCAGAAGCAATGATGGCGGAGGACTCGCTGAGCATCCAAGTGATGGAGCAATCACAACAGAAATCTGCTGCAGCTGATCAGAGAAAACCCACACAAAAATTTATACACATTTACGAAAATGTGCCAATAATAGCTGGGAGAGAACCACAGGATGAAGCAGTGGTCATGGAATCACCAAAAAGAATAGTACAGCAGAATACAGAAAAGCCATCAGGTGGAAATGACTTTGCAGACTCTCCCAGCTCAAGTAGCTGGTCTTCCACCTCTCCTCTTGGAGACGTGTTCTTCCCATCCAAGCGCGCTACTTTTGAAAAGACTTCCCTCAAGAGAAAACAACAGCCAGAATCAGAAAGCAGAATTGAAAAGCAGAAATCTAATTACATGAAACAAAGGACGGTGAGAGTTGGCATTCTCAAGAAACAGAAGTCAGACATCACAGGGGTGCGGCTTCAGAAACTACATTACTTCGACACTGAATTGCCAGGAGAGTTGCGCAGGTCTTATTCAGTGAGTGGTGGCGGCGTCCAAAGCAAGGGGCAGGGATCTCCTAAGAATGGAGCCGAAAATGGCACAGATCCTGAAGGATCGAATACTGACACGAAGCAGAAGGAAGGCAGGGAAGAATTGATAGATCTGGAACGCAGGTGCCACAGCTCTATCAGCGGTGGCAGTAACACGAGCAGGAGCAGTGCCATCGACCGCATTTTACAGACTTGTGCCCCTTGCATATCAAGCAACACCACCGGCTCAACACTTGATCTCTCCTCATCCCCCATGCCACGTCCTAAACCTACGCAGAAAAAAAGCGGCTTCTATTATGGTGGGGACACTATGGGAGGGGAAGGGGGGCGTTCCAGTCGCCGCCAGCATACACGGACGAAGCATCCATACAAGTCCTCTTACTCTTCATCTGACGTAACATTGCTTACTTCCGGCACATCGTCTCTTGCCTCCCAAGATACTCTCACTGACAGACAATCCACCAAAGCAGCACCAGAAGAATGCATGGGAACATTAGGCTGCGCCAAAAATGAGGATCAAATATCCAAGACGGCAGATGCTGCAGAATCTAGCCAGAGCAACGGCAGTCAAGACACGGGAAGTACATCTGGACTGGCCTCCTCAGAGCATTCCAGTACCAATGGTGAAGCAACGAACACTAATAAGCACATCATTAATGATAACAACCTCGTCAACTTTGAGAGGAAAAGCAGCACACCGACGCCGACTGAACAGATCGGTGAGGTCAATAGTGATACAGATTTTTACAGTGAATTGCTTGATACCATTCTTAGTGTTGTTGACGGGCAGGAGCAATCCTTCTCGGGGGAAATTGAAAATTTATGTTCCTCAGAGGGGGCAACATCGCAGCTTAGCGAGGAACAATCACATAATGACATCAATAAGACCAACAAAACACCGGACCGTCCAGCCGTAACCAGTGACTCAGACTCTACCACCAGCGTGGACTCTGAGTTAGCTGAAGTGCGGCGCCGAATCACGGAAAGGTTTCCCCCTACGCCGCGTTCTGACCCCGAGGCCAGTCAGGAGTCAGTACTTGCCTCCCCTAGTGCTGTGTGCCCCATGCCTGACTGCGCCGCTTGCCGCTCCACAAACCTCTCTGAACCTTTGATGTTCGCCTTCGACCAACCCATCACACCCCCAGTCCAATGTGAACCGGGGCGCGCTGCCAGCCTCCCCTTCGTCGACCACACTTTTACAAGTACAAATAGTAATGACCACTTCACAAGATCCAGTAGCCTCCCACACGACTCGGATATCTATCACAGCACTCAAGTCATGTGCCGCCACGACCAGGACGAGGAAGAGTACTGGAGTGCTGGTGAGGACACTGCGCGAGGCACTCCACAGAGCACCCCGCGCCACCAGTCTTCATACCAAGGACATTTGCCTCAACATCTGAAACAACAGTGCTCCTCAAATCCAGCCTGTTTACAATACGCACTCTCGTCGCCAGAAAACTCGCTCACCAAAGATTCAGTTCTGCAAGACTTTTCTCCACGCGACTCATCTCCCTTAACAGACTCTGGGGTCGAGATGCTGAAAGGTGAGATTTGTCTTACGTGTAGCTTTCTTTATGCAGTAGAATTGTGCTTTTCCTCATTTTTATTTCAGTCTGTGCTTCTTTCTCCAGTATTAGTTATGCCAGTAGTTACTTTTAATAATTCCGTCACTTTTTTCTTCAGCATGACCACATGTTGTGTAATAATACCGTGATAGTCGGTTATATAATCAATATTGGTGTAAGTTTTTTCATTATATAATATTTCATAGGTGAGTGTACCACCTTTATGGTTTAGAAGAAAGGGGGCGGTATTTATATATTCATTCATAAACATTATTTAAAGAAGAGAGAGAGAGAGAGAGAGAGAGAGAGAGAGAGAGAGAGAGAGAGAGAGAGAGTGTGTGTGTGTGTGTGTGTGTGATAAGAAAAGTATGAGAGAGAAAATGACGGAAAGGAAAAGGAAAAGATGAGAGGAAAAACCACTTGAAGACACGTGCTAAGGAAGCGTGTCACATAAATAGAAAAGGAGACAGGAAGGAGAAGTGTAGATAACGACAATTAGAGGAACGTGATAAGACGGAATATAAATAGTGTGATAACATATGAGGAACTCCTTACTTCCGAGACGCAGCAGCAAACACGACTCTCCACTGCCCTTTGGCTCGCCCTGCTGGGTCGGGTTTCGTTGTATCTACACGTGTTGGAACCTCAAGAGAGAAATCTTGTTTATGCGGCTTTCCTTCTGCCACCCAATACCCCTTCGTATTGCATAATTATGCCAGGAAGGGAATGATAGTATGAATAAATATGAATACAGCATAAAAATTAGAATGAATTGAGAATACTGTGTGTGTGTGTGTGTGTGTGTGTGTGTGTGTGTGTGTGTGTGTGTGTGTGTGTGTGGCTGAAAGGGGTGGAGGCGTTTAGTGGGTGGGTACGTATGGCTGTTTCATTGAAATACCATAATTTGGTATCTATTTTTTCATGTCATTTCTGTATTTATTTTTCATTCAACTAAATTAACTCGAGGTTTTATGCGTGAAAAGAAACTGAACATTACAGATAGCATTAAGAGTGGGATTTCAGTGATTAGCTGGCCAATGAATGGAATCGAGTACCTCTCCGGGTCTCATTGGACATTTCTTTTAATCCTCTCCATGACTCTTCTATATACATAGGAATACAGAGACCTTTGTTTTAATTCTACTTTATCATTATTTCCTCATAACAATAATAGTTCATCTGATGGCCTATTACTCCAAAAATTACATATTCCGTTATTATTTTTCCGAGGTGTAGAAGAAAGTTACGATAGGGAATACAACCTCCTCATTCGATCGTTCCCATGGACCATCTTGACGGACTGGTTTCATGGGGACAGACACGACCTCAGATAGCTCAGATGTCAACCGCACAGGCCTCCAGTCCCGCTGCCTCTCTCTTCACTGCCTCTTGCCTTACTCAACCTCTGCCTCCAGTTTGTCTCGAATCCGGGTAGTGGAGGGCTGGGACGGCGGCGTCTCGAGTGCGACAGTTGCCTTTGTTGAAAAAGTCGTGGGAAATGTGGCTCTGTGGTCGCCAAATGACTCTTTTCTTGTGAAGTGGGTGTTTCTCCAGGCACTGGGAGGAAGCATCTGGAGCGTAGCATCAAAGAAATGTATCAGAATTATTGAAGCCATGAAGTTTTTACAAGGCTCTGTTGATTTTCTTATGCATGGTGGTCTTAGTAATCTCAAATATTTGTGAAGATGATGTACAGATTCTGCGTTATTCAGTGAACCATTGAAATATATGCAACTTTGCCATCAAAGAAATGTCAACTATTTTTTCAAACATAATCAAACACATCATTTCCCATGACACTGAAGTAGCAGCAAGGCCTCGGGCACTGAATCGTGTCGACCATCACCTGGAATGGGCAACAGTGTCGGGTTTTACGCTGTAGCCGACCAGCTGCAGGCTGGACGGATCGGCAGCACTGTCTTGGCCAACTTTGGCTTACCGATCGCAGAAACAGGACTAGAATCTCGTAATGTCGAACGACTGTCTGTCACCACCATTTGTGCAGAAGACGATGTGCCTTCCTTGGTCCAGGTGACGCATTCAGACTGTGCCAGTATGGAGGCGGCCACGTCCATCCAAAGCCTCATCTCTGTGGAAAGTGGGAGGTCGTGTTCTGAGGTGCAGATGGGGCAGGAGGTGCAGGAATGTGAGGAAGTTGGTGGCGATGCAAGTGACAGAATCTTAACCCAAAGATCAAGCGATGTGAGGGACAACATTCAGGTTTGTGTGGGCACCCAGAGGATGGACACCGAGTCAGAGGAAACTATTGACGTAAAAAGACTAACTGCAAGACTTATCTACGAAGAATCTTACGATAACAATGAAAATGAGCGCCGAGAAGACCTTGATCCTTGTCGCGATAACGAGTCAGGCGCAACAAGTCTCGCTGCTGTACAACCTTCCAGTTTTATTGAGTCCTTATTGCAAGAATTAGAAGGAAGTGAAGCCTCAACATCAAATGAAAATATAGGTCTACTGGACGAAGAAGATGAATTTTTCGATGACCGTCCTGTAGTGTATACCGCAACAAATCCTGCTGACTGGCGGCTGGGCATCATCGAAGAGGAGGGGGTTCCGGAGTACTGGAAAACGAAGTCTAATTTCGTGGTGAGCTCTACAAGTGATCTAGAAGCCTACGAGTCTAGTGAGGAAGAAGACGGCTTAACTATCGACAGTGTAGTTAAATGTGAATAACATAGATGCAGAGAGAGAAAAGGAAGAAGGCATTCAGCTTTGTCTAGAGCCATTCGAGAACAAGATTGGGAAAATAGAGGCATGTTTACTCAACAGCACTGAAACCTTAGGTAACAGTGAACAGCGGATGGAGGAAATAAGGCCGGGAGCAGTACAGTCAAGCCTAGACGTCGCTACGGTGATTCAAGGTAACCACAACATTACTTATTTGAGGTTCGGCTCTGGACTGGAGGATGACGTCACCAGTATCGTGGCGTCCGAATACTCAGGCACAAGCACAACCCAGCAGACGCTACGTGGCGAAGACGCATCGTTCAGCCACGTGCACATGGTCATCAAGGACGTGACTGTGTGCACTAGGGAGGGTGGTGCTCCAGGCCCAGCACCCAGGGAGATGAGATGTGAGACGCTTATCCCCGCCTCTCGGTTTGGTCGAGGTCTGACAGCTGCTGGAGCGGCGGCGGGTGGTATGGCCTGGGAAAACGCAAATCTGGAAAGTGAAGCTCAAATCCCGGAGATGACCAATAGCTGGCGACACCTGTATGTGCGACAACCTTCAGCTGGTGCTCAGTTGGCCGTCATCGCTGAAAAATCAGGTAGTCCCTCCATCAGATGAGTGATGACACTTCAAAAAGATGTGATAAGTGCGAAAATGGAATCTTTGATCAGTGTACCAGATATTTGTTATTATGTTTTGAAACTATACCGATAAATCTGAATACAAAGACATGCAATGCTCTCTCTCTCTCTCTCTCTCTCTCTCTCTCTCTCTGGTTATTGTTTATCATAAGTATCGCGTGTTGTTTCAGCAGTTTTTTTAGAGTAGCGCCAATGTGGTTAAGCAGGTGGGTGGATGGAAGAGTGGTTGAGGGTGGAGGGTGGATGGTGTAGGGCAGCGTATGAAAACAGGCGGGTGTGTGTGAAATCATTTAATGTACAATTCTGACAGTGTGGAAATACATACGTACTCTTAATGAGGGGACGATTACTGCTCATCCGCCGCAATGCGTGTCGCTGTTGATCAGCATGCAGCACTTACAATAACAATATCGCTGTGTGTGTGTGTGTGTGTGTGTGTGTGTTCTTTACTTGAATAAGTTTTATTAGTGTTCTTGCCTGCTGCCCAGTGAAAATCATACCACAGTGCAAGAACTAATGATAGCCTTACTTCTTCCTGACAGATCACAGTGAGCTATCGAGTAACCAGCTGGTGGAGGAGGTGTCGCAGTTACGTCTGGAGAATGAAAAGCTGACGATACGGAATCGAGGTCTGCTGAGTGAGGTGGAGGAACTGAGGAGAGTAAAAGAGAGTATCGTGGAGGAAGACCAACACCTCAAACCCAAGATCAGCGAGATGACCGTGGAGTTGACACACGCCAAGGAGGCATTGTCAGGTAATTTTACGTTGTACAGAATCCATAGATTATCGCGTTCGGCTTATATGGTATCAAGTAGGTACGGGATGTAAAGGCCTCGCTGTCTATCCCAGCGTGGTGTGTGAATGTCTGAGTGGTCTTAGTCGTAGCCGAAGATCGGTCAGTATGAGCTCTGGATGATCAGGACACCATATGTGGGTGACACTGTTTCATTGATGTTTTTCGTGATCCTTTATAATTTAAAAAAACATGTAACACAATATAGTCTCTCTCTCTCTCTCTCTCTCTCTCTCTCTCTCTCTCTCTCTCTCCGGTACGTATGTATATACAGTATTTTCATTGCGTATTATTTTCCAGCCTTGAAAGCAGACAGAAAGCGCTTGAAGGCTGAGAAGTTTGACTTGCTGAACCAGATGAAGCAGCTCTATGCCACGTTGGAGGACAAGGAGAAAGAGCTAAGGGACTTCATTCGGAATTATGAACAGGTAATTCAAAATTAATGGTACAGTAGAAATAAATAAAGCAGCGGTAAAATAAAGCCACAAAGTGATTGTATTTCTTTCGTTTGTTAAATTTAAGAATCGTGTTCAAGTGTTGGTTTTTGCATGCTTCTCTTACTCCCACTCCTAGCTACTAATTATTCACAACTATGTGCCTGCTGCCAAAAGATGAGTTTTCAACATCTTCCCTAGCCACTACATATGACTATGCAGCCACCTTTTTCCTCTCTTTAATTTTTTTCTTTCCCACTTTTTTTCAGTCTAATAGAAAGGAATATCTTTTTTTTGTAAATTACATAATTGCATTGAATTGCAATTTGTTTTGCTTATACTGAACAAACTTCCCAAATATTGCATTTTCTCTCCAATCAGCGGATGAAGGACAGTGATGAATCTCTTCGGCATTTGGCAGCCGAAAGAGATGAAACTGAGCGGGAGAAATGGAACATTCTGAAGCACGCAAGGGATGAGTCAGAGAAGGTAGTGAAGCTCTCTGCACAGCTTGGTCTCAAGGAAGCCACTGTGAAGAAGCTCCAGGAAGAACTTGACTTGGTAAGAAGAGTGAAAAATACTGAAAATCAAGAATTCTTTGTGTATTATTTCATTTCATTGATGTTCTTGCTAAAGTTTTATTGAAGATGACATGATTATTATAATGCAATATGACATGTCATGTGGTATCATAGTTACCTATTGCAGACATTTTAATTTTTGTTTGAAATATTATAAGTGTGACCATAGTAAATGGAGAGTATGGTGTGACTCATTTCATTAGGTCTTCTTTTTTGGAGTCTTCATTGTAGGAAATGGCTTATACATATACATATGTGTGTATTGAGTTTTGGTCGTAGGAGAACTATCTCTTCTAGGAGATTATATAGGGCAGATGAGGTGCAGAAGTATTCAAATCATTTGTATACTTTATCAATAATATGGTATTTTTCTTAGGTCCGGAAGCAGCTCAACTCTGTGGGTTACTACAGTGATGCAGAGTCTGTCAGGACCAATGGATTGCCCACTCCTACTGCCTCCACCCCAACCTGCTCCCCATTGCCTGTGGCCACACCCACACCAACCCCAAATGGACGTGGGTCATCAGCCGACTCAGGTGTTAGAGTCTCCAGTGACCGGGAATCCACTGCCAGCCATGATGGTGAGATTCAAATTGCTTTGCTGAGTAGATGATGCTCTCTAATGACCTACATATCAGTAAATGTACAACTTGATTTCATCTTTGGAGTTAATCATATACATTTTCATTTCATTATGGAATCATAAGGGAAGCTAGTGGCTTTACACTGCATTTTGGAATATTACTGGATTCTCTTCACAGTTTTAGAAGATGTGGAGTATTTACCCTTTCATAATTTATCACAATGAAAAGAAATTGCTTGGAAACATTGAAATGTAGACTTCAAGTAGGAGATTAACAATAGTGTCTTAAGAAGTGTCACTGCTATCTCTGAATACTCAGGATTTGTAGTAGGTTGTTATGTAACATTAATGCTATATTGAAGCATTGTGGACATCTTGGGTATTTAATTTGATTCTGCAATTTTTAAAGCTTGATAGACTGCCAGGTAAGGCTAGATTGAAGATAATTATTACGTATGTGATTATATGCGTAAGTACAAGTACAATTTGTTGACATTTGCCCACATTTCTGCCTCTATTCAGTGTGACACCATCTTCAATCATTCTTTAAAATCACCTCATTCTAAAAGACAAATTGAGGATAAAAGTTATGCATAAAGAAAGATAAAGCATATACATGTGACTACTGGTTATGTCAAGTTATTGCTAGTTCAAAACATTTAAGGGTATTAATAAAATCAAATATGTTTGTTATACTGTTTCCATTTTTAATGGTTTATCAGTCTTAAATGTTTTTATATGTGCAATGCCATTATCAGCACATATACATTAATAGTTATATCCATGGAACCTTTGAGGTGCTCTACTTTTGTTTGCCTATAGCATTCAGCATGCTTTTTATTTTACACCGTTATATATAACTTCTTCACTTTATTAGTATCCATCTGGCACTATACACCACAATTAAGTTGAAAATAACTTATTTTATGTAATGGAACAGTAGAAGTGGTTAGTTTTATCATATTTCACAAAAGTTAGTGAGACAGCAATATAATTTGAAAATCCAAATCCAGCTTTCAATTAGAAGAGATGAAAGTGTTTTAAGAGTACATTTAACCCATCTAATGCCTGTTACTGGAAACTGTGTGTGTGTGTGTGTGTGTGTGTGTGTGTGTGTGTGTGTGTGTGTGTGTGTGTGTGTGTGTGTGTGTGTGTGTGTGTGTGTGTGTGTATGTGTGTCTAGGTGTGTGGTTTGGCAGGTATGTGCACACTGTAGCAATTTCAGGTTTTATGGATGTTAAAGAAAGACAGTAATTACTGTCCGTATTTTAACATCTGTATCCAAAACAGCTTTGCTCTTGTGCAGGTTCATATACCTTAATCTATTACCTACCTTTTTTAACCTCATAGTCTTTTTATAACCTAACCTATATGTACATATTATCCCTCCATGGTGATCATTATATGAGATCTTAAATTCTAGGCACCCCTTTCTTTCCCCTGGAGCGAGGGTCTGTGGATTGCGATACGTATCGATGTCCTGCTGTGCCCCAGTACCTCTATTATGCCTGTATGTTGTTATACGAAGGACTTAGTCTTGTCTCATTGCTCAGTGTTGTTTCATCTGCAGATTTGAATATTAATTTGTTTTTCTTCTTTTATTTTTTGCCTGCGTGATTATCAGTTTCAAGGTCTTGACATCTTTGTTGGCATTATATATAAAGTAGCTTTCATGTGTTTGTTTATATTGAATGCTGTAAGAATGCAGGAATTGACATTATGATTTTTGATAGTACATATGTTTGTTGAAAGGTTCATTTTTAAGTTGTTGGCTTCTCTATGCCTTTGCTGATACGTTACTGAATGTAGCACCGATTTTCTCAGAACCTTGAAGCATGTTTTCCTTACAACAGTAAATGCTTCAATTTTAAGCATAGGCAAACTCAGTTGATATAAGATGAAACGCGTGATTTGTGAAGTAATTTTTTTCCTGTTTTTTTTTTTTTTTTTCTATTTTTGTGCTTTTTGTAGGTTAGGATAGTGATTAAAACTGGTGCAAATGAAAAAAAAAAAAAAAAGTATGATCAAAGGAGGAAGGATACAATTTTTGTTTCTCTTAATTTTTCATGCAAAATGGCTACATAGATACTGATCTTGCTGAGAATTTAAAACTTCATGCATGCCTGGCATTTTCGTTTGTATTAAAGAGAAACAACAGTGTGTAGGAATATCCTGGTATTTATGACAATGGTCAGATTTTCACAACCTTTTTTCCAGTTTAAATGAGATTCAGTTCATTACTGTATACTGGAATGATTTGTCTTGCTATCTACACATATCCAATGTGAGCTCCCCTAAGGAGATGGCCATGACAGAATTGTCTTAATTTCTGAGCCTGCTTATTCTGCTTGTATGCTTTATCTTCTTATTTTCATTTCATCCCTTTCTCTCATGTCCTCTGTACCTTATTTCACTGGAAATCATCATCTTGTGGGCACAATTGTGAGTGTGTGCATGTGGCACCTTGCCTCAGGTAGTCTATTGGCAATACCAGGTGATTGTGTAGGTGAATGGATTCATCATGATGTACAGGCTCAAGAACTATAGTGTTTAAAGTGATGCTTGTGGGTGTGATTGTGAGTGTGAATGTGTGCATGTAGTGTCTAATGCCAACTAACCTCATTTCCATGGAGAAATTTAGGCTTAATATGTAATAATATTATTATTTTTTTATCATCATCATCATCATCATATTTATTATCATTATCATCATCATTATTACCATCAACAATGTCATTATCAAACTCCTCATCATCATCATCATTATCATCATCATTTGAAGTCTTGTGTCATAGTGATCAGTTTGTTCAGCTCACACATGAGAAGGGCAGTCAGGTCCACAGTGAACACAGTTTTCACTTGCCTTCTTTCTTGTTTTACCTCATTTCACTAGCTAAATTACATGTGACAGTTGATACCCGTGATAAAAATCTTTTATATTGTATAGGACTGTTTGCCTCAAAATATATATAACAAAGACCCTAAAGATTACCAGTAATAGAGAGCACTGTTCCCTATTACAACATACTTTAGACATATATTTTTTGCCATGGTTGCCATTATATTTTTAGTAGAACCTGGCTGACAGCCACTTATACAATAAATAATAAAGCATTACCACCAGTCCTGTATGCAAGACAAACATTCTCCCTTATTTTTCTTGTTTCAGCCATCACTGATATTAATAACACAAAGACTCATTCTACTTTCTCTTTAATGAATTATTCTTTTACACCAGATGCCCAATATTCTGAGGGTTATTCTGCATGATCTTTTTTGTACCCAATGCATTTTTATGTATGTAAGAATCTGAGTGCTGGACTTGACTTGACTTCCAATTTTATTATGTTTTTATTTTACCATTGATTGAATATGGGATTACTAAGTATAATTTGCATGCACCTTTTGAATGAAGTTTTATATACTGCATTGATTTTTTGTCTTCTCAAATAATGTGTATTCTAGACATAAGATGCAAGTATACGTCTGAGCAAGGAAGTAAAAATTTTTGCTTTTATTCAAGTCAAGAAACTTTTACACATTTTTAAGAAAATTATTTGTTGTGAAATAAACCAACTGTCTGTGTGCTACTTGTACACTTAACACTGTTCCTATTTCTACTATCTTATGCACAGTTTTCTTTAACTGAAACACATTAAACCTAACCAAATTTAATTGCACTATCATGGAAACCTTGCTTGTATACATGTACAGTATATGCATTTTGATGTTCTTCTGTTAGATGTATTAACTACTTTTAATGATATAGGTGGGCCAGACACCCCTAAAGAGTCCCCCTCACTCTCCCCCTTGTATGCCACTCCTGCGTACATTCGGGCAGGGGATGACCAGCCAGGTGGAGGGGATAAGACGCCTACCAGTGTACAAACTTCAGCTACCATGAGTGGCCTTGCTAACAGGTATGTCCTCAGCTTCTACAGCTTGTGTAAGTGGATGAAGCTTTCAATTTTTTCAATTAATATATTCTTGTGATTTATTTAATTACTCATAGATGAAGACTGAAATTTTCCTGAACTTGTAAATTACATATTTTGTATTTTTGTATTATGTTTACTCTCTCACTAATCTTCTTCAAAGCACGTATTCATTCATTGTTCTTTACAGTAGTGCCAATGCAGGGGGATTGAGTCGTTCTGCTGAGCAATTGTGTGAGCGTTTGAGTGAAGCTGGTGAGATCTCAAAGGCACAAGGAACCAGCACATTGATGCGCAAGAATCACAAGAGTGGTGGAACTTGGGGATCCATCTCTAGGGTCTTTGCACGACAGAAAAAACGAGCTGCCCTTGACACTTCAATATATGATGGTATGCATATCTTATGAACCTTGAAATGTTTGAGTTAAATTGACATAATTTTCAATAGTCCAGAATAAAGTGAAGCAAAGCATTTATGAAGGGAAGTAGGAATATGGCAGTGTTTCAATAAAATGGATCATCCAAAGAGACCACTTAATGAAGCTAAAAGTATGTACTAAAGGTAAAGCAAAGAGTCTCTCTCTCTCTCTCTCTCTCTCTCTCTCTCTCTCTCTCTCTCTCTCTCTCTCTCTCTCTCTCTCTCTCTCTCTCTCTCTCTCTCTCTCTCTCTCTCTCTCTCTCTCTCTCTCTCTCTCTCTCTCTCTCTCTCTCTCTCTCTCTCTCTCTCTCTCTCTCTCTCTCTCTCTCTCTCTCTCTCTCTCTCTCTCTCTCTCTCTCTCTCTCTCTCTCTCTCTCTCTCTCTCTCTCTCTCTGATGGTACTTGGGATATGTATTGTATGCATTAGAGAGTAAACATAATTTAATAAAATTTATTATTGCAGTGAAAATTTTGTTCCTTTCTCATCTTAAGCTTGGTCTTTTTCTTTTATGATTTGAAATGTATACTTCATTAAAAATAAGATCATGTTGGATCCTGTCAGTATGATGTGAGAACCCAAGGTAATTGTATTGGTTGATTATAGGAGTCTCCAGCTCAGAGGACCTGCCTTCTTCTCTCTCCCTGGAAGATGCCAACAACCTGTAGTCTCACTAATATGCCTCTTTGTGTCCGTCAAGCTGTCTTATCATGTACCTGTGTCTTGTTTATGTTTGTCATGCAAAAATTTTAGTTACAAGTGTTTAAGATACATTATTATAAATGTATGTTCTGTAAACTGTTACATTGTCTGCAATGAACATGCACACACACATGCACACGAATACTTACACACACATGCATACTCTCTCTCTCTCTCTCTCTCTCTCTCTCTCTCTCTCTCTCTCTCTCTCTCTCTCTCTCTCTCTCTCTCTCTCTCTCTCTCTCTCTCTCTCTCTCTCTCTCTCTCTCTCTCTCTCTCTCTCTCTCTCTCTTTCAGTTCAAACATGGCCTGTATATGTATATATATTATTTCATATCACTAATATAATCTAACAGATTTTGACAAATATTTATGTGTGCTATGATATTGTGTGAACTTACTATATACTTGTATGTTTTTAACTTGTTACTGCATATACATATTAACATTTGAAGTTGCAGCACATATATGTTGATTATTTGTCTCAAGCAGTATGAAAGCATGCATTTATGGATGGAATTGTTTGTGACATTTTCACATCTTCAGCCAACTAGTATCCCTAACTACGTCACACTAGAAATGTCTCTTGACTAACCCATAACACATGTAGGTAGTGGGAGTGACAAGAGGGCATCATGGTCTCCAAGCTCCTCCCTCTGTGCCTCTCCACTAACTGAGGAGAGTTATTCTGAGAAGCTGAGGCTACTGGAGGAAGCACAACACATCCCTCTGGAGAGATGGAAAGCTCCTACAGTTCTTGCCTGGCTAGAAGTCACTTTGGGCATGGCTCAGTATGGTGCAATGTGTGCAGAAAACATTCGGAGTGGGAAGGTTGGTATTTTGCTGTATTTTATTTTTCAAAAGTAGTTGGAAAATGTAAAATATTGTTTATTAACACATCCATGAATAGCATAAAGGTGTTCTGAATTTTCTTTGAAAATTAGGCTGCATTTTGACATTATTCAGTATGTTTATTATAATCTATTCTGACTATTCAATAAAGTTACATGTTCTGTCATAGTAAGATTTGGTTGCAACAGCAGGACTGAAAGTATATACAGAAAATATTATTGAATATAGACAAGTATCTCTT
>NC_059269.1:14683628-14698628 GCF_017591435.1 Portunus trituberculatus | reverse complement strand
TGTAGAAAGTTAGTTTGGTATATCAATTCATTATTCATCTGTAGTTTCCTCCATTGATAGTAGACTCCAGCATAGAGGAAAATGTCCACTTTTGAATTAATTTAAATAAAAATGTTAAAAATTCTCAGTAGCACAATGCATTCCTTTTGGACTTAAACTTTGCTGGTAATACATCCAAGAAATTCCCTGTGATTCCATGGTCTAGATGCCAATTTTTCACACCTTGCATTATTGTACCTCTGCTATACAAAACAGCATAAAGTTGAACTATCACACTACTGGTGATCCTGGTCAGCAATATCTAACAGGAAGCCTCTGTGTACTGTTCAGTGTGATTAGTTATTGTTATCCATAGCAGTATATTTACATTACTGTTCATTTTGTGTCCTCTGTCTCCATAACATCCCCCACTCCAAAATCATGTGTGTTGCACTATACATGTCATATAGCTTTCATATAATTGGAAAATGTAGTAACACAAATACTATATTCTAAACTCAATAATCCAGTGCACTTGTAAAAAAAGTTTAACAGACCTCAAGATATTAACTGTAGCATAGAGGTTCACGAATACTGGAAATATAACACATTTTCCCTGTTGTAATTTGATTCAATTTAAGAAAACGATAATAGATAATAATTTGAATTTTGTGATAAGAAACATCAAGACATGGATTATAAAAATAAAAAAGAATTAAAGCTTTCTTGTGTGCAGATTACCATTTGATTGTTTTATATATCATTAATCAAAGTTATTTATTAGTTGGAAAATATATTAAAGCTATTTACTTTGAACTATATTTTCTAAGGGTGTAGCTGGCTTTTCTGATATCATCAGAGGGTTGGAAGTATGACCACCATAATTGACTAATATTACTGTAACATTAGCATGAAGTCATTGTTTAGAGGAAATAATTGGGATAATTTTAGCAATAACAATCCATCTTCCTATGAGATCTGATAAAAGAAAAATGTCTTGCCAAAATTATGAATAAACATAGCTTTATGATCTATAAGTATACAAAGACATACTATTAGTTTATCAGATACACTATTATTATGTTTTATTTAAGGATTTTTCATATTTCTGGTCATCAATAAATGTCCTCGCAGCAGATTGTGAGTTGTGGACAGCTTCATTGCATTCCAGACAAGCAGAGGGCTAGGATGTATTTCCTGGGTTGTGTTTACTATTTAGTCATGTTTCTATATTTAGTTTTATCCGATTTAGTTTTATGTAGCATATGTGTGTGTGTGTGTGTATTTGGTAATAATCTTAACAATAACATAGCTATATATAGATGTACCTGTACACACAATCAAAACATAAAATCTCATTGTATTGGAAAACTTGTAGCATTTTATGGAGTTTAATGAGTTTTAAGTAAATGATCATATGTGGTGTACAAATTTAGGGATTCATGACCTTCTTGGCACAGTAAGAATGGCAAAATTTTGAATAGTAATGATTGGTATTGCAATTTTCAGGCTACCTTTTTTCCCTTCTTCCTCATAATTTTCAAGCAATTGCAATGGACACATTGCATTAATGTTTGCTTTATATATTAAATTTTTGCAGTCCATGGAGCTTGTGCATAACACACCAAGTGATTGCTACCACACCACTAGGATGTCTATGTTTACTTACAGTAAACATGGACATCCTCATGATATAATTTTGTATAGATAACAGCACATGAATCATAAGCATGGCCTTGCCTATCATAGCATCATGGATTAGATCTAGAATTTACTTGTGATGAGATGTATTTTTGATGGAAATTATATTAGTGTTTTAACTAAGAGTTGCAGCACTTATGCATTGATAGTTTCAAGTCACTTAAATTTGTAATGATGTGACAAGTAGAATTTTACAATCAGCATTTTTTTCTCCGCAGTATTACAATAATGTCCTTGGTTTTCTTTATATTACACACATGAATCAACTACAAGTGTGATATAAAAGACAAATAATGTATAATGTTATAAAACATGAGTACTGGTTGTTGCTATTCCTGGGAAGGATGAGAAGTGATGGAGTAATTTGATTAGCTGTTTTTCCTGCTGCAATTCAAGTTTTAGGAGCAATGCTAGTAAAGAGAGATCTGAGATGTGATTATCTTACATGTAGTAAAATTTGAAATAATGTTGTTGAAGTTTTCCTTGTTACTTACTATATTTGGTTATTGTGGATGATAGATTACAAGGTCATGTTTTTTGCATTGAAGAAATTTAGTGTCCAAACCTAGATCATGGACAATTTTAATTTTTATTTAATACTTTGCTGTATGAATAAAGCTTCCTATGTTATTGATAGATATCGTTAAATATCATGTAAATATTGTTACTTACTTGCTCTTCCTTACCACAAAGGGGTCACTTAGCCGAGCTCTTGGATTGCGGCTAAGAGAAGAAGCTGTATCAGGAGGCAGCACCAATGGTGGAGGAGAGTCCTCTTCCTCAGGTGGACAGTCGCCTGCAGTCACTACTCGGGCCCACCCTCGCCATGGACACCATGCCCGGCCACGGTCCTCAATCATGCCTTCTCAAGCATACTTCCATCATGAGACTCACCGCCGTGTGAAGAGTATTGGAGACATTGAGACAATTACAGTGACACCAGTTTAACAAATGTAGAATGGTGTTCCGTTTACTTCTCTCCAAGCTTTTGTTGAAATGCATATTTGAATCAGTTTGGTGGCTTATCCTAGATGCAATAGGTTTGTGTGGAATGTACTCAGCCACCCATTATGGAAATCACAAAAACAAGTAATATTTTAATATTCTATTGTGAAAAGTGTGAAAAGCATGGTTGAATTGTCTCCAGAACAGGTGGAGATTCTTCCAGCCTTCAAGCACCCCTCGCCTCCCCAACAACTGCCAACCAACTTCTCTTCACTGATAATACTGCCAATCTAGATATTTTCATACCTTATCTGAAACACAGATTCATATCAAAATGTTTCATTACCTTAATACTAGTCGAGTACAAGACAGCAAGGAGCCACAGGGACCACAAGCAGAATGCCTTCCCCTGTGTGTAGTCTCAGGCTGGTAGTTTTGTGTAAGCTACATTTTAATTCAGGACTCAGTCTTATTATCTTTTTGACTGATTACAACTATGACTTAGCATACTATGTACCTTTACATTAGATGTTGAAAGGCAAAAAAGCACGGCACATAGCTCAAATGTTATTTTGTATATATCTGTAAAAAAGAAAAAAACAATTTGCCTAGCATGGTAAGGATGAGGATAGTAAAATGATGAGGCATGGGACCATATGATAGTAATTACAGTTATCTGAAGGGAAGACACACATCTGGGGTCAGCACCAGAGTCAGGCTCATTTACTCTGCTACACCAGTCATATATATACTATGTCTGTTGAAATACCCATGAAGTCATACATAAGGTAGTAGAAGACAATATACATAAAACCTTAGGAATAACTTTTCAAGGCTATTGTTAGAAAATGGCAGAGAATTTACCAGAGGTAAAGTATAACTGTGTATAGCCATGTCACTTTTGTACTTAAAAATATTGCTATGGTGTTAGTAAAATGTAAACTGTATTTGCTTCATCTTAATAGGTTGTTGAGTGTTTTATGTCACAGCACCCCACATGTGTGCTCAAACCTTTAATTAAAAGCAGCATATTGAGGTAAGATATATGATAGAATAAATGAATAAATACAAAAATATATGATTTTGTGACGAAGTACACACAGATTGTGAATATAATGTGAGCACAGTGTTAAAGTTATATATCTTTAACACATGTTGTATTTTACTTTTATTGCCTTATCATTTCTACCAATAGGCCATGTTACAAGTTTTTCTTCTCTGTTTACTGGAAAAAAGTGAATTTCCTAGTCAGTCTCGTGTGTGTGTGTGTGTGTGTGTGTGTGTGTGTGTGTGTGTGTGTGTTGGGGGAATATTGTACACCATTCAAGATTGTAACTGAATTGTAGAAATGTAAGCAGCAATAGAATGGCTAAATTTATATTAGAAAAAAATCAGTTGATAGTGTGAATAACTTAATTTATATGAGTGAATAAAATTTTTTACACTAACAGGTTATGCCCAACTTTTAAATATGGATAATGAGTTCTTGAATTGACTTTACTTTGCAGACTACATAGGGAGTGACATTCTTGTATGAATTTCTTAGGAAAGTGAATTTTTTTATCCTTTTATCATACTTTGCTCTATTTTATGTTTTTATTTGTGTGTGTCTGTGCGAGTACGTGTATGTGCATATGTGTTTGTGAATTAGTGTCGTCATTTAGAATACCTTTAAAGCGAAGCAGAATAATTCAATAAACTCAACCTGTAAACTTACAGTAAAATTTCATAATGACTTGAATATTTGAGTATAGCTACACTGTATTAAGTATATGCAAATATTTTAAAAGTTATTGTAATTTAGGTTCTCATGACACACACACACACACACACACACACACACACACACACACACACACACACACACACACACACACACACACACACACACACACACACACACACACACACACACACACACACACATTCTGCTTTGCTGCTTGACAAGAAAAGGCTATAAAAACAGAAAAATCCCACTGCCTCAGGTATAATTAGTTAAGCTAGAAATACAATTGGAGCTCTTATCTAATTCACCTGTCTTGCTTGTAAATGCACTTATTTTTAAAAGAAATTGCATACTCAACATGCTTTACTTAAAACAGAAGAAATAAAATCATGTGGTGACCAAAGTAAGATTTAAGGATTGCATATTTTATACTAATGGCATTTTCTATTATTAATGAAAAATATCTATTCATACCTTGCAGTTACAGATTTTCATAATGATAGCATGTTTGCCTTATAGGTATGAATTTATGATTTTGCTTTGACTTACGATTGAAAAATTGTAATGACAAATAATAGCCTTTTACACTGTAGACCAAGAGCAAGTTTCTTTCAGTTTTACACAAGCAGTTACTCAGAGGTAGATGGTCTGTCTGTCATAGTGAAAGATCATCATCTCTTTTTGGAGATTACCTACAGAAAGGATTCATGCTGTGACTGTATGCCCTGTATGTATGTGTAAATTTTGATTTTTTTTTTTTTCGATGTAAATCATTTTTTATATATTTTCTTTCCAATCTTAAATGGCATTGCTGACAATATTAGGTTAAGACTTCTTGTTGTCTAATGTTACTAGTTGTGCTGACAATTTCTCTCTTTTTTCCCCATTTGGTCCACATAAACAAGTTTTCAAGCTACCTTTGATAAAATAATTTATCATATAGATTAATTACTTGCAGAAAACTCTATTACAGTTGGTGTGTATACTGACTAAGAGTTGCCAAATTACTGTTGTAATTCCAATATCACAACTTGTTGAGGATATAAATGTGAAGAACATAATTTCTCTGTATTTACATACTGTTGTGTTTTGTATAAAATGTCAGTTTTTATGAATAACATTTATTACAGTGCCATTAAAAAGTGTATGAATATGTATTTTTAAGAAACACCATCAACACCATTCACATAATGTAATATGCATACTTTACCATATGCTCTTGCACACATAGCAGCAGTGATCATTTTACAATAACAGTACTTTGAGGCATGAATGAAAGATGCATATGAAGTTATATGCACAATGTATAATGGAGTGGTAGTGTATTTTTATGTACTACACAAAACTTTGTGAAATTGTATACTATTAAGGAGTTATTTTTCTTACAGTGATGTCCCAACAGTATATGACTTTTAAGTGTAGTGTTATTAAGTGGCTTTGACAACTTTTTTTTTTATGGTAGCTTTTAACAACCAAGATTACTCTCAATATGACTGCAGTTGATACCAAGTTAAAGGGCAGGTTTCAGAAGATTATTGGGAGGCAGTTGTTTGACATTCCAATATGTTTCTAATGAAACAATAAAGCAATTAGATATTTTTTTGTCTTATTTGAGCTCAGGAATGCTTGCGAATGTGATTGTAAATCCAAAAGTATACATGAGACTTTCTTTTGATCGTCTTCCTCTATAGGTCTGGTAAACAGATAGACAGAGAACTTAAAAGTATTTTACAAACTCACAGCCAATATTACCCATGTGTTATACTGTGTCTTCAAGGAAAATATTATCGTGGTAGTAACTTTTGTGCTCATGAAAACATTTTGAATTAAGAGAAAAAGGAAAGGCAACAAAGTAGAAATTGTTGAATCAGACATGTTGGTCATTGTTAACAAAATTTAGATTTATGAAATCCGTAGAGTATCTCCAGTAGTCATTGCAGATAAAATTGTAGCCAAACCGAAAAAGAAGACAACAGCACACACACACACACACACACACACACACACACACACAAGAAACTCAGGTGGAAGCAAGGCCAGACATCCAATGCTCCCCGTGCTGTCCCATCCTCTCCGCCTACACGCTGCTCACCGCCATATGTTGCCTCGAGATAACGCGGGGTTTTCCCAAACTTCCTCACACATTTTCATTTTTACCGAGTTTCAAATGCGGTTTAGTGTCTGCAAACATAGTAAGTACATAATAAACTTCAGAAAACTCGAGAAGAGATAGAAAAAGTTAAAAAATAATATCAAGGCCCTTCAGGACTCTGGCGTCTGTGTAGTAATGGGAGGACTGCCGAAATGCTCAGAATTTGGTGGAATGCTATCGATGGGGAAATGTGTGCAAACCTAGGCAGACCTACACACCACTCGGCTTGTCAGGTTCGTCTTATCTTCATCACCAACGATGTGTAAATACCGATTTCCTTCCCAAGAAAAAAAGTAGTAGTCGACATTGTACTTTTTTGATAAATCACTACAGATGGTTTTTAAAGGTAATCTAAAGGAGTAGTGTGATTTTCTCCTCATGGGCTTATCACGAAGGAGTTGTTTTCGTCACCGCCTCCATTGATGCCTTTTTATGTTGGTTATGAAAAGGAAGTTTGTGGTGAACGCTTTTTTTTATGTAATATCTAATGGTAAGGAAGGAGGGAGGGGAAGTTGCCGCTCTATATAGTAGATGTATCGCTATCAGTGTAGATGTCATAGTCTTTGTCCCCGCCGACTCGACCGCTTTATAGTTATGAAAAGTGTTATGGAGGTTCCGGGCTGGATCACGTGTCTAGTGGAGGAGAGTGGCAGCGCAAGTAATTCTGCGTATTTCTAGTGGTGACTGGTGAAGTTGTCTGAACTCCCGAGAGAGAGAGAGAGAGAGAGAGAGAGAGAGAGAGAGAGAGACTACCCTGAACTGTGGACAAAAGAATACTTTCCCTTTTACCCTCTCGAAACTGTTTGATAGTTTTATTTCTCAATGTTTACGAGTCTGTTTTCCTTCAGCGTCTCTTTTCATCCTGTGTGTGTGTGTGTGTGTGTGTGTGTGTGTGTGTGTGTGTGTGTGTGTGTGTGTGTATGTGTGTGTGTTTGATTTATCGTGTCGGGAACAAATACAAAAACACTCATGCTTGTGTTGTTACCAATTTTATATGTTCCCGCCGAGTGTAAACGATGCGAATTTGTTCTTTCTCCTTTTTAAGTTTGAATACCCAGAGGATATAAATAAGAGCGGGTTCAGTACGTGACTATGAAGACGAATGTGTCCAGATAAACACCTTGTTTCATCTATCCAGCTGAGCGTGCAGAATGTTCAGAACTTACACTTGAGAACTCTAAACACGAGCGCAGATCACCGCCACACACCTCATGAGTCCTTCCTCTGCTGTGTCTGCTGCTGTCCTAAAAATCTCTTACTAAGAAAATGGACGGAGAATCTTAACTAATGAAGAGTCTATTAATATTTATTTCCGTTTTTTACAAATTGGATAATGTACACGACAGTTTTTCGCGAGGTAGTGATTCGTTTTCAATGAAAATTCGAACATTGTTTGACGTGGTGGGCCACTATTGAAAACGACTTTACATGTATGCTCAAGCATCACGTAGTGAATGTAGTGTTGACACTTATTAAATCTTTATACACATAGTATTTTCGTGCAATCTTTGAATCATTCTGTGCTTTTTAAGTTTTGCATCTTTCCACTACCGAACGGCTTCGAGACAGGGAATCGAACAAAATGTGACCAACTCCATCCATTTCGCCTCCACCGGCCACCCGCAGTGCCAGTAAGACTGCCGTGTTGGTCGTGTGTGTTGTCCATGTTGATTTATTTTTATTTTTATTTATTTATTTATTTTTTTGCTTTCCGCAAACAATTATTCTAGGCCAAGCTGAAGCAAGACCGTCAAGGCTCCATCCGAAACGTGTCCTCAGCATCCCAGTAAGTAAGATGAGTAGAAGTTTGGAGTGCATGACCAGGAACACCTGCACAGTGCCGGAATAGTCTCAGTAGCCGGCTTGGTGATGCCGCGGGGTCAGGAAACCAGAATTGCCAAAACTTTATACTGGACTTATTATAGTGCCATCGTTTTACATATTACTTAGTTTTTTTCTTCTTTTTCCGTTATATAGAATAGTAATATGTATAACTATATCTGAGCGCATATTTTATGGCCGAAAAGTTAGAAATCATCGGCATTGACTTAAGCTTTGATGGATAAATTTTTGTTCATTACTGACATAAAACAAAAGATAGTATTCGGTCATGAATATTGCATAAATATCGTCAATGAGTATATGTATATTGTACAGTACCTCTACTTACCCAACAGCAAATTTTCAATATCACTGAACAATGGTGGAGCCTAACAGCTTTGTGCGTAATGAAGCAAAGGCAGTAAATCATAACATATCAATAGCGACCGATTGCTAAATCTTCATCAATCTGCTTTCCTATACAATGGTACTTGAATAGAGTATCCCCTTAAATCAGCTGCAAAAAAATTAGTTTTGCGTCAACATCCAGATTGATAGCGTTGCATTATGGTCGGGGTTTTAAAGTCCAAAGAGAGAGAGAGAGAGAGAGAGAGAGAGAGAGAGAGAGAGAGAGAGAGAGAGTCTTCGAGGTAGTATAATTTTTTATTCTATTTATTTATTTATTTATTTATTTATTTTATTTTGTGTGTGTGTGTGTGTGTGTGTGTGTGTGTGTGTGTGTGTGTGTGTGTGTGACGCTATCATTTGTTACAGACACTGCAGGACAAATCCGTCACGATTCTGCGATAAAGAAAATGGCCTGGAGTTGTCTTGGTAAAGATCTCGTTGGATGAGCTGTTGTGGAGCTATTTTCAAGAGGTGAGTGTTGGAAACCAGTCAAAAGTTTTTTCTATATCAAACCACCTTTTTTCTTTGTACTTTTTTTTTTTTTATATGTATTTGCCCATCGTTGCAACCTAGTAAGGCTAGAAATTAGATGTGTTGTGCTTCTATGTTGAACGATTTTGTTGCACCCCTAAATCTTTAAGAATGGTCTTAGTGGATGTGAGGGAACCCGTTTAAGCTCATATAGATTTTGTTTGATTTGTATTATGTATATAATGACACAGACGATTATAAGCGACTTCTGAATACGAAAAAAAAAAAAAAAAGATCAAAAGTTGGATTCTTTGCATCTCATCTCATTCCGGCTTGCCCTGTGTTACCTTAGCCTAGCGCGTCCCTGGTCAGATTCTTCGCCAAAAGCTGGTGCCACCCTACCACTAATATATCATTTTAATCCTATGATGAGCTAATGAGATCATTCCGTGAATTTTATGCCCAGATAAATAAAAAGTTTATCCGTTCATTAATCATGTTAGATGTATTGCTTATGGAGGCGATGCACATGTATCATAAGTGTCATTAACCAGACAGGAACAAATTCAGACAATGGATGAAAAAATGGAACGGAAGTGGTGCGGGGTTACAAAATGACATAATTCAGTGAAAAAAGAGAGAACAGATTAGGGAGTGTAACGGAAAAGGAATTTTGGAGTACTAAGTTTGAAGAAAGTATGAGACAGCGAGTTTGTAAGCGTTGAGTGAGATATACGCAAGTGAGGAAAGAGTACCACCTAGGAACTCACATAGAAGTGGAAAGAAATTAGGAGGGCAATGGAAGGGAAAATGATGAAAAGGTGAACATTGGCGGTAGCAGAGTTCTCGAAGAAAAATGATCCTACGCTTGATTTCTTTTTCGATCAGTCTGTGCGAGAAGACGGCGGGAGGCTTGGGTGAGACAAAAGAGAAAGTAAGAGATAAAATAACTAGAGATAGAAGAGAGGAAACGTAAAAGAGGAAGATAGTGATATGCAGATGATGTAGGAGAGAAACGTAAAGAAAAACACGAGGGGAGGAACACAAAGGAACGTAGAAGAACAGCGAACAATACAGTATCAATTTGCTTTTACAAGGATGTGTGTGTGTGTGTGTGTGTCATAGTAATAATAGTGATAATGATAATGATAACGGTTTATTAATACAAAAGGCAGCTGAGAGGCTAAAAATATACAATGAAGGGACACATAGTAAAAACAGATAGTTTTAGAATAAATGCAAAACTCCAAACGTCACAACTCCAGCAGTTATTTAAAAAAAAAGTACTTCTGATAGGTCATTAAGGCCTTGATATTATGAAGCTAAGAAGAGTAAAATGAAATCTTTACGGATTTACGGGTTCAAATACAAACCAGAATCTGAATGTATATGTATCAAATTTTATTACGAATGAATAAACTTGACAATACTAGGATTGGTGCTTTCCTTGTAACTGTCGGTCCTGGGAGGCTGTGTCGGGATTATTTTGTTGTGGTGGCGGACTGCTCTTTGTGGTGGTGGGGCGTCAGGGGGTAGGAAGTGACGGTATCTTGGGATGTTGAGTCGTTTGGTTCCAAATTGCTGTAACTGTAGCTGGTGGAGGTCTGATACTGGCCGCAGGTTCAGATAGGCGAGTGCATCCGGATAGTTAATGAAATTGTGGTCAAGGATGAATTTTAAAGCTCTCTTTTGTATTTTCTCTCAAATTTGTGTTTTTGTGCAATAAGTAAGGACGTAAGGAAGACCAAACATGGGAGGCATAAAATTGTGTGTGTGTGTGTGTGTGTGTGTGTGTGTGTGTGTGTGTGTGTGTGTGTGTGTGTGTGTGTGTGTGTGTGTGTGTGTGTGTGTGTGTGTGAGCATTTATTTTTACATGTGTTTTTTGTAGCTTGTGGGTTCATCAGTGAAGGGAGAGGAACCATTATTATTAAAAAGGGAAGTTCAAGCGGCTTGCTGTCTCGATTATTCAAGACTTTCGATATGAACTTTGGCATCCTGTACTCTGAAGGCGTTTGCGATCCATGGTCTAATTTAACAGTATGGGAAGTATAAAAGCACTGCGTAAAGATCCAACGTAATAAGCCAGGATCACGATAACGAGGTAAGTTTCCAGACCACCTATGAGCTCAGGACGCGGCGTCAGCTCATGAAGCAGTCATCATCAAGGAGGCAAATGAGGTAAACTCAGTGAGTGTGAAATTACCAAATCAGTCCAAATTAATCTTTCACCTTTGTCAGTGGAGGTGAAGATGACACGACACTTCCTCTTCCTTCCATCCCTCACCTAAGGTTGATTAGTGGAACGATATTATAATTCGATTCTCTTCGTTTCTGTCTCGCTGTGTCTTCAACTCAGCACCGCTCCTCACTGAGAATTAATTTTTCTTCGGTTTACTTTACTGAACAGCTATCCTTAGTACCAGTATGTAATATTTCCTCTGAGTATGGTGGTAGTCTTCATTATCATGAAATAACAATTAGTTTGATTTCTTTCATCTATTATTTGTCCAAATATGTAAAGCTAAAACCTGGACACATTAAAGCTTTCCGTCGAGCTTAGGGGGACGACAGATCTGTTTCATTACAATTTTAGATCATATTTGTAGTGATGATCGTACTTTGATAGCAGGGATGATCAACTTTATCATCACCTCAAGGTGTGGTATCCGGGACCACTAAGCCCAGTAAGAGCCTCAGCCCTTCTCAGAGGTGGTTGTTTCCTCGTCGTTCACTAGATGTGGTGGTTTCTGATCCAGAAATTAAAATACATCGATGTATAAAAATAAGAAAAAAACAATGCCATTCTATCGTTTCTGTTTAATTTCTTGCAAATAAAAATGTGAGCGTCGCTCGAAACTGAGACAATCCAATTAATCTACAGAATATTTACTAAAAAAATGTTGTAGGATGATAATTGAAGAAAGATCTTGTGACAGGACTGGCGACTAATTATGAATAGCAGCGTAAGAAAATAACTGGAAAAGTGTTATGCCAATATATATGTGAAATGTATTTAATCCATCAGCTGCACAGTGTTAATTCTGGAGATTTTTTTTTAGTCCATTATTTGTGAGAGAGAGAGAGAGAGAGAGAGAGAGAGAGAGAGAGAGAGAGAGAGAGAGAGAGAGAGAGAGAGAGAGAGAAGGGGGATTGGGGGGGGAAGCAAGAGAAGAAAGTGGAGTCAGGAGCGATGCAGTGTCCCTGATGGCAGCTGTCCAGCCTGACTGATTAACTCTCCGTGCTGAGGGTGTCGAGTAGTTTTTGCGCAGTTCATCGAGTGTTTCGACTGTCGACTGTCTGACCCGCAAGTGGAATGGCTGCTAAGGCCTAAGCAAAAGAATTTGAATGACTTGAAATGATGAGTCTGTATCGCATGGCATCACTGTGAATGTTAACTAATTGATGTAATAGAAATAATAATTGAAAGTCATAGTGCATACACCAATTTTTTTTTCGGTAGTTTGAATTGTTTGGAATAAGAAGTGCTTACATATAACAACCGAAGATTGAAAAAGAAACTAATACTTCATATTACATGAAGTGTTTCATGAAGTTTGCTTTCCATAATTTATGATTATTTTTATGCATTGTCATTTCCTATCATTCGCAGTCTTACTCTTTTACATTTGGGAATACAATACTCTCTCTCTCTCTCTCTCTCTCTCTCTCTCTCTCTCTCTCTCTCTCTCTCTCTCTCTGGGTGATTCGCCAACAATTACCAGGGTGACTAATGTTACAGCCACATCATTCAAGGCAGCCTCCCACCGCGGCCACAGCTCACCTGACACTCATTAATGCTCATCAGTTATGACTAACTGAGTTTGTAATTAGCGTGAAGCGCATAGTGCGGATTGGTGAGGCTGTCCCAGCTACGTACAATGCAGCCTATTTGCAAAGTACATAAATAAGCAAGTAACTTTACTAATGATATTCATAATTAAATATTGCAAGAGTTTTAACACTATAATTTGCAGAATTTGAGTGATAGAAACATTCTACTAATTACCTAAAATATTTGAAATGGTATATTTATAAATGCATTGTCCACTTGTTCATCTATTTACTTGTTTCTATGCATGGTTGGGAAGCGATAGATGTGTTTATTATCGTTAAAGAAATAATCATAGTTACCATACAGCTTATTTCATTGTCCTAGTACGTTAGTTTCCCCATACCAAATGTTTGCTTAACAGTGACGGTCGACTCCGTTCGCTTTTTCCCCTGTCGCCCCAGTGAGATATAGCAACCCTGCCCTCCTTTATCAGAGTGGAGAAATATTCAAATAAAGGAATATTTTTCATTCTTGTGGGTAAGCCTCCCAGCGTGATATATAGTCTAGGACCGAATAATACCCTAGTATGGGTGGCTTCACTTACCTGTGTGTGTGTGTGTGTGTGTGTGTGTGTGTGTGTGTGTGTGTGTGTGTGTGTGTGTGTGTGTGTTAATTTCCGTCGGTGGAACTGTTATTCATGCAATTTCCTGTTTCATGCATTAGTGTACATCTTATTTCAGTTTTGACTTTTATCCTGATTGAAGCGGCATACTACAAAGAGTTCGCAGGAGGGTACATCTTTTTACAATTTTTATATTTGCGCTACTATTCATGAGAAGCTGTTCGCGTGTAGTCTTTTTGCAATGAATATTTAGCTGAATATTTTGTTGGACGTGTTTTAGTTTTTATGATACTGTATTACTTTTTAGGCGCTTGAGATAAATTTGGAAACCATATTGAACAGCTTTCACTATAATCTGTCTACTGTAAAATGGCTCCTGGATTTAAAACACATTGTAGCTTATTGATAACGTAATTGCTTTTATGTGAATAATACTTGTTTTCTGTTGATCAACGCAATTATTACAAGGACAGCTCACGGTTTTCCTCAAGATCTGACAACCACGCATTCCCTGGGACACCACGCTAACTGAGACACAGGAGCCACTTTAGAGTAGACAGATTATAGCAGAGCTTGGGATTTTTATTCATTGTAAAAGTGGAACTACTGCTAGCCAAGACATGCTGCCATCCCATCACGCACGACTGTCATCACCATGAAAGAAATTTCGGCATAGATTTACCTGTTTTTTTTCCTTCTCTCCTTTCATCAATTTGTCTCTTACTTCCCTCGTCACACAATCTGGCCGCTTGTCTTACCTCCCCTCCCTGCCTTACTCTCCTTTCCTTTACTTCATCTAGAAACAATGTTCCTTTCATATTTTTTCTTCTAGACTCTCTCTCTCTCTCTCTCTCTCTCTCTCTCTCTCTCTCTCTCTCTCTCTCTCTCTCTCTCTCTCTCTCTCTCTCTCTCTCTCTCTCTCTCTCTCTCTCTCTCTCTCTCTCTCTCTCTCTCTCTCTCTCTCTCTCTCTCTCTCTCTCTCTCTCTCTCTCTCTCCTCCTCTCTCTCTCTCGTCATCTATCCTCTTTACTGAGTGCCTCATTCCTCGAAATATTGAGGTGGGTGTGCGGCGAAAGGCAGTTGTTGGTCTAGGTCCAAGTGGAGAGCCCTCGTTGATGGAGAAGTGGAAGACTAAAGAAAAATAAAGTAAAAACGAAGAAAATTTGAGGTTACTACGACTAATGAAGGAAAGAAGGTATAACAAAGACAAAGAAAATGATGAAAAAAAAAAAATGAAGACAAAAAAATATAAATGTAACGTACCCAGGAATAAATAAAAGGAAGAAGGAGAAAAGTGAGGATGAAAGCAGACAAAGGAAAACCAGCATGGTGATGGAAGGACAAGGAGGAGCCGTTCGTGGAGGAGGAAAGGTGAGCAGTGTTGGAGAGAGAGAGTGCAAACA
>NC_059269.1:14671128-14678628 GCF_017591435.1 Portunus trituberculatus | reverse complement strand
CGGAAACGAGAGAACAGGATCGAGAACAAGAGTCTTCGTTGCGATAAAATGTGTGAAGCGAAAGAGTTTTTGAATGCATGAATAGAAAGGTGGTATCCCATTGTGACTGAGGAGAGGAAGTGACAAAAGACTAGAAATAAATCCTTCAAACTTTATTTCCTTATCCCTCTTCCACCAGAGTGCCGCCCTCATTCTTGCCATATTAGGAAAACTGTGTCTTGGAACCAGATCAGACACTTCAGGTTGCATTCTCACAGCGTGCAGTGCGTGAGCGGGGTCAGACAAGAATTTTCCCCTCCCCCCTCCTCTCTCTCTCTCTCTCTCTCTCTCTCTCTCTCTCTCTCTCTCTCTCTCTCTCTCTCTCTCTCTCTGTTTTTTTCTACGAAAGACGATAGACCTCTTTTATCCTGTTTTTTTTTTTTTCCCCCTGAATAGAGCATATCACTCGTCATCTCCAAGAATGTCCTGCTATAGATCATTGCTCCTTGCTTCTTTATCTTTCTTCTATACTTCTTTATTGCGTTTCTTACTTTCTTCCTTCTTTTTCTTGTACCACACTTGTCTACTCCAGTTATTGGAAATTTTCAGCATTTGTGAAGTATTTTTGTATTTCAGTAACTACATTCCTCAATATTCATTTACTTCCTTTTTTTTATTTTATTTTCGGCTGAATATTGGAGGTGGGGCGGGACAGACAAACATGGTATTATTTTCCAAAGTGTAAGTACAGTAAATATTTCGAGAATTTAATAGACATGAAAGGGAGGAGAGTGTGTTCCGTGCTGCTGCTGTCTTCCCACATACCTCTTTCTGTTATTGCTACTACAACTATTCCATCGCTTTCTTCCTCTTCCTCCTCCCAGGCTGTATGCACCATCTCCATCAAATCAAGTCAAGTTTTCGCTGCACTTATCTTTATTATTGGTTTTATCTAGTATATATGTATGTCATTTATTCACTCCTTCCTTTCTTCTCCTCCTCCTCCTCCTCCTCCTCCTCCTCCTCCTCCTCCTCCTTCTCCCTCTCCTCTTCCTCCTCTTTCTCCTTCTCTTCTTCTTCTTCTTCTTCTTCTTCTTCTTCTCTTCATCTTCATCTTCATCTTCATCTTCATCTTCATCTTCATCTTCATCTTCATCTTCATCTTCATCATCTTCATCTTCATCTTCATCTTCATCTTCATCTTCATCTTCATCTTCATCTTCATCTTCATCTTCATCTTCATCTTCATCTTCATCTTCTTCTTCTTCTTCTTCTTCTTCTTCGTCATCCTCCTCCTCCTCCTCCTCCTCTTTTTCGTCATCCTCCTATTATTCTTCTCCCTCCTCCTCCTCCTCCTCCTCCTCTTCCTCTTCCTCTTCCTCTTCCTCTTCCTCTTCCTCTTCCTCTTCCTCCTCCTCCTCCTCCTCCTCCTCCTCCTCCTCCTCCTCCTGATTCATATGACTCAAAAAAAGTGATACAAAAATTAACTCTTGGAGAAGTTTGGCATGTGTTGAGCATGTGGTTATTGAGATGGTGGCGGTGGTGGTGATGGTGGTGGTATGAAGAAAGGTAACGAATCTTGTAACAGAATGAAAGTCGGTGTAAAATATCAGCTTCATTATGGTTCAGTGTTGGGGCAGATGCTGCGCGGCCTTTTATATTCACTATATAGGAAAACAGCCTTCCTTCTCTTAAGCGGTTCAGCGAGTCATTCCCTCTACACACACACCTTGACGTTCCTGCCGCATTGCAGACTGTGCACGAGGCAGCGAGGAACACCTTTAGTGAGCAGCGCGGGCGTTGTCTTCTTGCCGTTCCTGCTGTCCTGAGCAGACAAGACCGAGCGTGTAAACATTGCTGGCTACGTGACAGGATAATATTCACCAAATGTGCAGGATGATTGTCAGGGAAATGGTCTCCTCTCAGGAATTTTATTCATTGTTGTATTGAAGGCTTAATCCTCTAAAATTCCTTTGTTTAAGAAAAAAAAAAAAAACGTCTTTGCCACCAAATTATCTTGAAATAATCATGTAGATTTGTCTTGTATAGTGTAACGTTTGGTGCTCAGTCATTTTCATCATTTATCACTAACAATTAACAAACAACATATCCTTGATTTTATTTTCAGTGCACCATATCGAAATTCGTACTTATTTCCAGTGCACCATATCGAAATTCGTACTTAAAGAAAACTCATGATTTTACTATTATGAAGTTGAAGCACAGATGAATGACTTTCAGTAAGGTGGTGCGAGAGTTCCTTCAGTAAATTCTATTTCCTTGAGTTGGAGAACAGGTCTAATTGAAGATCGTCAGTGCAGTAAAGCCTTTCAATGGTGAGGAAGAACGTTTCTATTATTGTATTATGTATTGTCCCATGAGTGCATCTTTATAGCGCCTAATGGCATTAAAGTGTAGAAAATGTTACCAACACAAATTCGTAACTTTGCTTTTATCTCTTATTATTCATTTAAGTGGTTAGGACGGAGAGAAAGAATACTGACCCCGAGATTTCCTTAGAGATAAGAAAGATGACTTCAAGAAAAAAAAAAAAAAGGACGCACACACACACACACACACACACACACACACACACACACACACACACACACACACACACACACACACACACACACACACACACGTACGTCAGGTACGAGTAAAAGTTGCAGGCATAGGCAAAAAAAAGGATGTTGTTTGCTGTGATTTTCGAGAGAGAGAGAGAGAGAGAGAGAGAGAGAGAGAGAGAGAGAGAGAGAGAGAGATAACGCTGAACCATAGAACCTAACATTAGTAGTTGCAATTGATGATGTGGTCAGAACAATTATTACTGATGAGATGGTTCGAAAATTGAATTATGACGTTAATTTATGTATATGGATTGAATTCCCGTAACTTTCCACTCGCATTTGAAATTAATATTCACCGTTCAAAACTGCAAATACGATGGTGAAATGTATAGTTCTTTTTTCATTATTTACCATATGAAATGAGTATCTCTAATGGAATCATAGTGAACCCTCACTTCTAATCACCAACCAGCTTAGTACTCTCTCTCTCTCTCTCTCTCTCTCTCTCCTTGGAAAATGGTGCGCATCTTACTCTCACACTTTCTCTCCTCCATTTCATCCTCTCTATCTCCATTCTTCCTCTTTCCGGTCCCTTCGGCTTCTCTTCTCATTCCCATTTTCCTCAACTCTCCACGCCTTTCTCCTTCCTCCTTCCTCCTTTTCCTTCATTCTTTCACGTCTGTCCGCCCCTCCTTCTGTCTTCCTCTTTTAAGCAATTATTTTTCGGTTTCACCCTGTTGTTCTCCTAACTCTTCGCCTTCCTTTACTCGTATCTCTTCTATCCAACCTCGCTTTTATTCTTTTCCTTTCTCCCTTTACACCTCCTCCGAGTTTATATCCACTCGTTGTTCCCCTTCTGTCTTTTTTTTCCTTCCTCCTCTTCTCTCCTCTCCTCGTCTTTCCTCTCTGCCTCAGCTATGTTCTTCTGTTAATTTTACACGTGTATTCCCTTGATTTTAAAATGTCTTTAATCCCTTTTTATTTTTTCGAGGGATTCGCTTTCTCTCTCTCTCTCTCTCTCTCTCTCTCTCTCTCTCTCTCTCTCTCTCTCTCTCTCTCTCTCTCTCTCTCTCTCTCTCTCTCTCTCTCTCTCTCTCTCTCTCTCTCTCTCTCTCTCTCTCTCTCTCTCTCTCTCTCTCTCTCTCTCTCTCTCTCTCTCTCTCTCTCTCTCTCTCTCTCTCTCTCTCTCTCTCTCTCTCTCTCTCTCTCTCTCTCTCTCTCTCTCTCTCGATCTCATCTCGCTCTCTCTCGCTCTCTCTCGCTCTCTCTCTCTCTCTCTCTCTCTCTCTCTCTCTCTCTCTCTCTCTCTCTCTCTCTCTCTCTCTCTCTCTCTCTCTCTCTCTCTCTCTCTCTCTCTCTCTCTCTCTCTCTCTCTCTCTCTCTCTCTCTCTCTCTCTCTCTCTCTCTCTCTCTCTCTCTCTCTCTCTCTCTCTCTCTCTCTCTCTCTCTGTGTGTGTGTGTGTATTTAGCCTCCGTATTTTTTTTTCCTCTTATTTTCTGGAACTTGCTCTCAACTTATTCAGATCTTATTTCATTTTTTTTCTCTTTCCCTGGTCTTACAGCCTCCCTAACTAATCTTATCACCGCCATTCCTACCATTGTTTCATTCCCAAACTCCCCTTGGCTCTCCTTGCCTCTTCATTCTGCCTGCTCTTCCCGCCTCTTCGTTTTCGTTCCAGGGTCTTCCACGATTTCCTCGCCATCGCCACCAAAGTTATCTCGCATATTTTCTTCGGCGACGCTTCCTTTCCTTCCCGATCACCAACAGCAATAACAACTATCAAGGATATGTGCATGCATATGAAAGTTCTCTCCGTCTTTTCACCTCCTCCAGAGACCCCTCTTCCACTGTGCCCATATGAATTGCCCTCCCCACGAGATCCTCACCCCATGACACTACTCTCAGCAAAGATCCTTCTCTCTGTGACCCCACGAGCCCCAAACCTCTCTCCCCTAAGACTCCTATGAGATTTGCCCCGAACCCCGAGGTCACCACACACGAGACAAACGTTTGCTATGTTAAGATAAAAAGAGTAAGTGTTGGTAATTTTTATAATAAAGCGATGTTAACAGTACCGATTAAAATTTTTCATAGTACACGATCCTTTGTAGAGCAGAACACAATATATTCAAATGCAATGAGATGCCTTACCGCACAACAAAGCACAACACGCAAACCAGCACAAAGCAAAGCGTCACAGTGCGGCTCAGTGTGTACTCTATGGAAATACAAAGCTACGCAACGCTACATAACACACCACAAAGTAACATGAATCAGTACAATGAAACTCGCACAACAAAACATCATCAAAACCCTGTACTGCACACACACACACACACACACACACACACACACACACACACACACACACACACACACATTACTTGTCTTAATATTTTGCAGAAGACACGAAAGTATTTGTTCCGTCATCAGCTTATCTCTACTTCAGGTTGGTGTTTATGGGATGATGGAAAGTTTGTCACCGTGTGTGTGTGTGTGTGTGTGTGTGTGTGTGTGTGTGTGTGTGTGTGGTGTGGTGGTGTGGTGTGGTGTGGTGTTTTTTTTTTCACTTTGATCTGCTGCAGTCTCTGACGAGACAGCCAGACGTTACCCTACGGAACGAGCTCAGAGCTCATTATTTCTGATCTTCGGATAGGCTTGAGACCAGGCACACACCACACACCGTGTGTGTGTGTGTGTGTGTGTGTGTGTGTGTGTGTGTGTGAATAAGATTTCAATTCTGCTTAGCGCTTTTAAATTACTTATTCTTTTCAACTTTGTTTTATAATGCAAGGAATGCACGCAATTTAACGCTTACATTTTTGGACAATGCTCCACTATTCTCTCTCTCTCTCTCTCTCTCTCTCTCTCTCTCTCTCTCTCTCTCGCCGTCATTCTGCTATCATTATTTCATTCTCTTTCGCCTTTTTTTCACTTTTTTATTTTTGAACTTCCGTTGTTTCGCTCTTTTCCTTTTGGGCTGCGGTGGAGAATTCTCGCTACATTTTCTTTCTCCTGTTCTTGTGTTTTATTTTTCTGACTTCCAATATTTTTTCTGCGTACGCGCGGTCGTTGCTGTCTTATGCAAGGGAACAAAAGAACGTTTCATTGTCCCCCCCCCCACACACACACACACACACACACACACACACACACACACACACACACACACACACACACACACACACACACACACAGATAACCGGGGTTCGATTCTCCGGCCGGGTGGAGATATTTGGGTGTGTCTCCTTTCACGTGTAGCCCCTGTTCACCTAGCAGTGAGTAGGTACGGGATGTAAATCGAGGAGTTGTGACCTTGTTGTCCCGGTGTGTGGTGTGTGCCTGGTCTCAGACCTATCCCAAGATCGGAAATAATGAGCTCTGAGCTCGCTCCGTAGGGTAACGTCTGGCTGTCTCGTCAGAGACTGCAGCAGATCAAACAGTGAATACACACACACACACACACAGAAGCACACAGAAGCATACGTACATCAATCTTAATTATTTTTTTGCATATTATATTCCTCGCCAAGGTAATGGGCGAGCCTTTTGAAGATATGCAGACCTGGAGTGTTATGCAAATTTATATGTAACGAGGGAATTCTGCCAGAGTAAACATTAATATAATTTTGGAACAGCTGCTTTGCTTTGGGCGCAACTATGTACTTTTTATAATTGGCGTTTGCGAATCGCTTAACCCCTTCAGTACCAGGACGCGTTTTCATATTCATTCTGCTTACTATATGGTGATTTTACACAGCTTCATATACTTATGTGAGGATTAAAATGGTGAAGACTCTGGCCATTAATCTTCTGACTTCCATAGACTCTTCCTAATGTAAGTAAAATCGTCTAATCATACCCAAAACTCAAGGTAAAATAAAAAAAAAAATGCGTCCCAGTACTGAAGGGGTTAAAAGGAATCAAGTTACCGGCAGTCCAATATCGTCCTGCTGACTCGTTATTATGACTCAGTGACGCTTTAAATGGCACAGCAGTATTAATTAATCTAATCTAAAGCTATCCTGTTTATTCCTCATGGATAAATGTTCCCTGTAGCTGATTAGTCTAGTGGTTCTTCTTGAAAATTACCTTGAACACTTCCTCCAAGCTTGTGGAATGAAGTCTGTCACCGCCTGTTGAGACCCGCCACGCCACACTACAGACCTCCTCGCGCCAGGCAGCTCATCTTCCTAATGCTCCAGTTATTTAGCGTCTTCTTTCTTCCACCCCCTAGACTGGTAAACTTGAAATGGTCGCCGCTTTTTCATTTCTCTTCTTTGAAATACTTTGGAGACTTTAGGAGAAGAGTTTCCACTGAAATCGAGAATAAAAGCCGAGTCTGCTTATGTGGGGCCTCTTTCTTGCGCCACGTTTTGTACTCGTATATTTAGCAACGCAACACCACCGCCACCTACACACTCGGATTTTTTTCACTCGCCTGTGCTTAGTGGTCAGGGATAAGACACAGAAGAGAGAAGCTGGTAAAGAATCCGCTATTTCTCCAACATTCTCTCTCTCTCTCTCTCTCTCTCTCTCTCTCTCTCTCTCTCTCTCTCTCTCTCTCTCTCTCTCTCTCTCTCTCTCTCTCTCTCTCTCTCTCTCTCTCTCTCTCTCTCTCTCTCTCTCTCTCTCTCTCTCTCTCTCTCTCTCTCTCTCTCTCTCTCTCTCTCTCTCTCTCTCTCTCTCTCTCTCTCTCTCTCTCTCTTTCTCTCTCTCTCTTTCTCTCTCGGATCTCCAACCACCGCAGTCAGTGCAGTGTGTGTTGTGAGATGTACGAGGTGCACCCACGCATTGTATTCTATTAAAGATATACGTTGGTCCAGGTGGAACAATTGTGGAAAGGCCTTACCCGTAGCATGCTCTGTACATTGTCTCAGGTATGTTGAGTTGCCACTAAAACTATACATGTGTAGCAGAATACGGATATCTATTTCCGCATCTGCGCTT
>NC_059269.1:14641128-14666128 GCF_017591435.1 Portunus trituberculatus | reverse complement strand
ATTACATGCGACTTTCCAAACACAAAAGCGACTGTCAAGCAAAGGGTTCACGGGATCTGCGTCTCACCTATGGTACGCTGTGGGGAACGCGTGACGCCTCGGCAAACGTTGGGAAAAGTTGAAAAGTGATTGAATTACTTGGTCCACTTTATTTGCAGTAGCCTTCATAGAATCTGCTCTAGCTTCAGATGAGACGTGAATTTTCCAGTTTCCAGTAAAGGGCAGACCGAAGATGTACAGTGTACAAGAGAGGAGCAGTCGAGTGTCATTGAATAAGAGGAAATAGTTATCTGAAGGACGACTGCTAACATAAGCCTTCTAGCTACGAAATACAGGCCTTTCTCCATAAGTTCACCTTAATCGAAGACTCCTTGTAACATTTGCGTGGTCTTGTTCCCGGTCTCCTATCCCTCAAGGACTGGCCATCTGCCTTTGCCCTTTGAAGATCTCATGGTCCACATTAGCACATTCATGATGTTTTGGGATCTAAGGGAGGAGGATGTTAAATGCAGGAGAGCCAGAGGAAGGGAACACAGTGTGGGGAGGGTTGTGATGAGACGGCAAAGGAAGAGAGAGAGAGAGAGAGAGAGAGAGAGAGAGAGAGAGAGAGAGAGAGAGAGAGAGAGAGAGAGAGAGAGAGAGAGAGAGAGAGAGAGAGAGAGAGAGAGAGAGAGAGAGAGAGAGAGAGAGAGAGAGAGAGAGAGAGAGAGAGAGAGAGAGAGAGAGAGAGAGAGAGAGAGAGAGAGAGAGAGAGAGAGAGAGAGAGAGAGAGAGAGAGAGAGAGAGAGAGAGAGAGAGAGAGAGAGAGAGAGAGAGAGAGAGAGAGAGAGAGAGAGAGAGAGAGAGAGAGAGAGAGAGAGAGAGAGAGAGAGAGAGAGAGAGAGAGAGAGAGAGAGAGAGAGAGAGAGAGAGAGAGAGAGAGAGAGAGAGAGAGAGAGAGAGAGAGAGAGAGAGAGAGAGAGAGAGAGAGAGAGAGAGAGAGAGAGAGAGAGAGAGAGAGAGAGAGAGAGAGAGAGAGAGAGAGAGATAAAACCACGAATTGATGATATTGGCAAGTGCAACAAGAAAGAATGCTGTAATGGATGAGCAGTTTAATAATTGATGTTAACTATATGTAAAAAGCTCTCCAAAAATGTGTGTGTGTGTGTGTGTGTGTGTGTGTGTGTGTGTGTGTGTGTGTGTGTGTGTGTGTGTGTGTGTGTGTATGGGTGGATGAGCGGGTGTTGATAGTAATTTCTTTTAAATGTATATGTTGTGTGTGTGAAAGTGCACACATGTTTCTTATCTTTGTTTTATTCTACTTCCTCTGCGTCTTTGTTATTATCTTTATTATTTTTGTTTTTGTTGTTGTTGCTATTGTTGTTCGTCTTCGTCATCATCATCATCATCCTAATTGTCTTCTTTTTATCTCATTATTCTTCATCGTTATTATTGTTATTGTTATTGTTGTTGTTATCTTGCGTCGAGAAAGAGAACAGTGTAAACACACACACACACACACACACACACACACACACACACACACACACACACACACACACACACACACACACTATAGTGGTGTTGTGTGCTTCATTTCAGCATCGCGGTCACTTTCATTCGCTACTATTCTGGACTTTCTATCTGGCTTTGTTATTACAGCAAGTGTACCCACACTGTTTGAACTCTCCTATACACTTAAGACTTTAACAGAACTTTGTGTGTGTGTTTACCAGGTGCCCCTAACCAGAACACACACACACACACACACACACACACACACACACACACACACACACACACACACACACACACACACACACACACACACACACACACACACACACACACACACACACACACACAGCCCGGTAGCTCAGTGGTTAGAGCGCTGGCTTCACAAGCCAGAGGACCGGGGTTCGATTCCCCGGCCGGGTGGAGATATTTGGGTGTGTCTCCCTTCACGTGTAGCCCCTGTTCACCTAGCAGTGAGTAGGTACGGGATGTAAATCGAGGGGATGTGACCTTGTTGTCCCGGTGTGTGGTGTGTGCCTGGTCTCAGGCCTATCCGAAGATCGGAAATAATGAGCTCTGAGCTCGTTCCGTAGGGTAACGTCTGGCTGTCTCGTCAGAGACTGCAGCAGATCATACAGTGAAACACACACACACACACACACGCCCGGTAGTTCAGTGGTTAGAGCGCTGGCTTCACAAGCCAGAGGACCGGGTTTCGATTCCCCGGCGGGGTGGAGATATTTGGGTGTGTCTCCTTTCACGTGTAGCCCCTGTTCACCTAGTAGTGAGTAGGTACGGGATGTAAATCGAGGAGTTGTGACCTTGTTGTCCCGGTGTGTGGTGTGTGCCTGGTCTCAGGCCTATCCCAAGATCGGAAATAATGAGCTCTGAGCTCGTTCCGTAGGGTAACGTCTGGCTATCTCGTCAGAGACTGCAGCAGATCAAACGTGAAACACACACACACACACACACACACAGACGGCTATAAATGATATATCCATATGCACATTTCCTTGCTTTGCGATGCACATACACACGTTATGAGAAAGGAAAATCAGAAACTATTGAATTTTATCTTTTATATCGTTTTTATATATGTTTTTTAATACGTAGAAAAGACTGGCCAAGGATAGAGTAAAAACTTTTAATTAGGTGAAAATAATAATGACTAGATAAAAGTATGAAAGTATGATTTAACATTCATTCTTTTATATAGGTAAGCATTACAAAGAAGTAGTTAACAATAGAGTAACAGAACAGTGGTGCTGAGATGTGATCCTTCATTGTGACAGGCAGCAACACACTACTATAGGCACTGTGAGTCTTCACGAGCACACACGAGAATAAAAGAATCATGATTTTTCTGCAATGCCGAGTTTGTATAATTTGAGTAAAGAAAGGATGACTTTACAGTGTTTAGGGTTGTGACTAAGGAAAATTTGATTTGGTGATATGTTAATCATTGCCACGTAGTCAGAGGGCGAGTTAGGGGAAGGGTGGAGGCGTGTAAGGGCACTCGGCAGCTTCCACGCAGAACGGGTAGTTGTGGTCCGTGTTGAAGAGAAATCCAGGATCACACACAGTAGCTACCCCGACCTGGCCTGCTGCGTTGCATTTGAAGTATCCCGCATTGCAGTACTCGCACATGCGGTAGTTCCCTTTGTCGGGACAGTTGATGGAGGCAACGCAGTCCGGGTCAGTGGTTGTGGTGGTTGTGCTGGTTGTGGTGGACTCGGGCGTTGTGGACGTTGAGTCAGGGAAGGTGCTGCAGATGAAGGTGGTGGAGCTGGTGGTGGTGGTAAATGAAGGATGGTTGCCACAGAGGGTAAGGCAAGGTGCTCCTGCCTTACAATTGCTGGAGGAAGACTGGAAGGTCTCGCCGTGTGGGCAGGAGTGGTGGTTCGCCTCATGGGCGGGCCCTTCTCCAGAGCATATATAGTACTTGGTGCAGTCGTAGGGGTCAATGATTTGCACGTCGCCGGTGTGGCAATAGGGGGAGCACTCAGGGGTGCAGCACTTCCAGCTGTCCTCCACACAGTTCCACCCGTCGAAGTAAGGCCTCTCGCTGGGACACGTCATGGGTCCCTGCAGGTCGAGGTTGCTGTCACACTGGAAGTATTCCCTGCAATTCTCTGGGTTGGCGACGAGGTCCTGGTTACCTCTGCAGCGAAGATGGCACGTTTCCCCGCCACAGGAAGAAACGCACGTGTCACCGGAGATACATAAGCCATTCACAGGGTCAAACACGCCCGTAGGAGGTTCACACGCTATTGGGTGTTGAGATGGCTCGTCTTCATGCACGCACACATAGAATTTCGTGCAATCCACTGGATCCTCTACAAAATCGCCTTCGGAGTGGCCCTTACAATCTGGTTGACACGGTGCGCAGATTGGCTGGCACTGCGAGCCTGCCACACACAGGCTGACAGAAGGGTCGAAGTGATCCCCTGTGTCGCAGCTATGTGAGGTTCCCGTTGGTACCTCATCATTCAGACAGTAGTAGTACTGTGTACAATTCCACGGATCCGGCACAGCCAGACCAGGTTCAACACCCGTGCAGTCTGGGATACACCTGTCTAGGGCAGCGACGCTGAACACCTGTAAGGGAGAGAAGTATAGGTGTGTGTCCGCGGACCGTATTCAGAAAATCTTCATTCTCTCACCAGGACAATTTTCAAAGCCCACAGAGTTAATTACCAGGATTCTCAAGAGTATTTCTGCAATTGATAATGTAAATTTTTTTTGATCAATAGAACCGAAAAAATCTCCCCCACAATCGCTTATGCTGTATATTACTACCACTATAGTAGCAGCAGCAGTGCTATTAATATTATTATTATAATAATAATAATGATGATTAGTAGTAGTAGTAGTTGTAGTAGTTGTAGTAGTAGTAATAACTCACCAGCAAAGCGATTGTCACAAGGTGTGTGTTCATGTTGGCTAGTTGGAGTGACTGATAATACATAAACACAGCACTGCTTTATAACACACACACACACACACACACACACACACACACACACACACACACACACACACACACACACACACACACACACACACACACACACACACACACACACACACACACACACACACACACACACACACACACACACACACACACACACACACACACACACACACACACACACACACACACACACACACACACACACATCCGACAACACACACACACACACACACACATATCCCGAGAACTGGCCAATTCTTAAAAAGTGGTGATGATAACAATGATTCACGGAGTTGTTTGTCAGTTGTGTGGGAAGAGATGCAGGTGGGGGTTGGGGTGATGATTGGCGGTTGGTGGGGGCCGTGGAGGCGCAACAGGTGATGCTTGGGAAGGAAAGATAAGAGAAGGCGAGGACAGGAAGACGGGGAAAGCTTGGTGGACGAAGAGACAGTGTATTGTGCATTCATTCTATTATTATTACTGTCATTAGCGTCATTGTTATTTTTATTATCATTATTATTACTATTATTATTATCAATACAATTATTATTATTAATACAATTAATATTATTGTTATTATCATTATTACTATTATTATTAATAGAAAGAGAGAGAGAGAGAGAGAGAGAGAGAGAGAGAGAGAGAGAGAGAGAGAGAGAGAGAGAGAGAGAGAATGTATTCCTTAAAGAAAAAAATGAGATGAGTGGCAGAAAGAGAAATATGGATGGAGTGTGGGAAGAGGGAAACAAAACAACAACACAAGAATACAATAAAGTACCGAGAGAACCCAACACGGGTAGAAGAAATCGGTCAACAAAAGCAGTCCGAGGAAATTGTAAAAGAGGGAGTGGAGGGTAAAGAAGGAGGGTGTGTATGTTAAAGTGAGAGAGGCTTAGGAGTGATCTATCTGGGATCTGCGCAGCCAGCGTGAAGCGAGCGAGTTCTTCAACATATTTGCTGGGCGACGAAGGGGAGTCTCTGATATCTCACCAAAATTATGAAAATATATATATATATATATATATATATATATATATATATATATATATATATATATATATATATATATATATATATATATATATGTGTGTGTTTCACTGTTTGATCTGCTGCGGTCTCTAACGTTACCAGACGTTACCCTACGGAATAAGCTCAGAGCTCATTATTTCCGATCTTCGGATAGGCCTGAGACCAGGCACACACCACACACCGGGACAACAAGGTCACAACTCCTCGATTTATATCTCGTACCTACTCACTGCTAGGTGAACAGGGGCTACACGTGAAAGGAGACACACCCAAATATCTCCACCCGGCCGGGGAATCGAACCCCGGTCCTCTGGCTTGTGAAGCCAGCGCTCTAACCACTGAGCTACCGGGTGTGTGTGTGTGTGTGTGTACAATTCACCTTCTCCTCGGTCCCCTGCTGGTCACCCAGCCAGTCTTCCCCATTACGGAGCGAGCTCAGAGCTCATAGACCGATCTTCGGGTAGGACTGAGACCACATCAACACACTCCACACACCGGGAAAGCGAGGCCACAACCCCTCGAGTTACATCCCGTACCTATTTACTGCTAGGTGAACAGGGGCCACACATTAAGAGGTTTTCCCATTTGCCTCGCCGCTTACCGGGATTCGAACCCGGCCCTCTCGATTGTGAGTCGAGCGTGCTACAACCACTACACTACGCGATGTGTGTGTGTGTGTGTGTGTGTGTGTGTGTGTGTGTGTGTGTGTGTGTGTGTGTGTGTGTGTGTGTGCGCGCGTGCGCGCGCATTGTTTAGCTGATAGGATTTTACCGTTTGCTTGTTGGTGGATTGAGAGTCCACATTCACAAAAAGTAACAGAGGACAATAAACAAACTTATTTTAAAACTATGAATGAAGTGTGTTTTAGTGAACTTGTAAGTAGCATCATTGCATTTAACTGTAAAACAGCAGAACAACCATAAAGATCAGTGTGCTTCACTTCTTGCTAGCAAATTCACAAATAAATAATTTAATAAAATTAAATATCGGTGAAAGTGATGCTATCATTTCCGATAACGGCTTCGGTCAGAGAAGGCCTGGATGTGCAGGGTGTTGAAGAGAAGACCAATAATAGCCGCCCTGGGACATCGCCGATATTTGTCTCCGATCCGCGGGGAACGTTGACCCAGGCCTGGGGGAGGCCCAAGGCACAAGAGAAAGGAGAAAAACTTGGGCAAAAAAGCAAAAAAAACAAAAAAAAAACAGGAAGGTTTGGTATAGACGGCAGGAGATGGAGGGAGGCACAACACACGAGGTGGTAAAGGAGGACGAGACGTCACTTACTGGTTTGTAGGAAGATGAGTTACGACGCGGACCGCACCACTCCCCTACCCCCCCCCCCCCCCACACACACACACACACTCTCTCTCTCTCTCTCTCTCTCTCTCTCTCTCTCTCTCTCTCTCTCTCTCTCTCTCTCTCTCTCTCTCTCTCTCTCTCTCTCTCTCTCTCTCTCTCTCTCTCTCTCTCTCTCTCTCTCTCTCTCTCTCTCTCTCTCTCTCTCTCTCTCTCTCTCAAGGTAAGACAATGAGAGAGAGAGAGAGAGAGAGAGAGAGAGAGAGAGAGAGAGAGAGAGAGAGAGAATGCGCGCCTTCAGAGACACTTGTGTGAAGGGTCATTTATATGAGGTCCTTTCCTAGCTTAGTGTTTAATTAGAATGGCTTTATAGTTGGTACGCCTTATAAGACTGGCCTGAAAAAAAAATGATATCTATAATTCTCTCTCTCTCTCTCTCTCTCTCTCTCTCTCTCTCTCTCAGGAAAACGAACAGAATAGTAATTGGCTAATAACTGTGGGAGGAAAAACACTTATAATATATAGGTAATATTGATATGACAAAACTGGACCTAGATATTCATGCTTTTCATTATAAATGTCTCCTTTGATTTTCTAACATATACTAAGCAACATCCTAGTCATGCATTAATATCAGAATAAAACAGTCAGCCATGTCACCAGTGTAGAACTTGAAAGATGTTGGTAGTCTCTAGGGAAGCAGATAAGATTATGTAGGATGGAGTGAAGGAACATTAAAGCAGGTGAAGAGGACAGTGGGGCGCAGCGGCAGGAAACTACTACCTGAGCAGACGCCATCTGTAAAACTGAGGCACCGGTAGGCTCTTGGGAGAGGGGAGCGCCATGTGAGAGAGATTAATGGTTGACGCACTGCATAAGGGAGGAATTAACACGGAGAGTAAACCAGAGACTAAGACTCGGGAAGGAAACGCATTACACATTTTTGTACATAAAACTAAAGGTACAAGCAGCGAGGGCGACATTTTTTCTAACTACGTGGCGGAGGAATAGTAGTAAATTGGATGAAATGTAAGTTATGAATGGTATTTTCAAGGATGAACAGTTAACCCTATTTTCATGAATCCATTTTTATGACCCATCATCCAGTGAGGCAGACCCAACCAGACTTACAGCCATCCAGTCGGTCAAACAGTCAACTAAATAAGCAGTCAGATATTCAGGCAGTAAAGCAGTCCATCAGTCACGTGGCCAATTAGCTTGCCACCCAATCAGCCAGTCGGTTAGGGAACTTGGTCAGTAACACAAAAGGAAAGAAAAATTTCTCTCTCTCTCTCTCTCTCTCTCTCTCTCTCTCTCTCTCTCTCTCTCTCTCTCTCTCTCTCTCTCTCTCTCTCTCTCTCTCTCTCTCTCTCTCTCTCTCTCTCTCTCTCTCTCTCTCTCTCTCTCTCTCTCTCTCTCTCTCTCTCTCTCTCTCTCTCTCTCTCTCTCTCTCTCTCTCTCTCTCTCTCTCTCTCTCTCTCTCTGCATCTCTCTCTAATCCATCAGTGCTTATCCACGTATCCCAGCTGTGCGCCCATCTTTATGTACAGTGTGGGCTGAGCGGTGGCTAGCGCGCGACGATGGTTGTGCAGCTGAGGCGGTCAGCTTTAAGTGACATGGCACTACCACGCCATCACGAGCCAGTCATGCAGCCCGTGCCTTGTTTTCCTTAGTGGCATAGGGATCGCCGGTACGCGGAGAGGAGGGCAAGGCTTTGGAGAAGGGACGAGAGTTTTTAGTTATGGTGCCTTTATGCGCTGTTTGTATTTCTTCCTATGTATATAACCAATTGCGGGAAGAAAGGGTTATTTTCTTTAACTGTCCTAATATATTTCAATTGGAAACAAAAATAAAACATGTATTGGAGATAGTAAAGAAAAAAGTACCTAATTTGATTTTTTATATATTTATCTCATTCACTCATTTGCTCACTTATTCACTTTATTATGTTCTTACTTACGTACTTATTTAATTGTTCTTTATATTCACGTTTTCATCTACCCATGGATATCTACTCACTGGCACGACTAAAAACATGTTAAAATGCATCAAACAAGAAACGATGAGTCCTTCTCTCTCCTTGATTAACTACGTAAACAAATTCAAAGAAGGGACGCAAATTTTTAAGGCGGCCCTATACCACTTCCTTTCTTTCTGTATGGAGAACCAATTTAGGGAGAGAAGGAAGGGGAGAGCTTTTCTTTAATTTTCTAATATTTCAATTGTAAACAGAATTAGAGATGCGTGTCAGGAATAGTAAAGTAAAAGGAAGCTAAAAAAAAAAAATCACTAGTAGCAAGTGTAAGTGAGAGGAACAAAATAACATGCAGTTTATATTTTACAGAAGTGGAGCAAGATATTGTCTAATCACTCGGTAAGAGAGGACATCTTGTGACTATAAATTTGTGTTCGCAGCCTCCAGGAATGATGAGGTAATGGAGAAGGCTCGATGGAACTGAGGATGAAGAGGAACCATCATCTTTACTGTCCTACATTCCTGATGGTGATAAAGTATGGTTAGTAGTTAATAACACTTGACGAGAATCAATAGATGACTGAACATTACTGCATAACATTTTTAACTTGTGCCACCTATAAAGAAATGGTGGAAAGGAAACTGTAGAAGTAGAGGAGGGCAGTGAAAAAGTTGCCAGTGGATCAGCAGTTGGGAAAAGAATATTTTAAGCCTTAACGAACAAACGCTCTACAAGGAAGTCTGGCTACAAAGGGAGGGATCTCACAGAACAGAAAAGTGTAAATACCTGGGATCAACAGTGACAGATGGAGAGCTGGGAACAGAAGCAGCCCAGACGGAAAAAAGGAAAGAAAAAGTATTGAGAGGGCTGTGTGATCAAAGTATTAGGAGGAGAATGAAGGGCAAGGCGTACAAGACAGCTGCAAGATCAGCAATGATGTATGGGGCAGACACTCGGCAGCTCAAACAAAAATGGATGCTACAGAGATTACAATATTTCAATGAATGTGATATACTCGTGTGTGTGTGTGTGTGTGTGTGTGTGTGTGTGTGTGTGTGTGTGTTTACGTGAGGCGTAATCTTAGAGCAAGAAGTTCAACAGAACGTCATCTGGTGCAGACAACTGACGTTCGCTATCGAAAAGTGGTCTTTGAGGCGACTCGTCGGCAAACACTTGAGGGATCCTGGGTTTGCTGGGTCGCTGAATAGGATGTGTTGTGTTTATGCCGGGGATGGGACAGAAATGGAAGGAATAATTAAGGGCAGATCAACTTGACTAGAGTGATATTTATGTACTTCCGGTAAAAAAAAAAAAGTGGCAAAAGTTGTTAGTTCAATGTCATTATTCATGTCATGAAACTCAGGATTGTTTCCATCACTAGACTTGAAATCACTTGTTGAAAAAGTCCTAAACCATTAGGCTGCACAGTAAACATTTACACCACATCCATATTGATGAGTATAATAAGTATGAAGTGTGATCGTCTCAGGAACCCAAGTGGCTTTGATTTCTAAGCTATAAGATCTTCTCAAGCGATGGTACTTACTTTCTTTTATATCTCTTGCAGGAATTGAAAAACCCAGGTTTGATTTCAAGATGAACAGAGGAAACGGACAGACCATGAATCTAGAGAGATCTTGGTGAGTTATATTTTTATCCATACGTGGTAAAAAGGGAGATCAGTAGGCAACTCCACTATTAATGATAAGACTTAATAATGCAGTAGGCAACTCCACTATTAATGATAAGACCTAATAATGGTAATTATAATGTTTAAGTGAAAACAGTCCATAATACTTTTCAGTGTGAAAGAAGTTGAAGGTGAGGAATTTATAGCAATTTCAAAGCCATCAGTATTTCCCAATTTTATGTTTAATACAATATAAAACAATTTCATTTAAGCTTTTTATGAATTTTGCAAGAGGTGCCTCCTTATAGTCATGGTGACCGTCAATGAAAATGGTGAAGTAACAAGATATGTGACCCTCATGACTTGAAGATCTAATTGCAGCCTTAGTCACTCACTAAGTGTGCAGACACGAGCTTCTCACTAATTACCTCTAATACTGGATAGGAGATGTCTATTTAATTTTTTTCTCCTTGTAGTGACTTTTATGATTTTTGTATGAACATTTAGTTACTTCTTTAGCAGCTCACTCCTTGTAGTGCATTCACATTTCCTCTTTACTCATCTTTCGTAATCAGCACAATTTTTCTCTCATGAATGTGATAATCAATCTTCAGGCCATGTCCGTCTTGAAGCGCTCCGTGACAGAAGGAAACTTGCAGCAGAATCAATATTTCCCAGAAGATGCATTAAAAGATTGGGAAGATCTGCGAATGATTAGCTGAATTAGAATGGCGTTACATATCGAATGGAAGCTAATTCTCTCTCTCTCTCTCTCTCTCTCTCTCTCTCTCTCTCTCTCTCTCTCTCTCTCTCTCTCTCTCTCTCTCTCTCTCTCTCTCTCTCTCTCTCTCTCTCTCTCTCTCTCTCTCTCTCTCTCTCTCTCTCTCTCTCTCTCTCTCTCTCTCTCTCTCTCTCTCTCTCTCTCTCTCTCTCTCTCTCTCTCTCTCTCTCTACTCTCTCTACTGTGATGAGAGGACAGGGTTGTTGGAATAGTAAAAACAATATATATTTTAAAGCTGGTTTATTTGATTTTGAGAATCTACATTTTCATAAATGGAGACACTGACTAATCTGTATTTTTGTCTTCCTCAATAGGTTTTAGATGGGGCAAGAAAGTGCATCACCAGCACTTTCTGCTTAGGTGTGATGATGGGTGCCCTCCCTAGCTCACCGCTGGATAGGACAACGTGAGGCTCCAGTAGCATAAGAAACTGTCCTCTGATCACCAATTGGACCAGCAGCCTCTGGACGCCCTAGCACACTACTGAGGAGGACAATGAAAGCATTTCGCAGAAGAAACCGTGGTCTGGATTCGACAGCTTCTTGGGATGCTTGCTGATGAAGAAAGTGGTCACCAAATGGCAAGAAATATATATCTAAAAGTTGTAAAAGAAAAAAAATAATTGTAAAAAAAAGTTTGAAATGTACCCAAAACTGAGAATAGCGATAAAAATGTAAAATTAATTGTTAAAAAAATCCGAGAATGTACCAAAAAACTACATTTTGCTATAAAAATGTAAAAAAATACTGCGAGAAATCCCTAAAAAAGGGTAAAAATGTACCTAAAAAACTGTATAAGTCGAAAATACTCCGAAGACCGTCCGGAGATTCTGTTGAAGAGAATTTGTAACTTATGAAATAAAAGACTTTGTGGGAACACTCTTTTAATTTGATAATTGCTACACCTCTCTATTACAAAAGTCTCCGGACACTCTCCGGAGTATTTTTGACTTAGTACAGTTTTATGGGACATTTTTTTGCCCTTTTTGTGGATCTTTTTTCAGTTTTTGCTACATTTTAGGTTTTTTTTTCTCATTTTAGGTAGTTTTTTTTATCATTTCATGCTTTTTTTTTCATTAAAAATACACATCTCTACATTTTAGGTTTTTTTTTTCATTTTAGGTAGTTTTTTTTTATCATTTCATGCTTTTTTTTCATTAAATACACATCTTTATGCTGTTCATTTGACATTTTCTCTATCCTCTTCAGTAGGCCATTTGTGGATCACTTCTCAGTAGTGTTGGCTGGGAAAGCAGAACGAGATAGTCCAATGGTGCACTCAAGAAGCTGTTGAACGTCCTAGGGAGGCGCAGGAAGCTGGTTCATTTGATGATAGCACTGGCTTTGAAGGCTTCCCACTCCTCATCTAGCTGTAGCAATAACAGATGGTAGTCGTGACACTCCCCCAGCAGCCTTTTCAGTCCTGGACTCTAGAAGCTTATCCATCCGGGGGTTGCAACTTCCACTGTTTTGGCTCTTGCAAACTGGAAAACAGAAAATAAATAGATATAATCCTTATACTCTAACGTCTAACCCGTTTAATGCAATGACGTCTATATAGGCATCATAAAGCACCAGTATAGATAAATAAAGAAAGGAAAGGAGAAGAGAGGGCAAGGTAGAGAGAGAGAGAGAGAGAGAGAGAGAGAGAGAGAGAGAGAGAGAGAGAGAGAGAGAGAGAGAGAGAGAGAGAGAGAGAGAGAGAGAGAGAGAGAGAGAGAGAGAGAGAGAGAGAGAGACGGGAACTTGTATCTTGTATAATATAGTATTTCGGTGGAAGGGACGACTCCCGAGTGGTGCGAGAATTATGATTTAGGAGACTCGGTATTAGTTGAGTACAGTGCAGCGGGTGGAGTGGTGGAGTGGGTGTCTGATGTGGGCAGTTGTGTGCAGTGGAGGGTGCGATAACGTCAAGGCTTAAAATGACAGTGGTGTATGCTGATGTACAGGGCTTAGTGTTGCTGATGTACAGAGCTTAGTGTTTTTTTTTTTATGTAAGAGGGAAAGGCAATTTTTTTTATGTAAGAGGGAAAGGCAAGCCAAGTACAACAACAACAAAAAAAGAGAAGATCAACTTAATTGTCAGTTCCCTTCACGAACAATAAGAGTTAGCCAAAAAGTGAGGGGCAAATGTCTTGAAACCTTCCTCTTACAAATAGTTAAGTCGTGAGAAGATAAAAAGAAATACAGAAGCTGGCAAGGAGTTCCAGAGTTTACCAGAGAAAGGTATGAATGACTGAGAGTACTGGTTAACTCTTGCATTAAAGTGTTGGACAAAATAGGGGTGAGAGGAAGAAGAAAGCCTTGTGTGGTGGCGGTTTATTGTAAAGGAACGTTTACGTACCACAAAAAGCTGGTATATAAACACACACACACACACACACACACACGCACGCACACGCACACGCACACACACACACACACACACACACACACACACACACACACACACACACACACACACACACACACACACACACACACACACACAGTTACACTAAACATTAATAACATACCTCACTATTCCTTCAAAATACCAACAGTACAACAACATTTAAATAAACAAGGCGGTAATCAACTGGGAAATCATTTAAGCAGTGACTAATGGAAATAAAAAGAAGAACGGGCATCTCTTGCAAGCGAAGCAGTATTAGAAACGGAGAATGTATAGAAGGATAAGGGAAGGGAAAGAATGAAGCAGGAAGAACCAAGGCAACAAGGCGGGGTTAAGAAGGGAATGGTATTTGAGAGAGTAAAGAGGAACAGGAGCGAACAGGGAAGGAGGGGAATGCGAAAGAGAAGCAGGAAGATGATAAAGAAAATGCCTTCATAGAAAATGTAAAGGGCGGTGTTGGTGAAGGGAAAACCAAAGAAAGTAGAAAGGGGATAGGAACGAGAGCAAGAGCGAGAGCGAGAGAGAGCGAGAGCGAGAGCGAGAGCGAGAGCGAGAGCGAGAGAGAGAGAGAGAGAGAGAGAGCCTCCTGTCAGCACCGCCAAAAAAATGAATAAAAAAATGAATGCATAAATATAATCAGAGAAAGGGGAGAGTGCATGAAGGCGAGCTGCTCATTTGCATGGCAGGTGCTTCCGATGTCCCTCTCCCTTCCGGCAAGCCCCGCAGCAAATGACGAGGTAAGGCGCAGGGAGAGGCAAGGGAGAGGCAAGGGAGAGGAAAGGGTCTGAAGAGAAGGGAAGCAAGGGAAGGAAGGTGGAAGGAACACTGAAAATGGAAGATCAGGAAGGAGGAAGGAAGAGAGAAGTTAAAGAGAGAAAAGCCGAAAGGAAGGATGAGAAGTTGACAAAGAAAGATTGGGAAGAGGAAAATAAGAAAGCTAGGGATGTGAAAATAAAAATGACCGGTGTATAGAGGAAAGGTGGTCTAGAGCAGAGAAGGAAAATGATAAGAGGATGGGAAGGAACCAAACAGTTAGGAGAGAAAAAAAAAAGAAAAAAAATAAGTCAATAGAAAAAAAAAACGTAAGAAATGTCAATAAAAAAAAAAAATCAGTGTAAGAGATAAATCAATAGAGAATAATGTAGATGGTCAAAACGTAAGAGTAAGACTGCGCCTGATTGTTTACCAGTCTTACCTTGACTTGTGCACTTCAAGACAAGAGGATCAAGATCTCAGCCGAACCAGATCGCCCAATGTGAAAGAAGCCATTCTGCACAATCTGTTGAGGAAAATATTATTGTTATTTTTATATATATTTTTTCCTCTTGGCCAGCCTTTACTCACTAAATATGAAAGACACAAATATGAATCTCCGAACGTGACTTTATCCATCTTATAGACATCTAACCAAGAAATCTAAAAACTCCTGAGTTTCCCGAGTGCTGCAGTTACGGATTATGAAGAATGCCTTACGTTATCTGATTCCCACCACCTCACCTCACCTCATCGACCACCACCATCACCACCTTCACCACCACCACCACCACCACCACCACCATCAAGAGGCTGGAGGTGGTCTGCCTTTGTGTGAGCCCGAGCCTCTTATTTACAGCTCGCCCCCAACACTCCTCCTTTCCTTCCTTTTTCCACGAACAGCTCCTCCTCATCTCTCCATCACCATACTGCTCCTCTCAAGTCCATTTTTACGGTATTTTTTCTCTTATATTTTAATTATTTCTTTTCAGAAAAGGAAAAGCTTTTTTGCACAATCATAACTTTTGTTCTTAGCTTTCTCCCTGTCTTCCTTGCCGCTTTTTTCATTCCTTTTACATCTTTACATTGTTCTGAAATGACTTTGTTCCTTACCTTTGTTCTATTTTGTTGTTTCCTATTTTTTTTTCTTTTCAGGTTTCTTAGTTTTCTTTTTAATTCGTACTCTTGTTTAGCCTTCTCCTCTTCTTCCTTTTCCCATGCTTCCTACCTCTCCTCCTCCTCCTACTCCTCCTCTTCCTCCTTCTCCTCTTCTACTGTCGAGAGTACTTCAGATGCCCCGAGACCAACATCTGGCTTTCACTGCATACCTGGATATTTTCGATGGTTGGAAGACTCTGCCAAGAAAAAAACAATCTTAATCATTGAATAATTCTAAATTCCCAGTTGGTCTTCACTGTGCTGTACATTTCAGAGCTTCATATGCATTCTAACACAAGTGAAATATTCTTTACATCAATACGTTGCTCAATATATGTTCCTTATTTTTCTATTTCTAGTGTTTGAAGGAACGTGTTTGGATGGTGGGAGGCTGAGTCGGTGGTGGTGGTGTAATATGAGTGTCTGGAGGTGGAAATGCGGTTGCCTGTTAATAACGAAGAGGAGGTGGGCGGGGTCAGTGAAGAAAAGCGTGAAAAAAGGAAATACAGAGGAGAGGGAATGGTCTCTTCTTTGTGGAGATGAAAGGGACCTAAGAGATGAGAAGGGGAGAAAAGGATGGGGAAGTGATTGATGTATTGATGGAGTGAGAGGGAAAGAGAGAGATGGGAAGAAGAAAAGATGGAAAATAGATTAGTGGAAACACGAAAAGAAAGAAAAGGAAGGAAAGAAAATCAAAATGAGAGGCTGCATGGGAGGAAATAAGAAAGAAAAAGGTTATAAGAGAAAAAAAAAAACTGATAAGATCAAGTCCATGTTATCTACTAAATGAAACAAAATGAAAAATTCGCACACTATCAAGAACTAAAAGTAAAATGAAAGCAAAAGAATGGAGAAACGTTCTGATAAGTACGATTCACATTTCCACATAATCTGCAAAATCTATTCAGTATTTTTCCCCGCCGGTGCGCTACTCGGCTCACTCGTTATGCGTGTGCCATTATTTGAACGAAACTGTAGAGCCTCATGCGCATTAAACACCGCCATTAATGAGAGAGAGAGAGAGAGAGAGAGAGAGAGAGAGAGAGAGAGAGAGAGAGAGAGAGAGAGAGAGAGAGAGAGAGAGAGAGTGTCTGCTTTCCTTTCTCAGCAGCAACAATTACCATCTCGTGCTCTCCTTCCCAATCACTTTGTTCAATCAATTACTTATTTCATTTCGGGGACAAACAGTGCAGTGGTGATCAACAGGGACATTTCATCCGAGGATCAACTACCGTGCGGCGCCCAGTGGATGAGGCACAATCGCTGAGGAAGGCGGGTAACTGACATCTCATATATCACCGTCACACGCAACAGTGGATGAATTTAAAGCGCACCTATGCTCCAAATCTCTGTGATGCACTCTTGGAAAAATAAAAGATAATCCCTCAGAACTCTGTATGAACGATTAAACCCTTTAAGTACCATGACGCGTTTCCATATTCATTCTGGTTACTATTTGGTGACTATATAGCTTCAGAAACTTATGTGGTGGATTAAAATAGTGAAGATTGTAGCCATTAATCTTCTGACTTCCACAGATCCTTCCTAATGTTAATAAAATGGTCTAATCGTGCTCAAATTTCAAGGCAAAACTGAGTCTTACTACTGAAGGGGTTAAGATTACATGGTACGAGAATTCACATTGCTAGATGACAACGCGGTTAGACAGAATATCAAAATCGGTGTCAAATCTAAAATATTCTGCTTTCAGTTTGCTTGTCGTATTTGCACTTTATCTCGTTCAGTGGAGGGCAGCATGACCTATAACACCGATTTCTGTAAGTTACTTTGACGCACTCTAAGTAACTTGCAGTCATTTAAAGAACATTATCTCAAGGCATGAAATTAGCTAAAGCGGTTATAAGTGCTATAGCGATCTTTTTTTTTTTTGTCGACTTGAAGTATGTGGCCACAACTTCAGCCAAAATATCACCAGCTACCCCCTTCACCTCACAGCTTAGTGACACGTTCCCTTTACGGTCAAATGGCATAAAAAATTAAGTCTTGACGCTTGTTTCGCTTAATCCAAGTGTTTAGTTTGTAGGAGCTTTGTGTTCGGTACACAGTTAACGTGCCGTGAGAACCATTAATTGATGAAGTCCATTAACTTTCCTCGTTTCACAATGTTTCGACAAAGTTGATGAGTCGATGAACAGACGAATAGTTCCTTTTTAGCATTTTAACTGCACAGTCGTGAGCACAAACTAAAGCTTATATGAATACGTCAACAAAAACGTTTTAATCCTTATTCATGTAAGTACTTAGTATTTCTATTGTGTTTTATTTATCTATTTATTCATTTTTCTTTTTCTACTTTCATATTTTTCTACACAAAACGAAAAGAAAAAGAGTACAAAAGTGTTCAGAACAGCATGTCGGTGTCCTTAAATATCTTGATGGCGGGAAGCAAGAATCAGAATGAAAGAACGAGTTAAAGCACCGTCAGAAAGATCGATGAAAAGTTACATTACTCTTCCAACACCCAGAATATCAGATGGTTTATAAAAAGTGAAGTTGGATCTGACGTGACACGCTAGATTAAAAAAGAAAATAAAAATAAAAGGAAAAGCTGTCTGCAATCGAGACTATCAAGTGAAAAGTTTATGGGAAATACTTTTACATAACCAGAGTTCAGTAGTTGTGGTCTCGTTCACATTTTCTTTTATGTATTAACCAAAAATACAGAAAGTGGAGAAAATGGCAATGTGATTATTCATTAAAAGTCACAGTAATTCATCAACCTCTTTGCGCTATCAGTATTTACATGTACAAAAAGGCTCTGAGGGAAGATATTTTAGGAAGTGGAAATCAAAATAAAATGTAGTGAAGTAAATACGAAAACATTGACAAAAGAAATAAAATTGTGTATCATGAATTATAAGAAATTTTAAAGGTGAGCTTGTCTTGGTGTAAAGAGAGCCTAGGTCAGGCAAGACAGGTGGTGGTCGAACGAGGAGAGGCAGAGATTGATGATTTATACGTACAATAGAATGACTTAATTAAGCGCATATATATGTAATCCTGAAACACACACACACACACACACACACACACACACACACACACACACACACACATACTACTCGCACGTCAGAGATAACTAACAACTGCAGAATATATAGAGCAGAAAAAGGCGGTGAAAAAAGAAAACGTAAATAAGGCCGATATGAGATGGTGGAAAATTAGCTTTGAAAATACAAGGGTATTGTGAAAGGGAGTGAATAATTGGCGGAGGATGACGAGGCGAGAGTGATTGATGGTGTTGGGTACAATGGAGTGGCGCATGTGAGCAAGTGAAAGGAGCTGGAGTATTCCGGTTTGTTAAATAAGAATAGCGAGAGAGAGAGAGAGAGAGAGAGAGAGAGAGAGAGAGAGAGGGCAGTAGTTGAACACAAAAGTTGTAGTAACAATAATACAAAAATAACAACTACTACTACTATTACTACTACTATTACTACTACTACTACTACTACCACTACTATTACTACTATCGTTCATGATGGATTACTTTAAATTCCCAAACACACTGATCTGCGTCATGTGATGGACAAAAGCGGATACTAAATTATAAAACCTATAAAAAAAACATTCTTTCTACTGTAATGAAAGTACAATACAGTCATAACAATAAAGATGTCAACATATTCCTTACTCTACATATTTCTCAATTTGAAACATTTACATAGGCTAAACATTTTCTTTTTACTCATAATAAATAAAAAAAAACTAAAAGTACAATGCAGTCAATTCCAATGTCAACATATTCCTTACTATTTTACATATCTTCATTTAAAGCATCTATATGGGTTAAACATTCCCAGTCATAATAATAAAAGTGTCAATATATTCCTTCCTATACTCACTTTAAACACTTTAAACACTTTTTCTTTATTATGTTTGCCATTTGTGTACAGATTGTGATAACGAAATGAATTTCATAAGACAAACAGCCCTTTGTCTTATGAAATTCATACATGTTTCTTAATTTCAAACATTTACATGGACTAAAACATTTCCTTTCCCAATAAAAAAAGTTAAAAACAGTCTTATCGTGTTTTCTACTCACGCATACTAACTTCTCCCTAGTTAGTATGCCGGAGTTAAGGCCAGTCAGCTGTGGGTGTTAGCTCGATTAAGCCATCTCCTCTACTCCCCACACAAGGCTGCTTGAATGGTTACGAATAGCATTTACAGAATAGAATACGTGTGGTGGGAAGACGCAAAGGTGGTGGCTTGTTGGAGTGAAAGCCCGTAACTGAGTGGACTTGATTCTGGCTTCCAAAATGGCTATAGGGAAATTAGTAGGCGTGAATGTACGTCAGACATTCTCAGTATCGTATTGTGTAAGTTAAGATAGTGCGCAGAGACAGTAAAAGGAGAAACACTGAGAAGAGAAAGAACGAAGAAGAAAAAAAAAAAAACGGTCACCAGCTTCCGAAGAGGGACAATAAATCACCGAACATCGTTAATCTTTCAGAAAATTCATTCACTCGGTCGAAAAAAAATCTCCTTGAAGCTGCTTTTTTATTTTTTATTTTTTTCTAAGGCTGGGATTATTTGCTGCCGTGTTTACATCCTGTGCAGGAAACGACGAAACGCGCAAAGACGACAACATGAGAGTCCCTAGAGAAAAGATGCGGTGAATAGAGAGGAGGAGGAGGAGGAGGAGGAGGAGGAGGAGGAGGAGGAGAGGAGAGGAGGAGGAGGAGGAGAGAGAGAGAGAGAGAGAGAATGCCCTTAGAGAGAGAGAGAGAGAGAGAGAGAGAGAGAGAGAGAGAGAGAGAGAGAGAGAGAGAGAGAGAGAGAGAGAGAGAGAGAGAGAGAGAGAGAGAGAGAGAGAGAGAGAGAGAGAGAGAGAGAGAGAGAGAGAGAGAGAGAGAACAAGTAAGCCGAGCGATTGCTTCAAACGTACTGTTTCTCGTGAATTGCTGTCGTTGTTTCTTTTTTGTTTCCACAGTACAATAGAACGTGGAACTTTTGTCAGGATAAGAATTTTACTGAACAAAGATGGACTGTACGCAAATTACTTAATTAAAATTGCACATATGCTGGAGTGTAACAAGGAGAAAACACACACACACACACACACACACACACACACACACACACACACACACACACCGTTGACGAGAAAAGACCCGGAGAAAGAGAAAAACGAGGCTCGTAAACACTAGGAAAGAAAACTTATTAAACAGTTTCGAGAAGCTGAAAGGGAATGTATTCTTTGGTCCACAGCTCAGCATATTCATTCTCTCTCTCTCTCTCTCTCTCTCTCTCTCTCTCTCTCTCTCTCTCTCTCTCTCTCTCTCTCTCTCTCTCTCTCTCTCTCTCTCTCTCTCTCTCTCTCTCTCTCTCTCTCTCTCTCTCTCTCTCTCTCTCTCTCTCTCTCTCTCTCTCTCTCTCTCTCTCTCTCTCTCTCTCTCTCTCTCTCTCTCTCTCTCTCTCTCTCTCTCTCTCTCTCTCTCTCTCTCTCTCTCTCTCTCTCTCTCTCTCTCTCTCTCTCTCTCTCTCTCTCTCTCTCTCTCTCTCTCTCTCTCTCTCTCTCTCTCTCTCTCTCTCTCTCTCTCTCTCTCTCTCTCTCTCTCTCTCTCTCTCTCTCTCTCTCTCTCTCTCTCTCTCTCTCTCTCACAAGTTTCCTTCGTTAGTCAGGGAGAATTTCAAGACATCACCTGAAGTCTGACCTGGAAACTGTGCACTCTGCCTTCCTTCTTTCCTTACTCCTTGATCAAGCGTACCTCCCCTCGTTCCTCCGCGTTTGTTTTGCCGTCTCATTCCGCCAAAACAAAACACAATAGTTCCACGTGCCTTATTGATGTTCTCTCCAGTATTCTACATTCGCCTTTATCTTAATTTATTCATTCTACTTATTCTTCTATTCTTACTACGTTTCTCAATTTTCGGCCTTCCTTCCAGTCTCAGTCTATCTCTCTCTAAAAATAAATAAATAAAAATAGCAATAATAATAATAATAATGATAATAATAATAATAATGATAATAATAATAATAATAATAGTAATGATAATAATAATAAAATCCTTATTTATTTACGGTCAGTACATTAATCATCACGAGAGAAGACGTTAAGGACAGAAATTTTCCTGATTATTCATTTTTCACAAAGTATAACCTTGGGTGGTGTTGGCAGGGGATATGTTGAAATATTGGCTTTTCTCTCTTCAGTCACACTCTCCCCATATATTTTCTCTCCCTATGCTGTACCGTCTTTTTCAATGCATATTTTGCTATATTTCGCTGCAACACTATCCCTTTCTCTACCTCAACAAAGGCATATATTCATGTCAAGAAATTTTTCTCAATACCTTTCGAACATATTACTCTTTCTTTCTGTGCTTCGTGGTCTTATTTTTTTTTATAAACGGCATTACTGCATATTTTTATCATGGCATACTTTTGTGTCTGTTGCTTTGGATACACGTTTCTTTATGTGGATCCTTGTCAGGGTTTGTTTGTTTTTTCCCTCCAACCCCGCATCCTCGTTGGATTATATCTTTTTGAATGTGAATCTCCTCTCTTGCATGCACGTTGGCACTTTGGTGGAGAGAGAGAGAGAGAGAGAGAGAGAGAGAGAGAGAGAGAGAGAGAGAGAGAGAGAGAGAGAGAGAGAGAGAGAGAGAATATATGAGGATGACAACTAGCTGCTCACAAAGCCATTCATTAGTTTGATTAAATTTAAAAAATACATTCATATGCAACTTATTTTCATGGATTGGTATCAAACTGATAATGATCGCCGCTTATACATGGAGGTTACGGTTCTCTTCTCCAACGAGGGAGGTTTATGAACTTTGGGTGGATCAAGACTTTGCTATATACACGTGTCTCTTCACGGTATAGTTTCGCATCGTTATCCTCTTCACTCATGTCGAAATACGAGCCTTCATTAGCAGTCTCCTAAAGTTTGCAGCGCATTCTAGTATGACACTTCGTCCTCAAGCACATCATATATATCACTAATATTCTAGTTATTATTATCAGTTCCTCTGATTCGTGAAATATGAAGTGTTATATATATATATATATATATATATATATATATATATATATATATATATATATATATATATATATATATATATATATATATATATATATATATATATAAAGAATGAAAAAAAATATTAGCGAAGTTATAAACGACGTATCTTTTCTCATAACTACAGTCTGCTCATTACCAATAGATTTTAACACCATAATTTCTCTCCCATGACAATATACAATATAACAACAACAATTTGTACTGTTCTGAAATTTGTAAGAGACTGAGGAACATCCCAAAACACCACAGGCAGGCAGTAAAAGTGTGGCACGGGTACTCCATTAATCAACATACCGCCATTATAACACACTAGAATAACAATCTATACACAGGTGGTTTGTTTGAGCTAAATTTGCCTGTCTTCCTCGGCAGATAACTTGACAAAAAATGAAGGAACGATTTGTGCATGTAATGGGACCAATAAGAGGTGATTCTGTTCAGCGAGGTGGTGTAACAACGAGGACCAGCAGGTAAGTATACGTTTCACCTTTCCCCATTATCGGCGGGCGGTAATGAGGCTGTGGTGGGTAATGAGAGCAAGTCCTTGCCAGGCGAGTATTGATTAACCTATTAGCTCCGCTCAATGCCTGCCCAACACACTTCTGTCCTTTTTGCCACCCTTTCCCTCCCCTTCTCCCTAAACCCTTCTCTTCTCCCTTGCCTTTTTTCTCCTCCTCCGTCTGCTTTTCTTACTTTCTTTCCCTACATTAATCTTATTTTCAATGTCTTTTCCTTCCATTTTTCTTTCCGACTAAAACTCCTTTAAATGAATTCCTTGATTAAAAAATATCACAACGCATACATTCCTGGCATTTCTTTTTTAATCTATCAGAGAAGTGGCACACACACAAAAAAAAAAACCTTGCTCATGCCGTTTTCAATAGGATAATGAAAGCGGAAGAACAGAGAGAAGCCAATCTATTTAATGAAGCATCTTGGTATTCCTTCTTTGAAACGGTTCAGATTATAAACAAGATTAAAGATACAGACAAGCAGAGAGATGCAGAGTTAATTCATTATAACTATAAGGGATGCACCAGATTTCCTTCTTCATTTATTGCAACGTTTCATATTCGCAGAAGGCATCATCAGGCTAAAAGACTCAAAATAGCATGGAGCACATCGTAAAAATGGAATATAATATAAAAAAAAATTCTGGATTATTATACCGTATGATATGGATTTTTATTTTCCATTTGTATGATGTGTTCAATGCTCTTTTTAACCTATTAGCCTGATGATGTATTCTATACAAATTATGCCACTGATATAACCATCACCACTACCATTGCTATCCTAATAACACACCTATTAATCCCACTACTAATACACCTAACCGAACTTAAGGGAGCGCGCACACACAAATACATGCACACGTATGTGTATATGCACACGCTCACATTCACGCGCACACACGCGCATACACACACACGAACACACACACACATACACGCACACACACACACACACACACACACACACACACACACACACACACACACACACACACACTTTTCAAAGTTTACATAAACAAATTAAAATTTATACTGTCAATACTATGCACAGTGTTATATACATTCTGTGTCTGATCAATAAAGGCCGTGGAGAAGGTTGGTGCCAAACAATCTTGCAAGTTGCTCACGTCACAGGTTCATGTCAAGTTATGTACTTGTGTACTTTATAATTTAGCTAAAGTGAGCGTGGCAGGAACAGCTCAGCGCGCCGCGTTGCACGCTTCACGCTAATTATAAACTCAGTTAGCCATAATTAGGGGCGAATAAAGTGACTCACTTGTCATTAAGGTGAGTAATAACGAGTGTCAGGTGAATTGTGGCCGCTGAGGGAGTCTGCCGTAAATGATGTGCGCTGTAACATTAGTCACCCTGCGAATTGTTGCCCACACACTCATTGCCGCTGCCGCCCACCATCCTCATTACACTTTTTCTCGTTAAGTAACGGTGGATACATTTCTTCCACGCTCCTTTTGTTCATTTACATATGACAGCTTCCTCATTCCATATCTGAACCTGCATTATCGTAGTGAATATACTTGTGTTAACTTTCATTATGTTTCTTGCTTTTGTTGTAACCCTTTAAGATTCGTAAGAGATTGATTCCCTAGCGACAGCAAGAGTGAATACTATATTACGTAATATGGCATTAACATGATTATTCTTACACATTATTCTCATTATGAACAGGAATCATATGTTCATATCTTTAGATTATATTTCATCATATTAATAAGGTCATTCTCATCTTTACAACACTTTTGCAAGTGAACACAGGAAATATCTAAATAAAAGTATGAAACAACATGAAATACTCGTTCGTATGAATGTGTAACTCGAATAAACAGTTATTTCTCAACCTGCATGGAAAAAAACCCACAAGTGTACACAACGTCACAAAATATATTGCGACTTTTTTTCTATGCATGACACACCTTAATAC
>NC_059269.1:14628628-14636128 GCF_017591435.1 Portunus trituberculatus | reverse complement strand
TATCAATATAGAAAACTAGATATTTATATTTTCTAAACCCAAAATAAAATATATAGGTTGTTTTTAATGTTTTGGGGCGTTTTCTTTTTTCTATTTTTTTTTGTAGGCGGTGGTTGAGTTGAATCCCATCCAGAAATAAAAAAAAATAATGTAAAAATAAAACTGAGTACCAAACATCCAGCTGGATTATAGTTCTACTTTAATTAGCGTCATAAAATACAAAACTTTTTAATTTCGAAGCATAAAATTTGTGCAGTGGCAAAAACCAAGTAATGATGGTCCTTTAATGATGATATATTTATGGGTTATCTGCAGAAAAAAAGTAAAAGAACATATGAATATGCAAATAAAGAATAATGATAACGCAGCTGAGTCGTAAATCGAGAGAGAGAGAGAGAGAGAGAGAGAGAGAGAGAGAGAGAGAGAGAGAGAGAGAGAGAGAGAGAGAGAGAGAGAGAGAGAGAGAGAGAGAGAGAGAGAGAGAGAGAGAGAGAGAGAGAGAGAGAGAGAGAGAGAGAGAGAGAGAGAGAGAGAGAGAGAGAGAGAGAGAGAGAGAGAGAGAGAGAGAATTCACGCTTGGCAGTGAATTCACGCTTGGCAGTGAATGTTTTCGGCCCGCAGGTAATTTGGTAATGGCGTTATTTGGTAGACAGGTCATCAGATAAACTGATTGTGCGGCACAAAACGTTTTATCAGTGATTTTTCTTTCTTTTCTCTTTTTTTCTTCTTTTTTAGCGCAACGCATACATTCGTTCCACTTCGCGCGAAAATGTCCGGCGCTTTACGAGAGAGAGAGAGAGAGAGAGAGAGAGTGAGAGAGAGAGAGAGAGAGAGAGAGAGAGAGAGAGAGAGAGAGAGAGAGAGTGAGAGAGAGAGAGAGAGAGAGAGAGAGAGAGAGAGAGAGAGAGAGAGAGAGAGAGAGAGAGTGAGAGTGAGAGTGAGTGTGTGTGTGTAAGGCAGTACAGTGGACACAACTGATGCTGACAGGAAATGAAGCGAGGAGGAAGAAAGGAAGGGTGGCGGTGAGTGTGAAGGGCGCCTAGTGACTTGATAACCGAGGTGAGTGAGCAACGTGAAAGGAGAATGGTGTATGAAGGGAAAGTGAGGACACCGCTTCCTTGCTGGTGGTGGTGGTGGTGGTGGCTGAGGCACTAGATGGAGCGTGAGTGAATGAATCTTTCCGGGAATATGGAAGGTTTGTTATGCTTTAGTTAAGCTGATAAGGATGGGATACAAGGCAACCTGTCACCACAAACTGCTCTCGCTGGCGTGGCGTCTGGTCATGATCTTTTCTATCCATCTGAAAGAGATGTAGGTGAGTCTGCCTAACCGTGGATGGTTCGAAACACGTAACTGAGTATGCATGAAAGAAATTCCAGAAAAGTGTTTTTTTCTGCAACAGGAAGAAAAAAAAATTCTTTTCAGCCAAGAGGAAAAGTTGTTTCCTTCCGCAGCATAAGAAAGAATAATCTACCAGGCACTGAGTAAGAGAAGGCTTACTCTCATTAACAGCAAGAAAAGCGAATACTTCCACCGGAAACAAAGGAGAGAAAAAAAAATTTCCTCCACGCCACTGAAAAAAGCTCTCGCAGCACAGGTAAATCATGTTATCTCTTATTACAAGGAAAACTGAAACTCTCTCTCCTTCAATGAAGTATAGGGAGATTTGTCCATATATAGTCATTGGTAAGAAGACAGTGTTCCCTTTCAGTACATGGAAAAACTCTCAATCCCTCTTATTGTATAGAGTAAAACTTATCGATCTACCCAGAAGGAAGGTATCTTGGCATAACATGGGTAAAGAATGTCACTCTTCTCATCACATGAAAGGAAAGACATCCTTCCTGTTACTGGGAAAATGCCTCCCTACTGTAAAGGTAAATAATAGAGGAAAAAGTATTCCCTCCGAACACAAAGGAGAAATGTCGTTCCCCTCATCACACGGAAGAAGTGTCCTCTCTCTGCCGCGAAGAGAAAATACTTCCCTTCTACACAGACCAAAAGAGAGAAGGAAGGAAGAAAGAAAGAAATAAGTTAAGAAAAAGTCCGCTCATGCAGGGGAAATTTCGTGATAGCAAAAGTCTCCCAAAAGAAATACCGAAAGGTTTGCTCGCTCACACACACACACACACACACACACACACACACACACACACACACACACACACACACACACACACACACACACACACACACACACACACACACACACACACACACACACACACACACACACACACACACACACACACACACACACACACACACACACACACACACACACACACACACACACACACACACACACACACACACACACACACACACACACACACACACACACACACACACACACACACACACACACACACACACACACACACACACACACACACACACACACACACACACACACACACACACACACACACACACACACACACACACACACACACACACACACACACACACACACACACACACACACACACACACACACACACACACACACACACACACACTTAGACTCACACATAAAACACACACACACACACACACACACACACACACACACACACTTAGACTACACACACACACACACACACACACACACACACACATAAAACACACACACACAAGTTTAGTCACCCTTATATAATGTAAAAGCATACAATATTAAAGGTTTGCATCTGATTTTGTGTTTTCTTCTACTATATGTATTCATAGAACATATCAAACAATGCAAATTCACTGGACAAAATATGTAAGTATTTGCATTCTGTTTACATTTTTCGCAAATGGAGGTCCAACTTATTGTAGTACCTTTATATTAGTAAATTACGTATGGGCAAATCTAGTTCAGTTTTATTCGTTTAGCAGATTTGTATTAGTCAATTTCTCCCAACATCACATGAAAAATTAAACCCAAAAACCTTCCACCCTGCTCGACGTTTGCTAGACATCCATTGCATTACGTAATTGCATTTTACTGCTCACAGTTAGTGACAACACACACCCTCACGTCTTTCTCCTTGTTGTTGAGCTCTTTTATTCATTGCATAGTGTTTTGCTTCATGGCAGAAAAGAAAAAGAGTTTAGCTGACAACGAAAACAAATTTTTCCTAGGTAGTTTCATATTTCATGTACATTGCCTCTCACTCTGTGCACCACACATGAAAACAATGAAATAATACACAAGTTTTATTACGATGTAAACCATTTTACCCTTTATAATCTAATAGGCAGAGCAGGGAAGCTCACCCTACTGGTTAAGGTCAGTGCTGAATGCATGTATTACTATCAGTATTTATTACAATTATTACTGTTAATTAGTAGGTAGACTAATTTGCTGTTCGGGTTACGGAAACTTCCATGACTTTGTTGCGCAGTCATGGAGAGAGAGAGAGAGAGAGAGAGAGAGAGAGAGAGAGAGAGAGAGAGAGAGAGAGAGAGAGAGAGAGAGAGAGAGAGAGAGAGAGAGAGAGAGAGAGAGAGAGAGAGAGAGAGAGAGAGAGAGAGAGAGAGAGAGAGAGAGAGAGAGAGAGAGAGAGAGAGAGAGAGAGAGAGAGAGAGAGAGAGAGAGAGAGAGAGAGAGAGAGAGAGAGAGAGAGAGAGAGAGAGAGAGAGAGAGAGAGAGAGAGAGAGAGAGAGAGAGAGAGAGAGAGAGAGAGAGAGAGAGAGAGAGAGAGAGAGAGAGAGAGAGACAGAGAGAGAGAGAGAGAGAGAGAGAGAGAGAGAGAGAGAGAGAGAGACAGAGAGACAGAGAGACAGACAGACAGACAGACAGACAGACAGACAGACAGACCGACCAAGAAAATGCCAAAATGAATACAGAAATATAGCAAGAGAAAGAAGTGAGTGCATGACGGCGAGCTGCTCATTTGCATGGCAGGTGCTTCAGATATCCCGCTCCCTTCCAGCAAGACCCGCTGCAAATGATGAGGTAACGGTGGCCGGGGGGGGGGTGTTGGATGGAGGAGAGGAGAGAGAACGAGAGAGAGAGAGAGAGAGAGAGAGAGAGAGAGAGAGAGAGAGAGAGAGAGAGAGAGAGAGAGAGAGAGAGAGAGAGAGAGAGAGAGAGAGAGAGAGAGAGAGAGAGAGAGAGAGAGAGAGAGAGAGAGAGAGAGAGAGAGAGAGAGAGAGAGAGAGAGAGAGAGAGAGAGAGAGAGAGAGAGAGAGAGAGAGAGAGAGAGAGAGAGAGAGAGAGAGAGAGAGAGAGAAAGGGTCTGTGCAGAGGGAAGGTGGAAGGAAGAATGAAAATGGAAGATAAAGAGGGTGAAAGGAAGAATGAGGATGGACGATAACAAAGGTGGAAGGAAGAAAGAGAACTTAAGAGGGGTAAGGAGAAAGAAAGAATGGAAAATTGAGAGAAAGATGAGGGAAAAGAAGGGAAAATAGAGATTGGAAAGGGAAAATAGTGAGGAGTGGTGGGAAGGTTAGCGAAGACAAACGAGATCGGAGGGAGAGGAAAAGAGGAAGTAGGGAAATGAGAGAAGTGAAAGCAAGGAAACTGATGAAAAAGAAAAAAAATGAAAAAGTTTACCAGAGTGTACAGGTTATAAGGCCTATAGCGCATATACTGAAACACTTCCGCTCCGCACCTTCACTACATATTTTCAAGGGGGTCTATCTAGTTGGTGACGCGGGTTTTTAAGGATGTTTCTGTAATTCTAATGACATGTTAAGGGGAGAGGCGTCGAAAATATCTATAATGGGTCATATTTCGCTTACGGTAATTCCAATTGGCTTCAAATCTTAGTATGTCGTTTGTGGGTGTACATGTAAGACACTCAAAATTTTATTAATAAGTTAGTTTTCTGCATTCTCAACGGGAAAAATACTCTTTAGAATTCGGCTAATCAATCGTCTCTATGATCTTTGAAAATGGTCGCTGTGAGAGAAGGGGAGCCTTTCTGAATATGGCCCTATGTTACCTGATTTCCACTACCTCATCTCATGGACAACTGCCAACACCATCATCACCACCACCATCACCACCACCACCAGCAAGATGTTGAAAGGTGTGACTGTCTTTCTGTGAGATCCAGCCTCTTATTTACAGCTCGCCCACTACACCACTCCTTTCCTTTCTTCTATCCACGAACATCTTCTCTTCATCCCTCCATCATACTTGTTTATACCCTCAGTTTTTCCCTTTCTCCCTTTTTTTTCCCTTGGAAGGTAAAATGTAGTTATAGTTTTTTCCCTCCACTTTTTTTCCTACTTAGTTTTTTTTTTACTTTTAATTTTTCTCTAGTTACGTCTTTTTTTTTTCTCTTTTCCTTGTTTCGCCATATTTCTCCACCTCCTCGTATTTTTTTTATTTCTAGTTTGCTTTCTCTTCAGTTCCCTCCTTTTCTTAATTTTCTTCGTTTTCCTCATATTTCTCCTCCTTCATCTAATCCTCCTCCTCTTCCTGCTCCCCCTTCTCCTCCTCCCAGACCTCCACTCCTCCTTCGCCATCGAGGGCACTTCAGCTGGCAAAGAACCAACATCTGGCTTTCGCTGTATATACCTGGATATTTTGAGTGTTGCAAGGCTCAACCACGAGGAGGAGGGGGAAAAGGAAAAGGAGGATGAGAAGGAGGCAAGAGAGAAAAAAAAAAACTTAGTCACCAGAACAATATCTTTAGATTTCTGTATTTATTTCCTACTCATCTTCACATTGTACAACTTTGTCACAAAATCATTTGCTCATCATCACTTTCCATCATTTATTCGCTATTTACTCCAGTTTTTCAGGAAAATACTTGGAGGGTTCAGGTGGTGGTGGCGATGGTGGTGTAATACGAGAGGCTTGAGGCGTGGATGCGGCAGCTTGTTAATAACGCAGGCGAGGGGGCGAGGCGAGCGAAAAAAAAAAAAAGGTAAAAAAGTGTGAAGAAAGCAAGGGGTGCAGCAAAAGAGAGGAATAGTCTCTTAGCTGTGGAGAAGAAAGGGATGCGAAGCGAAGGAAAAGAATGGCAAGAGAAGTGATGGGGCTGATAGCGTGAAGGGATAAAAGAGAGGGAGATAAAGAAGAAAAGATGATAAGAATGGCAAAGAAAAAGACAAAAAAAAAAAAACTAAGAGAGGGAGCAACAAAAGAGAAGAGAGCAGGAAGAAAATGAGAATACTAAACTGAGAACGGAGAATGAGAAGGGAAACTGGAAAGAAAAAAAAAAAAATAGCATAATCTATCAAAAATTCATTCATTCGTAACTTCATACATGGTAAAGTGAGAAATGTTTGTATCTCGACACGGAAAAAGAGACGAATGGAGAGGAAAAAAAAAAAAAAAAGTAGATGCATAATGATTCACAATTCTACACAAACAGCAAATCAGTTCACCATTTTATTCTGGCCGTGCGCTACTCAGTTCATTTCATTTATGAGTGAGCAATTACTTCACTAAAATTAAGAGTACATGCTCATTAAACAGCACCATTAGGCCAACTTCAGAGAGAGAGAGAGAGAGAGAGAGAGAGAGAGAGAGAGAGAGAGAGAGAGAGAGAGAGAGAGAGAGAGAGAGAGAGAGAGAGAGAGAGAGAGAGAGAGAGAGAGAGAGAGAGAGAGAGAGAGAGAGAGAGAGAGAGAGAGAGAGAGAGAGAGAGAGAGAGAGAGAGAGAGAGAGAGAGAGAGAGAGAGAGAGAGAGAGAGAGAGAGAGAGAGAGAGAGAGAGAGAGAGAGAGAGAGAGAGAGAGAGAGATTTTAATAAGGCAAAGAAAAGCAAACAACGTATGATTTCTTTGAACACACACACAGAGAGAGAGAGAGAGAGAGAGAGAGAGAGAGAGAGAGAGAGAGAGAGAGAGAGAGAGAGAGAGAGAGAGAGAGAGAGAGAGAGAGAGAGAGAGAGAGAGAGAGAGAGAGAGAGAGAGAGAGAGAGAGAGAGAGAGAGAGAGAGAGAGAGAGAGAGAGAGAGAGAGAGAGAGAGAGAGAGAGAGAGAGAGAGAGAGAGAGAGAGAGAGAGAGAGAGAGAGAGAGAGAGAGAGAGAGAGAGAGAGAGAGAGAGAGAGAGAGAGAGAGAGAGAGAGAGAGAGAGAGAGAGAGAGAGAGAGAGAGAGAGAGAGAGAGAGAGAGAGAGAGAGAGAGACGGGGAGACAACAAGGGCGTAGGTAGAACAAATGAAAGTACAGTGTGAGAGAGAATTTTAATAAGGCAAAGAAAAAGCAAACAACGTATGATTTCTTTGAACACACACACACACAGAGAGAGAGAGAGAGAGAGAGAGAGAGAGAGAGAGAGAGAGAGAGAGAGAGAGAGAGAGAGAGAGAGAGAGAGAGAGAGAGAGAGAGAGAGAGAGAGAGAGAGAGAGAGATATCTGTTACACCTACTGTATTTGAACCCTATCATGTAAAACCAAACCTATCTGCTAAGGGACACCTAATACGCCTTTGTGTCTATCAGCAAGCTTTTTTTTATTCCCCATTCTATTTCAAAACACGACGGGAATTTGAAAGCCAACACTTCTACGCTCGCTCAATGGAGATCAGATGACAAAATTTCATTGGTAGAACA
>NC_059269.1:14563628-14626128 GCF_017591435.1 Portunus trituberculatus | reverse complement strand
CCTAAATGAAAATAGGCAGTGCCTATCATTCTAGGGATAGGAAAAGGACGGTGCGCCGACCGGGTGAAGTGCAAAAAGGAGATGCCAGGAACACTCTTGTTAGTGAAAATTGTCTTTGCTAACGCTGATCCTACGGAAATGAAGCAGAATGAGCAGAGAAGGAGAAGGAAGGCGTACAAAAATGGGAACACTACAAAATACACATCAAGAAGACGAGTGAAATAGAGAAGGAAGGATTACACTGGACTTTGTGATAATCTGAGGGAGAGGGAGTGTTTGACCAGGTGTTTCCCACGAGGCAGACACACCTGCTGAGTTGCGATCTCTTAATACGTAAGTAGTAGTAGTAGTAGTAGTAGTAGTAGTAGTAATAGTAGTAGTAGTAGTAGTAGTAGTAGTAGTATTGTTTTGGCACACTTCCACTCTGCAGCACGAGTCACCAAGTTGCTCAGGTTTCACAAGTATCCAGGAATGATCTGTCAACTGGTAGTTATGAAAAACACCTACAGGCTTCAGTAAGCTCCAGCCCCGTTTCTTGTGCTTAATGGATTGTGTTGTATTTCATTATATTATTGTGTGTAGCGCGTGCTGATAGACTGTCGAGCAGAGTGTGTCACAATCTTTTCAATGACAGACAATGGCTTTGAAATGTTGTTACTTGTGCTGTCGCAATGCACAGACCACTTGCAGTAAACAACCGTTCTGTTCTCGTACATGTTCTATTGAATATTCTATCCCAGTCTCGTGCTCTCACAAGGTATTGCTTTAATTTGACACGCTGACTCTTCTCTGTGATGGCGGGGCAGAGGAAAAGAAAAAAAAACAAAGATGAAGCAACAAATGGAATAAACTGCTAAGGAAATGAGTCAAAGAAAGGCAATACTTGATGAACACACGCTACAAAGCTAATAACGTGTGGTATAATTATGAATTCATTGGATCCTGTTATAAGATTCATCAAACAAATTAAGATGTGAGAAGAAAGAATAGAGATGATGGAAGAGGAGGAGGAGGAGGAGGAGGCGGCGTCGTGTCACTTTCACCTTCGCTGACAAAGGTGGAGGATTAACTTGAACTGACTTAGTAATTTCACACTTACTGACTTTATCTAATTTGCCTCCTTGATGACGAGTGCTTCCTGAGCTGACTCGCGCGGCCTGGGATCATTAATGGGCGGGAAGGTTACTCCATTATCCCAGTCTTACCTTATTAAGCTATTATAAGGAGTGCTTCTACGTTTGTGATATGAAACTAGATGATAAATGACCAAAAGACCTTCAAAATAGAGGATGCGACAAATTTTCACAGTTAAACAGGCGATATCACGACTAGCGACATTGCTCTCAGTTTTCCTAATGTTGTTGTAACTTTAATTGGCAAGTTTTATCAGATTCGTGTGGCGTCGATAACCAGGGCCAACCTCTCGCATTCCCTGCCAGCAAACACCTTTAAAAAATAATCAATCAGATCCATTAATTAAAAATGTATAAATTCAAAAATCTCATACATTCACTTCATCATTCACTCACTGGGATGTCAAGCACAGTAATATTTCATTATAATCAGCAACAACAATAACAATGGCGACAACAGTAACGGTAGCTACATTAACAGCAAAAGCAAAACCAACAATAACGACAGCGAAGAGAGAAAGGAATCAGTAACAAGAAGAAAATGTTAATACCAGCAGGACGAAAGGCAACACACACACACACACACACACACACACACACACACTGGAAAGACACACTGAAGGAAGAAAGCAACGCCAGTAAACACAGAGAAATAAAACTTATCAAACAGTTTCGAGAGGTTGAAAGGGAATATATTCTTTTGTCCACAGTGTTTCTCTCTCTCTCTCTCTCTCTCTCTCTCTCTCTCTCTGAATCATGCAATATTTCAAGACATGTAAGTGTCCTCTCTGTTCTCATATCCAGCCAGACTGCAGCTTTCACTTCTGCCTGTCCTGGACACCGCATACCCTTCATTCCTCCTTCCCTCCTTCCTTCCTTCCTTCCTTCCTTCCTTCCTTCCTTGCTCTCCTATCCCGTGTACATGCTCTCCTTTCTAAATGTTTGTTTTCCATTTTCTTTCTCCCACGGGTACCTCAAATACAGCGTCCGTCGTACCTTCTTTAACCTTCTCCTCCTCCTCCTCCTCCTCCTCCTCCTCCTCCTCCTCCTCTTCCTCCTCGTCCTCCTCGTCCTCCTCCTCCTCCTCCTCCTGATCTTTTTTTTGTCTTTCGCTTTCTCATTATCATTATCATCATATTGCTTTTCCTCGTTGTCGTCGTCTTCATCTTCCTCCTCCTCCTCCTCCTCCTCCTCCTCCTCCTCCTCCTCCTCCTCCTCCTCCTCCTCCTCCATCTCCTCTACCTCCTTCTTTCTTACCAGTTATTTTTCTTCCATTGCTTTTCACTCTTCATCTCTCACATATTCCTCGTTTTCTGCTTCCCTTTCTTATTTTTTCTTACATTATTTTCCTCCGTACAAAACACAAAATTTTGCTACTCGATTTACATCTTTCGTCTTTTTTTTTTTTTTATTTTGATGCTCTTTCTTGCACCTTTCGAGAGAGAGAGAGAGAGAGAGAGAGAGAGAGAGAGAGAGAGAGAGAGAGAGAGAGAGAGAGAGAGAGAGTTATTTCTGGTACACTGGTCACTTAGTAATGGCATTATTTGAAACACGTGTCATCAGATATATACTCGTAGTTTTGCAGCATGAAATATTCTCAGCGGTTTTGACGAATGAAATTCTTGTTAAACGTCCTTAGAGATTAATACGCCGAGAGAGAGAGAGAGAGAGAGAGAGAGAGAGAGAGAGAGAGAGAGAGAGAGAGAGAGAGAGAGAGATCGGTTTGCTAGACTCTGGCGATCATCCTGCGCCTCATAAGAAAGATTCACGCCAAGGTCATCGCGTGCAATAATGAGTGTGGACAGAACATCATTTTCTCTTGATTGATCTTGGCTTGGCGTGTCGCTTCAGGTTGGTCGCTGGGAGCTGGTGTGGAAGAAAATGAGAGAGAAGCGCACCATGAGCTAAGAGTTTCCCGTCCCTGAGAGATAACGATGTGGGGACCGATAAAAGCGATTCAAGGCGTTACAACTGGTAAGGTAAACAATCAAATAATAGTCTCACTCTATCCTATAGATATTTGGTCACAGTGGGAAGGAGTTGCCAAATCTCTCGAACGAAAAGAAAAACGCTAAAAAATGAAGTTTTAATAGAAAAAAGGGAAGTGAAAAGATGAAAGTTGAGCCTTTTCAAAATAACTTGGTAAATATGTCAAAGGTTACTTATAATTTTCAGCGTGCTAAACGAGATTTCAGAATTTGGGCCATTCTTCACCAAAAATAGACGATAGATAAATCATTATTGTCAGTTTATCTATGTATCTATAGGTGAAACACACACACACACACACACACACACACACACACACACACACACACACACACACACTAAATATAAACTCCCCCAAAAATGTACACCAAAATTAATAGTACACATGTATTGAAATGAGTAAGACAAATAAGAAGTCACGAACATCAAAACTGGTAGCAAACTTAACTTTATATTTCATTTACATCAGAGGGTCAGGTTAATTAGTGGATTCGGTTACTTAGCATACGGATGAATTCTCGCCTCGTGCTACACCCTTCATGCTAAATATAAACTCTGCTCATCATAACTTGAAGCAAACACTCACTTATCATCAAGGTGAGTAATAATCCGTGGTAATATGTGACAGGTGAGTTATGGCCGTGGTAGGAGCCTGCCGTAAATTATGTGTGCCGTTGCATTTAGTCACCTCAGCAAACTGTTGCCGACGCTCACTCATTGCCACTACCGCCCACCACCACCCTCGCCACTCTCACTATTACTCCTCCTCCTCCTTCTCCTCCTCCTGCTGCTGCTACTGCTCCTGCTCCTGCTCTTCTTTCTCATCCTCCTCCTCCTCTTCCTCCTCCTCCTCCTCCTGCTTATGCTCTTCTTCCTCCTCCACTTCCTCTTCCTAGTCTTCCTTCTCTGCATCATGGTCTTGTTTGTGGTGGTGTTCTTGCTATAATTATTGATATTTTTGATGTTCCTGGTTGTAGTGATTTTTTTTTTTCAGTTTCTCTATCTCTTCCTTCACTTTTCTCCCTATCCTATTCCTCTTATTCTTCTTTCTCTTCTTCCTATTCCTGTTCTTACTCCTACTCCTGATCCTCCTCCTCTTTCCATCATCTTTTTAATGCAAAACGAGAGAGACAAGGTACAAGGAAGAGAATCATTCAGATCGTCATCATCATCCTGCTGTTTTATTCACGAGAGAGAGAGAGAGAGAGAGAGAGAGAGAGAGAGAGAGAGAGAGAGAGAGAGAGAGAGAGAGAGAGAGAGAGAGAGAGAGAGAGAGAGAGAGAGAGAGAGAGAGAGAGAGAGAGAGAGAGAGAGAGAGAGAGAGAGAGAGAGAGAGAGAGAGAGAGAGAGAGAGAGAGAGAGAGAGAGAGAGAGAGAGAGAGAGAGAGAGAGAGAGAGAGAGAGAGAGAGAGAGAGAGAGAGAGAGAGAGAGAGAGAGAGAGAGATACATGTCATATTTGTTGTATTTTTTCACATTTATTGTCTTTAGTAAAGTCAAAGGGAGTGTTTTACTATTTTTCTTTTGTTTTTTATATTCCTTTTCACTTTTCTATTTATTCATTTGTTTTCACACGGAAATGCAACAAAAAAGAAGTGAAAAGGAAAAGATTACATTGATATTTGTCGGCTGACGTTAATCTTACATGCTTTTTATATTTTTTTGTATGATTCTGTAAAATTTCCTCTTGCATACAAATTCAAACGATGCGATGAGTTATACATAAATTCTGAAACGTAAAATAGAAAAAAAGAATGCATATTCGTACACTGTCAGCCACGGACGCACATTTCACGGGTTCACACTTCACCAGATATTTGAATTTTGTCATGGTCGCGGCTACAAGTTTTGAAAGTTTCATGAAATTTAAAATATTCTCTCTCTCTCTCTCTCTCTCTCTCTCTCTCTCTCTCTCTCTCTCTCTCTCTCTCTCTCTCTCTCTCTCTCTCTACTATAACAAAAGCAATATTCGTTTCTCGCTTTTATTTTCTATCTCTTTCATCTCTTTTCCTGGAGACTTGGATTCCAAAGCACAACAATGGCACCCCAATTCTACATAAGTAAGATATCAAAGTTGCGTATATCTCTGCGAGTAGAGGTGCTGCAAACATGTTGGAGCAGAACAACGCCAACCACAAAAGGGGTCACAGGTCTGTTTGCCTCGCGTGGCCTTTAGAACCACTTTTATTTCGTACATCTTCTGTTTTCTCTTTTTTCAATATTTACTCGTTTTTTTCACATATTCTGTCTTTTCGTGTGTAATGTTTGGTATTCTCAATCGTCGAAAAAATGGGAAAAATCAAGGTACACAACTTTAGCAAGAATTTTATCAATATTTTCTTTACCATAAAAAAAAACTTGCTATTAGATCAATTTCTAGGAATAAAAAACGCTCGGTTTCGTTTGAATCAATTTCCCTCTTGTTGGTTCCAGCAATGTGAGGAGTACTTGTCCCCAGAAGCCCGTATTCACTCACAAAAATTCTATACACAAAAGTAATCAAAGGCGTTTCTTTTTTATGATCAGTTTTCCTTTCAGCATGTTTTCCTTGAACTCAACCGCCGTGTTCCTTTGCCCAGTTCCCGCTTTGAAAATCTTTAAACATTTCCCTTTCAAGTCTGCCTGGTCAGTGACTCCTTCCTTCAACCTCCTTTGCAGAAAAATTGCCGTCCATTCCCACGTTAATTCAGATCATCTTTCTTATTTAAGGAATCAACTTGCTATCATTCATTTCACCAGGTTTTGTAGAAATAGCATGATTGTAAACAAACAAGCATTGGAAATAAGTCGATATCTTAAGCATTCTAATAATCAACGGCGGGATTTTGTACATCTGTTCTATTAATGTATACTTGTTAAAACCAAGAAGAGTGATTTTTATTAGTTAATTTACGTGATGCAACGTCCTAGTTACTGCTTAAAGACTTCCATTACATTTTCTAAACCGCCACTCTGCAAGCGAGGAGGAGGAGGAGGAGGAGGAGGAGGAGGAGGAGGAGGAGAGAGAGAGAGAGAGAGAGAGAGAGAGAGAGAGAGAGAGAGAGAGAGAGAGAGAGAGAGAGAGAGAAATTGACTTCTTTCCACTTTCACAAATTACATGAACATTACATTTCTTCCTATTACATATAATTCATTAAGGTTCCACGTCTGGTTGAAAATAAATAAACAAAATTTGAGTTTATAAATCTTATTTACGGTTAGACCTAATTTTATAATTATGTACTTCACCATTACTCTAATAAGAGAGAGAGAGAGAGAGAGAGAGAGAGAGAGAGAGAGAGAGAGAGAGAGAGAGAGAGAGAGAGAGAGAGAGAGAGAGAGAGAGAGAGAGAGAGAGAGAGAGAGAGAGAGAGAGAGAGAGAGAGAGAGAGAGAGAGAGAGAGAGAGAGAGAGAGAGAGAGAGAGAGAGAGAGAGAGAGAGAGAGAGAGAGAGAGAGAGAGAGAGAGAGAGAGAGAGAGAGAGAGAGAGAGAGAGAGAGAGAGAGAGAGAGAGAGAGAGAGAGTAATTATTAGGTCAGAAAAGCTGAGGGTTCACTTGAATGTTCGTTCGTGAACCATCTCGTGAAGAATCCAGGAAGTTCCTCCTAAGTTCTATGTTGCTTCTTCTTCCCCTTTTACCGCCATGACCCGCTGCCGCCTGTGCTCTTCGTAGGCCCGTCTAGTAAATTAGCATATTCATGATGTTTTGGGATCTGAGAGAGGAAGATGTTACCTGTAAGATTGCCAGAGGAAGGAATGGTAAAGTGGGAAATGGGTAAGACGCCAGAGGGAATGGAATAAATGTATAAAGGAAGGAAAAGACGAAAGTGGAAAAGGGGAGAGGAACAGTGGACAGCACTTATAGCAAAAATAGTGATCTCCTTTCCTTTCCTTTCCAGCATTTGGCTTCTATTCTTGTATACTGAACACATAGAAAGAAACATATCTGAAGTGACGCGCCGGTGGTTGTGATGGCGCTGAATGTACAAAAAGAGGCAAGAAAAACATGAATTGCTTAGCTAAAAAGACTCAGCTTTAATTCTCGATTTCACTGGGAACTCCCCTCTGAAAGTCTCCCAACTACTTCAAAGAAGGGAATGAAAAACCCGGGCCTTTTCAAGTTTACCAATTTAGGTGGTCGGAGAAGGGGAAACATTGGATAACTCTAGTATTAGGATAATGAGTTGCCTTGGATGTGTATTATTTATTGCGTGACGGGTCTCAAGATGCAGTGCAAACTTGCTTAAAGTGTATCTCTGGTAACTTTAGTAAAGGGCTCCAATACAGATACCCTTCCAGGGAGAGTTAATGTTGCACTGAAGGGAGTCAATGGCAAGAGACGAACTCAGATAAACAATACATGCACAATATCAATACATGTATCAAAATCTTACTCTACCCCAAAAATATTTGTAACGGATGATGCAAAGAACTTTGTGTGTAATTTCCAATGAAAAATGAAAAATCAAAATTCTTCCCTATGACCAAGTGCGAAAAGAGGAAGGCAAGCAGTGGCAGCCATTTCTGAATCTGTTGCCGAGTTCCCGCCAGCTTGAGAAGTTTGTCAAACAAGTTAGGTGGAGTTCCCAGCCAATGCTAGTTGTATGTGCTCTTGGTAACACACCTCAGAGCGCGCACACACGCACACACACACACACACACACACACACACACACACACACACACACACACACACACACACACACACACACACACACACACACACACACACACACACACACACACACACAAAGTAAACCCCTCTCTCTCTATTTGGAAATGATAGGCAATATGATAACAGTAAGATACAACACATTTCATTAATTAATTCCCTATCAAGAGTACAATAATTGCCGTGCCATCTGTCATGTATTGTGCTTAGATCCTATCTTCTGCACCTTTATTTCAGTGATTAATGAACAGAGTGTAACATAGTATCATATGTGTAACACGCCACACTGACACTGTTGATCCTAAGACCATCCGGATGAGAACAGAAGCCGCTTAACGGACCAGTGTGACGGACGCACTTGTGTGTGTGTGTGTGTGTGTGTGTGTGTGTGTGTGTGTGTGTGTGTATCTAATCTCAAAACATTAACCCTAGTACGTTTTACTATCGCATCTATCAAAACAATACAAATACACAGAGACTATCATTAAAACGCCTTACTGTGATTAAAGCATCCGGCATAATTGTGAATAGAATAAATAATTAGATGTATAAACATTTATGGGCATTTCGTTCCAGCAACTTCCAATACAACATCCTTGCGAGTTACAGTGCGACAGTTCTTTTGCATTAATAAGCCTTTACGAAGCTGTCAAAAGCGAACAAAATTTCATTGCTATACTCATACGTCACTGGCAAATATTTTCTCTTTTCTCTCGTAGGTGCACACACACACACACACACACACACACACACACACACACACACACACACACACACAACCTATTTTATAATTCTCAGACAAACTAGTTGAATACATTATATTTCTTTACATCCCTGGTTCCATTGAAGCAAATTTGCACACGTGTTATAAAACTACTTACTTTACTTTATTTTTTCCTGCCATTGAACATTGCATATTCTACACCAGCAAGTCCCTCCACCACGTGGGAAACCGTTCACCCTCACCGCCGCTTCCTATAATTGAGTATCCCGGATGTGAGCGACGCGTCACCAGCTGTACACAACACTGCCTCCCATTACTCTTCCATACGCACCTATTTACTATAATGGATGTTTAACCCATTAGGACTACTATGAGCTCTGTTATCTTTTCTGGTCTTATCACATATGTCTTTTATTTACTTTGAACTAATAAAATGTTTTAATTATTTTTTCTGCGGCAAGTCACTTCATATTTTTTTTTTTTACGTACGACCATACTGCTTCAAACATCTATTTGATCTTATCAAACTTTTCCGACAAATTTATCTGTTATCCACACACGAATTAGGGATGGAATATCACACTATCGTAAATATAAATTTGTCAGTAAACCCACAGTTAAAGACGAAGTATTTATTCTGGAAGGCATTAATGAGAGCATTGATGACTAAATCCCTACCAGATCTAGGGATTAGCGGTAAAGACAGGTCAGGACCTGGTAAGGTTTGAGTAAGGTGGAGCTCACAGGTGGGGTTGGCCAATCACACTGTGCCACTTTATTCTCTTCCTCTGTCCCTCCCCTTCTTTTGGTTCAGTTCGATTGTATTTTTCATTCTGCTTTGTACTGCTGAAGATGAAGGCAGTGGCCTTCGAAACGTTCAGAATAAATACTTCAAGTCTATTACTGTGGGTTTACTGACACACGAATTTGCTCTTATTGGTTCTCACTTTATAAAACTATTTCATGCTAGTAACTGAAGGTAACTTCCATTGCATCTATTCTCTTTCCCGACCCGCTTATCAGCTGCCTCTATCTCAGGATAGCTTCCTGGGTCACCTCCTACGTAACTCAGTGCACGACCAATAAATACATAAGCAACTAAAGTCTCCACTCAGTTTCTACTTCCAACCGAGAAGAAAACAGTACAACTGCAAAACAACTCCAACTTCCTGTGAAAAATTTCCAGCCACTTTCGAGGAAGAAATAGTTACGACACATGACAAAAGCCTATTAGGATTGTGATATTCCGTGTTCTACCGTCCTCTCGAAACAACAAAATCACTCATGCTCACAAAATACTGTAACTCCAGCTAAACAGTACCATACACAGCCTCCCAGAAAACAGGTCCGTGTCACCATACACAGCAAGACCTGAGAATAGCCCAATAACATCTAACAATACAACAAAACGCTACACGTCAGAAACAAGCTATCGACAAAGAGGGAGAGCATGCCAGGACCACTCCACACTATGCTAAGTACCCGACCATCATAAAGAAAAGGCTGGGGAGTCGCAAAATATGAAAACGAGGCACAATAACAACAGGTAGGATATTCTGAAGACATTTACTCTATACGATAAGCAAGAGCCTTCCGCTGTAATAAGCAAAAATCAGTAGGAGTGAACTAAGGGCTTGCTAACTGTATCCCATCATCCTGCGTCTTTGCGGCTTGCCTTGTCTCGTAAGCAAAAATATGTCTGCTTTCTCTCGAATGTGGGAAAATCATGTTCCCAGTGCGTGAAGCAGTGTCAAAAAAAAAAAAAAAAGTAGAATTATTATGATGAGTACCACGGTATCTTCGCAGTGAAATTCTCCAAAAGAAAAAGAAAGACTGAAAATTCTAAAAAGCTGAGAGAGAGAGAGAGAGAGAGAGAGAGAGAGAGAGAGAGAGAGAGAGAGAGAGAGAGACCACACGTGCTGCCAACATCACTCGCACTACCAATCAGATCGCTGTCTCTCCTTACACACAACCTACTCTACAAATTACCAGAGCAAAGGCTAAAAATAGACATGGATCCTGCTTGTACTATCAGGAAAATGCCGAAAACTATGACTAGGCGAGACAAGATGACTTTTTCTTCTTCCTTTATTTACTGATCAACAGTAAGCTAGTAAAGTAAGAAATTAGGCAGCAGAATATTTATGAAGTTAATCAAAAGAGAAAGCCAGGAATGAGACGATGCACTGACAACAAAACGCCACACAGTTCTAGTATGTAAGACACATTTGTACTTATTTCAGTGAGAGTCATACGTATGCATATTTTTTCCTTTCGCAACAGTTGAAAAGAGAAAATGTAACATTCTTCTTTTACATGAATAAACGTGATATATCTATACTGTGATGAACAACATGTTTTTATATATTACTTTCCCGCATAAGATCATTTTTTCTGTAGATGCCATACCGGACTCCAAAATTATCAGCAGATAGGAGAGAACCAACCAGTCCGAGAAGGCGCGGCGGCGCCTCGCAACACACCGCTGACAGAGTGACAGGTGCGAGGCGTGGAGTCACTCAGCTTTAAGATCAGCTTGCCTGCTCCCGCCGTGTTTGTACTCTTCACGGTATTTCATGAACACTCGTCACTTTTCTTTTTTTAGATTTCAAAAAGTCACTGGAGGTTGGAAGTTTCCACAGGCTCCGCAAATCACAATCACATCAAACGTGTTTGGTTTCTGTGGCGAAAAAAAAAGAAATGACTAAAGTAAACTTCTGAACGAAACGTGAATGACGCCTTGAGGCTCTTGTGAGCTTGTGCAGTCTTTGAACCTGTGGTGGATAAGACTCCTTTGACACCAGACACGCCTAAACCTCTCGTGTGTGTGTGTGTGTGTGTGTGTGTGTGTGTGTGTGTGTGTGTGATATATATATATATATATATATATATATATATATATATATATATATATATATATATATATATATATATATATATATATATATATATATAGTTAGTTTTAGGTACACTACACTATTGTCTTGTTTATAGGAAGAGTAGCTGCAAAAACCTTAGAAATGTGTCGGATATACGAGTTATGAGCACAGACTTCATTTGTAGCAACACAATCCCGTTGGCGCTCAGAGTTGCCGGAATGATGGCATTTATGCCTGGAGAGAAGTTACGGAAGCTGTTATTGGTCCATGATTTCCCACCCCTGCCTCGCTTTTGTGGTGTATCTGATGGCTTTTATGGTGATGGCACCGTACCGATGAATCATTTCCCATCTGAGTTGCAGTGGGAATGAATATTTTATCGCTCAGTGTTTACACTCGAGTGACGATGCAGCAGCAATGACTACTCCATTATTGCTTGTTTTGTTACGTGCTTTATCGATGACTGTGGACGTTGTTACAATTCTGTAATGGAGAGAGCTACTGCATCAATGATCACTTCTTTGTAATAGTAGTACATGCATTTGTTGTGATGATCACAGCTAATATTCAAAACTAGTGTTAGAGGTGGTGGTGCACACACCACACACCGGGACAACAAGGTCACAACTCCTCAATTTACATCCCGTACCTACTCACTGCTAGGTGAACAGGGGCTACACGTGAAAGGAGACACACCCAAATATCTCCACCCGGCCGGGGAATCGAACCCCGGTCATATGGCTTGTGAAGCCAGCGCTCTAACCACTGAGCTACCGGGCCGTGTGTGTGTGTGTGTGTGTGTGTGTGTGCATGCATGCATGCGTGCGTGCGTGCGTGCGTGCGTGCTTGAGAGAGAGAGAGAGAGAGAGAGAGAGAGAGAGAGAGAGAGAGCGCTGAGTGTAAGCCCTCACACTCTGTAAAAGCAATTATTACTAACTGTTTTCCATTTCAGCTGCATTTTCCTTTTTGTCACGGCCAGCTAACCACCAACATTTCTTGGAAGCCTTGGTCTCCGTTCACGTGTGGGGCATACAGACATTGCTCCCACGTTATGCTTCACAATTTTGCTTCCCGAGTCAAGGAGAATATATTTCCTCGCTCTCACTTCCCGAAATAAACGACATATGGGACCTCCAGCTACTCCATCACTGATAAACGTAGACAATTTACTTATACACACTTGCATCTTTATAGTCTCTACATGAGTTCACTGCCAAGCCAGATTTTTCTTTTTTTCCTCTCAAGAAAAGAATATCAAACGTTCATCAGATAAGTTGTGCATGCTGTGTAATGCACGCGCGATACCACATTTTACGGCTACTGGGTGAAAATTACGTCTGGATATGGATGTGGAACCAAATATTTGTCATCTATGAATGAAAGATTGAATCAATATTAGGAAACTGTTATTTGCAGAAAGACAGCAGTAAAATTTTAATAACGGTATCAGAAAAAAAGCTTCAGCACCAAGAAAGCAGAGGAGCAAAGATGCGTCCTTTTCCGAAAAAGTAAGAAAAAAAAAAAGCTAGGGTGATGTCCGTAATGAGACAACTTTATAAACTTGGTGAGCTGAGTGTGTCTAACTTAAGACTCGAGGCCAGGCAAGGGATAAAGGTCTCTGTCAGTCTGAATCGGTTAAGACATATGGGACCGCTGCGATTTTTATGTATAATCGTTGAGGTTCGTTGTATATTATTCGTGTACTACTAGACATATGTAACTTAAATGCTGATGATATTTGGTTTCCTGTATTTCCGTTTAGCATCTCTGAACGTCAATTTTACTGATATTCTTTTCTCAGCAATGAACGCAGAGGATAGACGCAAAATAAACAATGGAAACAAAACACTCTCTCTCTCTCTCTCTCTCTCTCTCTCTCTCTCTCTCTCTCTCTCTCTCTCTCTCTCTCTCTTTCTCTCTCTCTCTCTCTCTCTCTCTCTCTCTCTCTCTCTCTCTCTCTCATTCTGAACATACAGACCAAAGACTTTTACGAATAATAGGATTGACAACCGTTGCCATTAACATACATCCTGACGAGCAGTGATACATTTAGTTTTGCTTCCACAATACAAATGATGGGAACACTTGATGGCAAACTTAACTAACCAGAAAAGGAAGTATTGTTGTGGCGAGGACGTTAAAGGGAGAGGGGGATTGCAATGACGAGGAAAGGCAGGGGAGTATTGTTCGGCTGGATCTTGGAAGTGTCATGTAAAGAGATCCTCGTGACCAGGAAGAAGAAGGAGAACGCAAAAAGGCAGTGTCTCCCCGTCCATTCCCTATTCTTTATTTACCGGGACTGGCAGTAGTTAAATAATCTATAGTAGATCAGGACGTCAACACACTACCCATACTCTCTGTGTCTCCAGAAACGATCAGGTTTCATCCAGCTCATGCATGAAAGATAAATTAGTTTTTTTCTCTTTTGTAGATTATTGTCATTGGATGGAAAACACTCTCTAAGTAGTCCGCAAGAAAGATTTTTCTTTATTTACTAGTATGACTGATTAATTACACATAAGAACTTTTGTAGAAACTTGATTATCTAGTACATAGAAAAAGACGAGTTGCACTGATTAGTAAGCATTCATTAATACGAACCAGTGTAGCTGAACATACAAGAGATACAAGGCCAATTTGAATCAGGCGTTCATAAGAACAGATTCTAATCTAGTCCACACGAAACAAGATAACTTGAATGGCTCGCATGAACCCACCCAGTGGTGGCCGACGCTGCATCGGTGACCCAGCCTCAGTCTGGCCCACACAGCCACAGTGAGCACACCTACTCGCTCCAAGCTTCTCGCTTCTTTACCTGCTTTTAATAATTTGAAATAGCTTCTGATGACGTATCCTTGCCTCCTGTTGTCCCTGATGAGGCAAAGAAAATCTTTATTCGTGATGAAGTTGGTGACGGTAGACGAAGAAAAGCGAGGCGAGGGTTAAGTACCATTGTGTGACACTGACGTTCAAAATATTGGTGAAGGCCCAACAGGACATTTTGGCCACGTTAGCGTATAGTATTGTACATTATAAGGCTTCCAGAAGTATACCATTATAATGGAGTGTCTTGAATCAAATTCCACTGCAGTACTTAAAAGTAATATACGTCTTCAGCTGCTTACGTCTTTGTATAGCAAACAATCGTTACATATATGAAAGCAGAGTGCTCTACTGCTACTCTTGTTAATATAGATGAGAGAGAGAGAGAGAGAGAGAGAGAGAGAGAGAGAGAGAGAGAGAGAGAGAGAGAGAGAGAGAGAGAGAGAGAGAGAGAGAGAGAGAGAGAGAGAGAGAGAGAGAGAGAGAGAGAGAGAGAGAGAGAGAGAGAGAGAGAGAGAGAGAGAGAGAGGAGAGTTTGGCAGGTTTTTTTTTTCTATTTATAACATGTGGGCTTTTCACAGGAATTTTTGTGCTAAAGGGGGTTCTTTTTGTGGTACCCCCTATCTCAAAGCCCACCCGCTAGGAAACCGTTGCCTCGAGTGAGGAAGCCCAACCTACACTCGGACCGTGGACAGGATTCGAACCCGTGCGCTCAGAGACCCCTCGGACCCCAAAGCACGCATGGTTCCACTGTACCACGGCGAGAGAGAGAGAGAGAGAGAGAGAGAGAGAGAGAGAGAGAGAGAGAGAGAATGAATTTGGGTATAATAGTAATATACTGTACTTTGAAGTGGTGAGAATGCAAGAGTTGTGTATTAGTAAAAACAACAATTCAATGTACTGTACTGGAGATGCATTTACTTAACGAATTCATGTACATTACATTATGCCAGTGATGATGTTTTGAGGGGGAGCAGAATCAGGAAGTTCTATTTTTCAAACCATTATGATGTACTGTACTACACGCCTACACGACAGAAAGGCTCTCAACAGTATTAGCCGCCTGAATGGGGCTAACACACACTGGTACACCGTCGGACTCCTTCCTGCATTGCTGCTTTCATGAAATTAATGCATTGAAGGAGAAGTCTAGTGAGGTTGCTTCCTCTTACAAATAAAGGCCCTCATAAACGACCTCCTTTTATTTCTTCCAAACTCAATTTTCTTAGCCTTCAACTAGTTCGTCTATGATTTTGAAGATTTATACGCCTATCAGGTTACTATATTGTTATGGCTTTTGAGGCTTTGGGTACTTCAGTTTGTGTATTTATTTTTCTTCTCTTTCTATGTAGAAGACACACATGACAAGGGCAACAAATCCATCAAAAAATAAGTAAAAGGCCTACTGAAGTGTAGAGCAGAATCGAAAACTGTAATCAAAAAAAGGATATGTATCTTAAATGTCTCCCCAGAAAGAGTTCAAGTCAGAGGAAAGGAGGAAATATAGAAGAAGCCAGAGAGTTCCAGAGTTTGGTAATTGAGTGAAGGAATAGTAGGGCGGAACACAAGGGGGAGCATAGGAAGGTCGTGGGGAAGAGGAACATGCATGATTCGAAGGGATTATTAAAAAAAAGTCTTGAGAAAATGTGCAAGCGAGGTTTAGAAGGAAAATGGTAAGAAGCAGGGAGGAGAAAGACGATGATGATGAGAATAAAGGAAGAGGAGAAAAAAGAAAGCTACCTTCCATAATTGAGATTACTAAATAATATACTGCGGCTATTCTCTTATATCCCTTCTCTTCATCTATTGTTTTTTGTCATTTTCTTTTCCTACTCCTCTTGGCTTCGTTTTTCCTTTTATCCTCATACCATCTCAACTTCCTCGTTTACTCTTTTTTTTTCTTCTATTCTCTTGCTTCTCCCTCCTCTCTCGCACAACTCGATCAGAAAAGGAAATCAGGCGTGCGAGGAGAAACCATTCCGTAACAGAACACATGAACCCTCATCAGTGCCGCCTTGCAGTAACAGATACCCGTCACCCTGTCCCCCTCGTCAACTTTTCTTCTTCCATCATTATTCTCAAACTTCAATTTTCTTTCCCTTTATCCTTCAGTTATTTCATACTTCGCGTCTCTTTTCACTCTTCAGAATCTGCTCCTCATTGCATTTCCTTTCACTTCATTACCATACTTCCGTTTAATTTAAAGCAAGTCTTGCCAGATTCTTCCTCCAAAATTCTGTGTATCCTCTAAATTTCCTTTTCGTGTTATTCTATAATCCCATCACACCTTCCTCACTTCATAATCTTACTCCACTTTCCCTGGCTTCCTTTTCTTCAAAAAGCATCGAAGGATGAAAATTTTTTAATTCCGTATTTTCTTTACCCCAGTTTCCTTTTACATTTTCCTCCCTTCACTCCTTCTTGCCCCGTATTGTCAATGCCATTCTTTTCTGATTTTTGCCTGAAAATTATATGCTTCTATAAAAAAATTGTACTAATTCAGACTGAGAGACCAATGTCCTTGCAAGGTCAGGAGGTTTCCTTCCTCACCTCCTCAGCCTCAGGTCTTTTTTCTTTACATGCAAGCAAACCAATGCTTCTCAAAGGTATGATGAAGTCAGATTTTTGTGTCTCTCTGGCTCAGAAAAAAAATAAATAATCCGCCTCACCAGACTTCCATCACGGAAATTGGGTTCGCCTGGAATACAAAACATTATGACCTGCTTTCCTTCCGTTGCACGAAGAAATTTTTTTTAGCTGTTCATACATAGTAGTGTTATTATACATTATTATAACATTACTGATGTGCTCTACATATGTATTCATAAAAAAAACTTTAAAATATAGATCCAAATCTGAGTGTCTTTATTGACTAAACATGGACGTATCATGCAGAGGAAATAGCTGTGGACACCACGAAGGATTTCACTGACTCACACCTTTATGTTATTAGGACCAATATGGAGGAGATAAAGGCTGAGGCGTAAAATGTGAGCACGGCACCTCTCAGTGCAACAGTACTGGGAAATTAAGCCTGCGGCGTCAACACATGTCGTGCTTTGGTATCTTTCCTTGGATGATTGTGGCAGGCAGAAGAGAACAGCTGCAGCAACCTCTCATCTTAACGACAACAAAGTACATCCCTCACATGAAAAAAATTGCTTTACCGCTGAATTTACAGCCGCTGCTCAACACGTCAAAAATTCATGAGTGCGAGCCATATTTTCTTATCGCAACGTAAAATGAAAAACAACAAGAACAAGAGCAACAACAACAACATTGCTATTCATGGAAATCCAGGTTCTTGCGTGCAACATTTACATGCGTTGAAGAATGTAAGAGGCAGTCAGCGGCCGTATTTTTTGCAGTGACCTTTCCTACCTCAACCTCCACTCTTGCCGTGTGATTCTTGCCTGACAATACCATGCTTTTATTTTGTGGTTGGTGATTCCTGGCATCTCTAATGAACGGGTGGGCGTCAGCTTGCTTCAAATGAGAACTGTTGCACTGCTCATTAGTAGTGCTAGAAGTGCCAGAAACAGTAGTTACATCTTGTGAGCGACTTTAGTATAATGATTTCGGAATAGTAAGTGTTTTTTCTTGTTCTAGCGACGTATGAACTGAAAAAAAAAAAATGGAAATAGTGAAATATATTAACAATTCTAAGAGACAAAATGGAGAAAATAGTAAAAAAGAAATGCATAACCTTTTAAAAGTTTTGGCGTTATAATTACTCGGTATTGCTAAAGTGAAAATAGGGTGAAAATCAACAGGTAGGAAAGGCCACGGGGAGATATAAAGTAAAGTAAACTAGCTAGTGATGCGAGATGGAAAACAGTGAAGTAAGAAAACAAGGTGAAGGGAAAATTAAAAGAATTTCAAAAGTTAATCCCTTCCGGGACAGAGGAAGCGCGTGGCTGTAGGAAGTTGCATGACAGAACAAGAGGAAAGAGCACAGGATGGCGGAGTGACGAAGTAAGAAATAAAAGAACACGAAAATAACAGCTATTTGTTGGACATGGAGACTCAAGTTACGGAGAAATATACAAAAATGATTATGGTAGCAGAAAAAAAATATACGAGACAAAGATAATGGGTCATATGAGGCTGAAGAAAATTTCTGAAATTCGGTAAACTGGAGAGGTTTAAAGGAAAAAATGAAAAAGAGATAGAGTATGTTAAAAGCTTTTCAGAGAGAGAGAGAGAGAGAGAGAGAGAGAGAGAGAGAGAGAGAGAGAGAGAGAGAGAGAGAGAGAGTGTGTGTGGGGAGAGGGGGTTAGCAACAGACTGTCCAGACTCAAGGAAATGTAAGTCACGGTTGACAGAGAAAATGTTAGAAGCAAAGTTTCAAAATTTACGAGGATAATTAAATACAGGATCCTGAGGGCAGTTGCTTGCTGTCAATTGCATCTAGAATTTATTAAGAGAAGTTTTGTGGCACTAAAAGTATACGTAAGAAAAAAGTAAATATTGGAAGCGGTTCAAGAAGTCTAGAGCTACAAAAAAAAAAAAAAAAAATAGAGAGAAAGAATAAGACCCACAGACATGTCAATCTTTAAGAAAATGTCGAAAAAAAATCATTCAAAATTCGAGAAAAGTCTTGAAACCTCCCTCTTGAAAGATTTGAAGCCATAGGTAGGGAAACATACAGAATACTAAACATTGCACGACCCGGGCCAATGCTATACATCCCATAACCATGCCACAGGTATACATCCATCTGTTATTGGCCTCCCTCAGGTAAACACAGGGCCGTTAGGTGTCCCGCATGCCGCGAATACCGATACCTGACTGACTATTGTATTTATGACGCCATCAAATATTTATGTGAGACGCCGCCAAAGGAGGAGAGGAGGGCAGAGAATAATTTAAGGATTATTGTATCATTATTTTTTTATCTTTTATTTTCCTGAGGCTTTTAAGACGCTACATAATTTTACAACGCAGAAAGGCTTTTTAATTGGGCTTTCAAAAAAAATCTTAAAAATATTCTCTATGCATCGTCTTTCTGCGAGGTAAATTAGCGCGGGAAGAGAAAGAGACAGAGAGATAAGGACGGGGAGGTAATAACGGTCCTCCAAGAAGAACAATAAATCACCGAACATCGTTAATCTTGCTGGAAATTCATTCGTTAGACTGGAAATAGAACTCCTTAAGGCTTCATTCTTTGAGACCGAGAATACTTCCTGCCTCGTCTATGTCTTGTGCAGAAAATGAGGAAATTCGTATAAGAATATTGCAGGAAAGTCTCAAGACCAAAGACACGGTGTGGAGATGATGGCAAGAAGACAAGTATAGAAAAAGGTGGAGGAATAGAAAACGACATTTCTTGAAGAAAGAGAGTGACAGCAAAAATCCAAGGTTTCAAGAGGTCTGAAGAGAAAAGGAAACACGTTAATAGTGAACAACAATGCTGCATTACTTAAATTTGAGAGAAAACCTCACTTAAAAATACAAGAAATGAAAAAACTCCGACTTTTCAAATTCAAACACCAACAAACAGCTTTCATAAAAATACTGACTGTAATGTCCTAACTACGTAATACCGTAGGCGCTCAGCTGGTCAACCTTAAAACAACAACGGACTACCTGGATATATTCAAGTGTAATAACTCCAACGACATTACTTCATTTCACGTAGAAACACTAATGTACTAGTGGACTGCACTGTGCTAGCACACTGGATAAATTCGACAGCTTTGAGTTAACCCCGGTACCATTGAAACCGTCCACGAAGACAGCCGAAAAGCAGGCAAGCAAAGGAAGCCCCGCACCAAAGAGCAAAATCTTTCGTGGGAACTCTCGATCATCAGGCAGCCAGCTTTGCCCTCACGAATCCATTCTTCAAATGAAGTCATGAGACCAGCAAATCAATAAGTGGGTTTCTCTCCCTTGGCCGGACGATTCTTCAGGTGGAGACCTCGCTGCCCAGGCCACCGCCATGAAAGTTTTAACTGATCTGGCTCGCGGATAAAGTAGAAATAATAGCATATGCACATGCAGACAGTTTTGATATTTATATACAGATTTTCTCTCAAAATTTGCATCCCTCAAAATTTGCATATGACACAAAGGAAAAAGAAAAAAATCAATAAACGATTATAAATGCATATACTTAAATTTTGTAGAATCACTTTAACCTTTTGTTCCACACAAGTGTGAGCGAATATTCCACTAGAAACAAAGTTTTACTGAAAACAAAATCATGCTGAAAACAAGGAAGAAAATCTCGTAAGACTCATTAAAGTTTGCCGCAGTGAAGGAAGCAGGAGAGCAGCGTCACGTAGACACTCCCTGGCGGCATCACCTGCTAAGGATTTTCATTAAGAGGAAGCGAGTAAAAGTGGGAAAATCGGTAATGTTGGCGGTGTGGTGCGCTGTTTCGAGAGGTGAGCTATGGATCACATTTTCACTTCCACCTTAACTATATATATATATATATATATATATATATATATATATATATATATATATATATATATATATATATATATATATATATATTTACAATATGCCCTATAGCGTCTGCAGTCAAAGGAAGCGCTGTTAAGTGGCGCTGTTAGTGGCGCAGGCAATTTTATTTATAGTGGTACCCATATTAGGCCCATATCACCATCCAAGCGCATCTTTGGTGTAACCACCTAGAACCTGGGTATCATGGTGACGTATAGGTAACTTTAAACCACTTGACAAATGGCATAGCTTCAAAGCGATACGTGGTGGGATTCGAACCTACGCGTGGACGTCTGCCCGATCCCACGCTCACCACCTTATCCACTACGCCACAGTCTCCGATTATGTGTTAAGCAGTTATGCTTGTAACAAGAGACACTTCTCACAAGGATGCCGTTTGTTACTCACTAAAAGTATGACACGAAAAAAAAAAAAAAATATCTCGACTAAAACTATGGTAGTAAAAAAAGTAAATTGTGAAAGCATTTTCCATTGTGTAACTCTTCAGGCACACAGAAAGTTAACAGAATATGCAGCTTAATACTTTACAGTCTGTTGCTTCAGCCAGAACAGAGAGTCATACTGAAATATGATGTATACCAAGGCATGGAAAAAAGGCCAAAAGGGCACGCAAGCACACGCACACGCACAATGAGGAAGAGAGAGAGAGAGAGAGAGAGAGAGAGAGAGAGAGAGAGAGAGAGAGAGAGATACTCTCCAGATCCCTAATCCGGAATTAATTGGAAGTCGATGATTGTTCCGTAGCTCAACATTTGTGTGGGACTGCTGACCAATCCACTCGTGCTGAGATTTGCTATTCATCACGTTAATTTTTGCTATAATTATATTTAGTACGCTTAAACAAGTATTAATTCAAACTGATACCTTCATGAATAATCTCACTCTTGCTATTCTTTCCCAATTTCTTCCGAACGACGGTGGGCGGAGAAACATTATGTTATTGTTTTCCTTCCTTCTGCGTTCCACCACCATCACCACCAGCCTGTCCTCTCTCTCTTTCATCTCCTTCTTTCCTTCTTTCACCATCAACACAAGCCTAACCACCTCTTTCATCAGATCCCACTCATCCTCAGTATCGCGGCAGAATATTCAACAAGAATATTCGCTCAGCCTCTCCGCGGGAAACCTTTCTCTTTGTATGGCGGGATGGAGCGCGCGACACGGGGAAAACCTCTTGAGCTGCTGGATACGTTAAGGAGGTCATCGACACGGAAAAGGAGGTGAATGGAGAAAAGAGTAAGAGTAATGATGGCAATGATGGTGATGATAAAATGATTATAATAACTATAACGATAATGATAATAAAAATGATAAAGAAAGAAGAAAAAAAGGAGAAAGAAGTAGAAGCGCACTGAAGAGTAGAGATGATAGCAGATTACTGTTTATATCTCCGGTTTTTAATCAGGGAAGGGAAAATTTCATTACTAAACACACACACACACACACACACACACACACACACACACACACACACACACACACACACACACACACACTCACTCTCACACACTCTCACACACACACACACACACTCTCTCTCTCTCTCTCTCTATGATCTGGTTAGTTCGTCGTTAACTGTTAGGACCGAGACTTTTTAAGATCGAAATTATAAAAGGTAGAAAACCGAAGAAAAACCACACAAATCTGATGCATAATTACATTCCAGGTAGTTTTACATCTTCATTTTACAAGGGGAAACACATCGCTGCAATCCCTGGATCAAGAGAGCCTAATAATTGCTAACTCGACTGAATAAGGGAAACGAGCATGATTACCAAAACATTCCTCACAGGGAACATGACTACCACCTACACACACACACACACACACACACACGCACGCACAGATCAAACCAATCCATTAAAAGTCCAACATCACTCGGAAAAAGAAGTTAGGAAGTTTAAAGTATAAAAGTTAGGAGGTCGTTAATACTTTGTCAAGTGACGCATAATGTTGTTGGGTTTGACTGGAGGAAGCAGAAGTAGGGCTGGTGGAGTTTTCTGGTTCATCAAAAAGAAAATGACGACGGGAAGTGTATACGACAATACAAAGTTGGCAAATACTAACTTATATAGGGGATAATGATGTGTGTGTGTGTGTGTGTGTGTGTGTGTGTGTGTGTGTGTGTGTGTGACGCGCTCTCGAGACTGAACTAATTGAAACTTCAGATAATTATAGTCACTTCCCCTTCCTGTCCACCAATTCCTCCTCTTCCTCCTCCACCCCCCCTCTTTACCTCCCATCCCCCCCAAACTCACTCTCTCTCTCTCTCTCTCTCTCTCTCTCTCTCTCTCTCTCTCTCTCTCTCTCTCTCTCTCTCTCTCTCTCTCTCTCTCTCTCTCTCTCTCTCTCTCAATAATAACAATGGAATAATTACCATTCAATGATAGTGCATTTCCGATATTTGTAATGACTTCGCTGAAAAAAAAGAAAATTTGATAACACTGGGAACTGGACTTTTAACTGGACTCACTCTTTGCCGCTTCCACCGTCTTGTTATGTTCTAGAAAATATCCATTATAAACACGAATTCTCTAATCGATGTGTTTTGCTTCACGTAATTGTGTATTGCTTGAGAATGCTAGTAATTTAAAATCAAACACACACACACACACACACACACACACACACACACACACACACACACACACACACACACACACACACACACACACACACACTTTTATTCATGTATTCAATTTACTTGTGGCTGAATTCTGAATCCTTTACAGATTCATAATGGTATTGTGAAATTAATGCGTACAAGATTGCTGGTCTGATGAAATGAAAGAGAAGGAAGAAAAATATGATGAGTAAGAGGAGAAGAAAGACAGGAACAAAAACAAGGAGTATTGAACCAAAAGAAAAAGAAAAATAGAGTAAGAAAAGTGTTATGGCAATGGAGAGGGACGATGCTGGTAATGAAATGTGCTGCAATGAACAGGTGAAAAGATATAAGATGACATTTAATGCAAAGAAAGAAATGAAGTGGAGCTTAGAATGGAAAGAAGTCTTAATGGAGGAGGGTGGGAAGAAAGAAAGCGTAAGACTGCTTATGAATGGAAGTAAGAATGAACAAAGAAGAGCATGGGGATAAGGAGGAAAGATACGATATGTAGGAGAGGGGAGGGGTGGAAGATGCAAAGATGAATATAAAGGCCAGGTAAGCAAGAGGAGAAGAAAGAACGGTTTCGGTAGGCAGAAGAATCAAGGAAGTGGAGGATGAATCAGTCGGGGAGAGGATGGCAGGATGAACTGGAACAAAGCAGAGAAAAAGAGGCAGAGCTGCTGAGTGGCGTGTCGGATGTGTGTATTGAAGTTAGGTGGAGTGAGAAAGTTAACAGCAGAGGCTAGAAGCCTGAGAGACTGAGACTGTGTATCAGTGATAAGGGGTGGTGAGAGGATGTTGGGAACTTGGTGAGGCGGCCTGACGAGGTACGTATGTCTGGGTGACAGGAAAATACGAAGTTTCATCACATACCTTTCTGGCACATTGCCAGGAAAAACTGCTTAATATAACTCGATATTATCCAAATACTTCGAAAATGGTATTTGCTACTAACAAAACTGCGGGTCTACAGCTTTATGTGCACGCAAGTGTCTTGGTGGTGAGACAAATCATATGAACCAGGAGAGGCGAACAAAAGCGCTGATGCTTATGATGATAGGGGAACATTTTTAATGATCACAACTAATCTGAGCATTACGTGTAATTCCCTAGCGGCCCAGAGATCCTTGGCGCAGTAAGGTTCAGTCTGGAGGGTGTGTGCCTAATCTCTGGTAGTAGTGAGGGGACGCAGGGCACTTTAGCAAATTATCCGAGTCTTACGTTGCAAGGTTGCGATGAAACCGGTGTATTGCATTGCGTGACTTGTCATGGTAACGTGGTCCGCTTTATTTTTGATGGTGGAATTGTAGGTTTGCTATTCATATTTGTTTGTGATATGCTTTCAGTGTTTTCAAGTAAAAAGAAAGAAAAATTATATATATATATATATATATATATATATATATATATATATATATATATATATATATACATGCTTGTATTCAAGTCTGGGTATAGTATATGATTAATGCGCGTCAAAAATGCCTCTTTCTATCATCAAAGTAATGGTCAATTCAGGTAAAGCATTAAAACGAGGAATCACCAACAATGGGTATTTCATTTGGTCATTAAAAAGGTGACAGTGATTTCATAGTGGGCCATCCATCATGTGTGTGTGTGTGTGTGTGTGTGTGTGTGTGTGTGTGTGTGTGTGTGTGTGTGTGTGTGTGTGTGTGTGTGTGTGTGTAAGCTTGAATGTTTGCGCCAATAGGTGAGTGACAAGCATGTTGTGTGGTATGTGTTACGCTGTATAATTAATGCAACATCACATATACCAATGAAAGATGTAAGACGATATAAAAACTCCGCTACGTTAAGATCTGTTTGGTGTGTATTTTGAACACGAATAATGATAATGACAATAAGCAAGAAAAAAAATCAAATCAGGAATTCTTTTTAAGAAGTGTTTTTTCTCAGAGGTAAAACATTGCAAACTTTATATGACCCTTATCAACAATACATAAGCACAAGCAACTCACGCGTACTGTCTACCTCGGGTACTCTTGCATAAGAAATGAGATTCTTGGCATTTTCGTGTGTGGTTTGCTTAAATTTTAAAAGCATGATCAGTAAGCAATTAAATTCTACATACCGATTCTTGTGTTCTATTAACTCTAGTTACAAAATAAGCCGTTCATGTTAAGATCACCTTCAACAGAAGATTCCTTTAACATTTACATGGTCTTTATCTCTGTAGCCTTTACTTCACCGACCTCTCCTCCGCCTGTGAAAACTGATGACCTCTTGGCGCAAAGAAGCACATTCATGATGTTTTGGGAGGATGTTAAGTGCAGGAGAGCCAGAGCAAGGGGACGCAGTGGGGAGGGGATAATAACACGCTAAAAAGGGAAACGGCTACAGTACATATTTAGAGAGAGAGAGAGAGAGAGAGAGAGAGAGAGAGAGAGAGAGAGAGAGAGAGAGAGAGAGAGAGAGAGAGAGAGAGAGAGAGAGAGAGAGAGAGAGAGAGAGAGTCGTATCATTGATGGCTGCTGTTGCTGCAAACCCTAGGTGGTAGAGAAGGGTACGAAGCGTCGCCAAAGAAAATGTGCGAAATAACTTTAGTGGCGAAGTAAAGATATCCTGGAAGACCCTGGAGGGAGGAGCAGGGAGAGTCGGGAGAGGAGGAAAAATGAGGAGACAAGGAGAACCACTGGGAGTTTGGGAATGAAACACTGATGAGAATATTTGCGATAAAATTAGTTAGTGACGTGGGAAGAGAAGATACCTTGAATAATACTGTAAGACGGAAATCTTATAACTGTAGAGAAAGTTGAAAAAACCTAATTGGCAGGGAAACACAAGAAGAAATTCAAAGTAACAAAATAGGTGAAGAATATCTAGAGAAAGACGAAGAGAATATAGAATTCTATTCAAGAAATATAAAAGGAGAAAAAAAATAAGAAAAGACAGAAAAAAAGATATATAGAATAAACAAAAGGAAAACTAAGGTAAGAAAAAACAGAAAAACAAAAGAAGCAGTGAGGAGGAATGGCGGAAGGGGAACAAACACTTGAAAGAGCTGTAAAGGGCGAAAAGAGAGGAAGGCAAAAAGCGAAAAGGATAAGAAAAATAGACGACGAAGAAGAGTTAGGAGGAAGAGAAAAGCACGGTGGATTCGAAACACAAATACTGAAAGAAAACGGTATAAAGGGATGAAGAGACCACCGTCAATATTGTAAAGGGAAGTACAGGGAGAAAGTGTGTGGTTGATTAAAGAGAAGAAAGAAAGAGAATGGGGGAAGACGAAGAAAGGAAAAAAGACCCTTGAACGAGGAAGACTGGAAAAACACAAAGGATGTAAAGGAAGTTGAGACGCTTAGAGACGAATACCTCATTGTTATGGGTAGGAGGAAAAGTAGTTAGATAGGTAGATAGAAAGACAGAGATTGCTAACGAGATAGATAAATAGGAAGATGTATTCACATGATATTTAATGACGTAGAGAAGGGAAAGGAAGGTAAAAGTTATATATGAGAGAGAGAGAGAGAGAGAGAGAGAGAGAGAGAGAGGAGGAGAGGAGGGAGGGAGGGAGGGAGAGAGGAGGAGGAGAGAGGAGGGAGGGAGGAGAGGAGGGAGAGAGGGAGGAGAGAGAGGGAGGAGGGAGAGAGGGGGGAGGGAGGAGAGAGGAGGGGGAGGGAGGGAGGGAGAGAGAGGAGGGAGGGAAGGAGAGTGAGGAGGGAGGGAAAGAAGAACGGAGGAAGTGACGATAGGAGGGACACACACACACACACACACACACACACACACACACACACACACACACAGAGAGAGAGAGAGAGAGAGAGAGAGACGAAGAGCATACGAAAAGGAGCAAAAGAGAAAAATAGATTACACAATGGAAAGATGTTAACGATAAAAGTAAAAAGAAAGCGGATGATGCGATCAGATAGGAAAAGTTTGCAGTAAAAATAGACACGTATGCATTTTTGTTAATTAAGGATAACAGGAGGAGGAGGAGGAGGAGGAGGAGCAGGACGAGGACGAGGAGGAGGAAATAGAAGAGAATACGACAATGAAATGTAAAAAAAAAAATATGTATTAGAAGATAAAATAAAAAAGTAAAAAAAAAAAAAGAGAGAGAGAGAGAGAGAGAGAGAGAGAGAGAGAGAGAGAGAGAGAGAGAGAGAGAAAATCTGGACTGGGACATACGGCAATCAAAATAGCAAACAGGTATACAATAACCGCTACTGGTGAGACGCTGCTACTCTGTCCTTCGCGCCTTACCCCTCACCAGCATGGCCAAGGGGAAGGTGCTGGTATTAGTACAGTATCATGCTACTACAACAAGATTTCTTTTTTTCGGTCCCATTGGAATGTATCTCCGACACACCATTTGTCCTCCCAGACCCCTGACAATACGCAGGATCCGCACAGACTCAATCCTTCCTGGACTTAATCTGCTATCGAGGTAACGTGATCAAAGAGCGAGTGTAAATGTAATATTCAGGCTGACCTCTTATTTCGGTTACAAATGTTCATCGATAAAATAGAATATAAGAAATAGAGGAAAAAGTGATCTTATACAACCTGATAAATATGCTGGTGCAATGACGTAAATGTCACGGTCGATCTCACCCTCCAGGGCGAAGGGTATTCAGGCACACTGGCCAAGGAGGACACGAGCTCCCGGGAGATGCACGTCAATGCGATCTTCATTTTTTTTAAATGGTTTTTCCTGAAGTATGATTTTGGGAAAACGGGTCACAGTGAAATATGATAAGTGCTTTTAGCCTAGCGCCATTGTGTGTGTGTGTGTGTGTGTGTGTGTGTGTGTGTGTGTGTGTGTGTGTGTGTGTGTGTGTGTGTGTGTGCTTGTTACGTGGCAAAATATGTAAATCAACTTTGAGGTTATGACAATATAGAAATGGTTCATACTGATTAGTTTACCTTTAAAAGTACACCAACCTCCTTTAGTTAAACCAGACTACAATATAATGAGTTGCCATGAGCCACAATGACACTTACATATTGCTTACATTTCCCCAGCATCGCTGTTTTGGTTGTGAGCTACATGAATAATAGGAACAATGAGAGATAGCAAAATAATGTAATAAAACAAATTGGTTTTAGACCATAATGACATTAAATGCCAGTAAGTTTATTTAATACATGCAAGAATACATTATACCTCAAATTTATGTCACAGTAATATCTATGTAGTAAAACAGATATATAGTATTACCAAGCGCTTACATAAGTTTTTCTGCCAGACTGAAAAGAAGAATGTAGTCAGTAAGAGTAACGTCAGCTCATTACGGAATGTGCTCGGCTAAAGCACCAGGCACGCTGCCTTAGGATCGAGTAATTCTCTCATTCATTTCACGTTTTTCACTCGGTGAGAGGCCGCCACTCCACACGCTCATTCCTCAGCGTCACACTCCACTCTCATTACTACCACTCACATCCACACTACTACACGCCTTGCTGCTTCCACATACTTTTCACATTTACATCACCATCAGTAGTGCATGTCTCTGTTTAAGACTAACGTTAGTAATCACGATAAAAGCCACCGGTTGGAATAATGACTAATTATTGGCATGCTGGTGAGATTTTATAGGTCCTTTCTAATTAAAAGAATGCCTCAACAAACACTTATATAGCTAGCGTTAATTAATTCATTAGTTCCACCATGGTTCCACTGTCTGGTTTCATTCCTACAGATGTGTCATTGTGCAGAGTTCGTGGAGGCAATGACCCGTCATTAGCCAAAGTAGCTATATATACGTACAAGTAAATGTCTTAACCAAATGTTTAGTTAGTAATGTGGATCATCATTGGTTTTTTTTCCTGTAATGCAAGCCATTCGTCGTTTTCTTTCTGTAAAAAGTAGTCTTCGTATCACGCTTTGTAGAAATAAGAGATTAATGAATCAATGGTTAACTATCAGTTAGTCTAGACTCGTGGTAAGAACATCACAGACCTTGGAAAAGTGTGTGGGGTTGTGTGTGATTGCCATGGAAGAATCTGTTCCTACTACGGTAATATCCACATACATATTACTGCCTATCTACTAACTAAGCACACTACTGGATCAGCATCCTATCTCTATTTTAGAAATGAGATCTCATTATCTGTCTTACACTATCTGCACGTAATTTCCTTAATTAATTCTCACTCCCGACCTAACTTTCTGCCTTTGTTGACTTCCCTAATTGCGTTCTGTTGTTCAAACATATCTACATACTCACATTCCTGAAGGTCGCCCTGCATCCCCATCAGCTCCACACTCCCCGAACACACAAATCTTGAACATGTTAACGTCTGTCTTCTTCACGTCATCCAGTTTTTCTACCTTCGGTCTCATCGACATCGCTTCACTAGAATTAATATGAAAATAATATAAGATTAGAGAAACCATTTTGTTCCATGAAAATAGAGTAAAACTACGTGGTAAGGGACACAACAAGTCACTGAAAAGAGAGAGAGAGAGAGAGAGAGAGAGAGAGAGAGAGAGAGAGAGAGAGAGAGAGAGAGAGAGAGAGAGAGAGAGTCATTTTACCTTTCCAAAACCAGAATTTTTCTCTCGGAAGTTCCCTGATGCTAGATTTACGTGTTTGTTTGCGTGATCTCTGCCACACAAGCCAGGACGAGACTGCGGCCACTGAACGTTGAGTGAAGTATTTGCTGGTGGACGTAACCTACTTATTTGTGTCGGGAAACAAGGAAAACCATCATCCATCACACAACTATGAGTTTGGCGCAAGCAGACTCATTTCGTCTTTTCTTTTTCCCAGGCAAGAGAAATAACTAGTACTGGTAAACAAGGTATCTTTCGTTCATTAGGAAGTTGCACCATATATGACACATTAGAGACAATATCCACCAAGGTCTTGTGATAGAAACAGACCGGCTATCATTACCCTGTTAAGCTTCACCTCTTCTCTACCACTTGACCAAGTCCTATATAATTCCTCTGCTAGTCAATATTAACTGAGGCTGATCCAGTCAATCCTGCTAAATCCAGTTCCCTTCCGCCTCATAATCGCGGCCCAGAGAGAGAGAGAGAGAGAGAGAGAGAGAGAGAGAGAGAGAGAGAGAGAGAGAGAGAGAGAGAGAGAGAGAGAGAGAGAGAGAGAGAGAGAGAGAGAGAGAGAGAGAGAGAGAGAGAGAGAGAGAGAGAGAGAGAGAAAGAGAAAGAGAAAGAGAAAGAGAAAGAGAAAGAGAGAGAGAGAGAGAGAGAGAGAGAGAGAGAGAGAGAGAGAGAGAGAGAGAGAGAGAGAGAGAGAGAGAAAGAGAGAGAGAGAGAGAGAGAGAGAAAGAGAGAGAGAGAGAGAGAGAGAGAGAGAGAGAGAGAGAGAGAGAGAAAGAGAAAGAGAAAGAGAAAGAGAAAGAGAAAGAGAAAGAGAAAGAGAAAGAGAAAGAGAAAGAGAAAGAGAAAGAGAGAGAGAGAGAGAGAGAGAGAGAGAGAGAGAGAGAGAGAGAGAGAGAGAGAGAGAGAGTCATTGGCAAATAATAATGAAAATAGGTATTGTCCACTATTCGTAAATTCGGTGGCCTGATATCGCCCGCTAAGACATAATAAAAGTAATACGGCTTTCGTTGACTCTCTCTCTCTCTTTGTGTGTGTGTGTGTGTGTGTGTGTGTGTGTGTGTGTGTGTGTGTGTGTGTTTTGTTATTTATATATTCGTTTATCCTGCTTCTTTTATTTCTCCTCGTTCCGTCCCTTCCCATGTTCTGCTTTCATGTTGCAAATGTTTCTCTTTCCATTCATATTTATGAGTAATTTCCTCTTGCTTTTCACCCTTCCCTCTCTCCTCACTTCTTGTTTGAATCTCTCCTCCATGCTTTAATAATTCCAAGTATTCAGGGTGTGAACTAGCATTTTCATATGTAAAGGCAAGGTAAACACCCAGATAGATTTAAATACCTGTGTTTATTTGCATGCTTTCTAAATTTTTAATATTTTCACCGTTTTTCATGTCAAGTTTCTTCTATGGATGCAGTATGGAAGGAATTGGTAGAAGGATGATACTTAGAAATTATTTACCTGTGTTTATTTGCATGTTTTCTAAATTTTAATATTCTTCACCGTATTTACGTTTTTCATGTCGTTTCTTCTATGGATGACGTAGGGAAGGAATTGGTAGAAGGTTAATACTTGGAAACTGAGAACTTAACGCTTAGATTCAAAGTATGCAGCCACTAATCACCTAACTGTTTCGTATTGTTTGAAACTAACTACTACGTATGGTCCTGATCGTTTCGTGTGCGAGTATCAAATCTTTGCCAACAGCGCATTTAGTTATCAGTTATCACATTTTTTCTCTCTACAGTACCTTCATAACTTGCACATCGTCTTGTAAGTCAGTCCAGTGAAGCTTCAAAGTACATTTCCTATACAACGTAACGTTTCTTTTCTTCCTTTTTATGTTTGTGAATTACTTGGGAATGACTTAGATGGCCGTTTAATATTAACAAGCATCATCTTTATCTTATTCTTCTTTGTCTTGCATTTTTTAGAAAGGAAAATCTTAGAAGTTTTCTTTGTCACCATCATCATTAACTTATGAAACATTATCACTGGGAGTCGAGATCATAGCGCTCATTAATGAAGAAAGAGGGTATTAATGGACCTGATTTCGTTCACATTAAATCTCTTTCTCCTCTCTCTATTGCTTTTCATGCTCGTCTTCCGACATACATTTACGTATATTCAACTCATTTATACACTCTTCTCTCTCTCTCTCTCTCTCTCTCTCTCTCTCTCTGAGACACGCACACACACTCACACTCACACTCTCTCTCTCTCTCTCTCTCTCTCTCTCACATGCATACGTACATGCACACGCACACGAACACACACACACACACACACACACACACACACACACACACACACACGCTGGATGTGCCACTATTTCATCACTGTCACCTTTTTAACAACCCAACGAAATACTTTGCGTTGGGTGACCCACTGCTTTATTGTTTTACCTGGATTGCCCATTACCTTGACTGTCCTGTTACAAGAAAGGAACATTTTTAGCACGCCTCCATGGGGCGGTAGAGCCTACTTTACATACGACACTTGCCTTGTACTACACTACACAGTCAGCTGCTTCTTAACATACCTGGTACATTCCTGGTAACAGCTTCCCACTAAGGCTTAGGTAATCCACTTTATTTTTGTCACAACTAAGCTTTAGAAGATAAATGTAATCCCATACACCTGCACACCACACAAGGTACAACGCGTCACTACCTTGGCCAAAAAAACTTCCTCGAGCTAGGCCTATGACTGGACCGTCTCGGACCTATGGTCTAGTTTTTCGAAGCCGTTCAATGCCGGGACGATATATATATATATATATATATATATATATATATATATATATATATATATATATATATATATATATATATATTCAATATATCTTTATATAATAAAGAATATGTGTATCGTTCAAGCATCGAACTGTTTCGAAACACTGAATCATAGTTCTGTGACTGTGTGCAGCTGAGGAGTGAACTCAGCGTCGTTACAGAAACTCCTAGAATAACTTAGATGAATATAGAACGCAGAAACGAAAATTATATGCAGTAAAGCGATTATAGAAAACGGAAACGGAAAGTAAAATATCTTGTTTTCCGCTACAAAATAACTGTACGGTGCTTCATTACGAGCAAATTGGACTGTTTTGGTGGAATGTTGTTATATGCACGCAAAAAACAAAGAGAATATTTTTTTAAATTATTTTCAAGTGTGTGTGTGTGTGTGTGTGTGTGTGTGTGTGTGTGTGTGTGTATGCATATGTGTGTATGTGTGTGTGTGTGTGTGTGTGTGTTTTCACTGTTTGATCTGCTGCAGTCTCTGACGAGACAGCCAGACGTTACCCTACGGAACGAGCTCAGAGCTCATTATTTCCGATCTTCGGATAGGCCTGAGACCAGGCACACACCACACACCGGGCCAACAAGGTCACAACTTCTCGATTTACATCCCGTACCTACTCACTGCTAGGTGAACCGGGGGTACACGTGAAAGGAGACACACCCAAATATCTCCATCCGGCCGGGGAATCGAACCCCGGTCCTCTGGCTTGTGAAGCCAGTGCTCTAACCACTGAGCTACCGGCGTGTGTGTGTTTCACTATTTGATCTGCTGCAGTCTCTGACGAAACAGCCAGACGTTACTCTACGGAACGAGCTCAGAGCTCATTATTTCCGATCTTCGGATAGGCCTGAGACCAGGCACACACCACACACCGGGACAACAAGGTCACAACTCCTCGATTTACATCCCGTACCTACTCACTACTAGGTGAACAGGGGCTACACGTGAAAGGAGACACACCCAAATATCTCCACCCGGACGGGGAATCGAACCCCGGTCCTCTGGCGTGTGTGTGTGTGTGTGTGTGTGTGTGTGTAATAATTTTTTCCTGTGTGCCAGAAATGGATGTGATGACTCCGTACATTCTATTTTCGGCGTGTTGTGCCTCGTAAAGCCGCCTCTTCCAGTGCCAGGTAACCACTCACCGCTCCTCACAAGCCCAGCTTCTCTGCCTGCTAGCCTCGGCCGCTAACTTTCTCGCCTTTCCACATTTCCTCCCACACATTTCCTCCTCCTCTCACAAGTCAGGCATCCTTTTCTCCGTCATGTCTCTGTTGAACCTCTTCCTCTTCTTTTACTCTCCCAACCACCTCATCTTCCTCTTCATTCTCGACTTTTCACCTCCACCTCCCTTCTTCTCTTCCCTCCTTAGTATCTTTTTCTTTTTACATCTAGAATTTTTTCTTCCCTTATCTCACATTATCTTAGTCATATTTAGTATCTTTTCTCACTTCTTATCCCTTGCATATGTTCCTCCTCCTCCTCTTCTTCCTCCTCCTCCTCCTCCTCCTCCTCCTTTTGTTCCCTTTCCTCCTCCTCCTCCTTCTGTTCCCTTTCCTCCTCCTCTTTCTTCACCTCTTGTTCATTGCACGTCTAAAATGATGCGCCATAATTCTGCACTAGTTTCGTGACCCTTCCACGTCTTTCGACTGACTTTTCTTTCATAATGTATCAGTGGGCTAAGAATCTATCTCCGACTTTGTAATTATTGAACACAAGTGAAATATCAACATGATATTGCGCATGTGAGTGAGTGTGTCTGTGTGTGTGTGTGTGTGTGTGTGTGTGTGTGTGTGTGTGTGTGTGTGTGTGTGTGTGTGTGTGTGTGTGTGTGTGTTTTATCATGATTTCACATCCATAATTTTTTCTTATTTCTTGGAAAATCGTCTTTCATCTTACTATTCTTAATGGGATTGCTCTTCCTTCTCCAAAGTATTTTCTCCTAACATAAACTAGATAATACAGTTTTTTATAACACACGTTACCATCACTACGTACGCCTCAGGGGTCACGTGGCGCCTCATTACTGCACTATGATGAAAGAAATAGAATCCCTCTTTAGAAATGTACATTTTGAAGTTTATCACGCTTTTGTAATTGCCTCACATTTTCGTTTTTCCTTTGTTTCCATGGTTTCATTCACACTTCTGATTCCCGTTGTTAATTCTCAGAAACAAATAATCAAAATGTAGTTCACGCAACATAAAACGAAAATCATGGACGCTGCATTACACAAACGAAAGCTAGAGTCCCTGCATAAGAACAAGACACCTTTTTTTTGTGATGTTGAGCAAGACGCGCGTTGCCTGGATGCTCCCGGTGCTATTTATCGGCTCTAAGATATTTCCTGTTGGGCTCGAGCGCCAGCAAAAGGAAACCAATATTTTGGTGACTCAGTACCTTGTTCATGGGTAGGAGCGTCGAGTGTACCAACGCTTATGTAGATTGGATTTGTTTCCAAGGCACAGCACATCCGGACGAGTTTCTCCCCGGAGCAATAAAATTACCGAGTTGCCTGAAAGCTTTCCTTTCTACACACACTTATTTGGAGCACTGGTGTCTCGAGTTACATAGTGAGTTACATGTTTTCTCTTCACATGGTTAGACATTACAACAATGCATTCAATATATCTAAGGACCATAGTTGCCATTTAGATATATTTGCTATATTGAACTATCAATGCATAACCTGTAAAGCTTTTTCCGTCTTCCACCACCAATTCGTCGCCTAGTTTAAGGTAACTAGATTGAGATCATACATGTACATTATGCTTTTTCTTCTCGTTTTTTAAGAATAGGTTATGTAATAATGCGGGGAAAAATCAATGTAGTGTTTAAAAAAAAAAAACTAAAATGAAGCTGATTTAAAACAATGCAACAAAGTGCCTTTCTTGTTCGTTGCGTGACGCTTCTTAAATGAGTAAATGATTGGCAGTGTGTGTGTGTGTGTGTGTGTGTGTGTGTGTGTGTGCATAAAAATTATGATAGTAATAAATGATGAATTTAACAACAACAATAATAAAAATAATAATAATAATAACAATAATAATAATGCCTGAGCGTGCTCTTGCATGCTTTTTCTAAACATTGGTGAACAACCACAAACACGGGGGCTGCTGCGAACACACTGTTGTGTACACAACAGTGAACAAACAGATGCATAATAGAAGCGAACAAGGGCACAGCTACGATGACAACACTGGTAATGGTCAGCGGCACGAGTAAAGAGAAACAAAGGAAAAAAGCGGAGCGTAGGAAGAAACACAATGGATATCTAGCAAAGGTTGATAGTGTCTTTTCTGCCCTGCAGTGCTATGGTGTATATCACGTTATTCATCAATTTGTCTTTGATATGAGCAATGCAAGTGTACATGTCCGTCTATTCAGCAGCATGAAGTAGAAGTCCATGTATATGTATTACGTTTACGGAATATTTTGTTTTCACTACCAGTTTTTTTTTATGTTGCTAATGTAGTATATTTACATATAACGTTGTGTGTGTGTGTGTGTGTGTGTGTGTGTGTGTGTGTGTGTGTGTGTGTGTGTGTGTGTGTGTGTGTGTGTGTGTGTGTGTGTGTGTGTGTGTGTGTGTGTGTGTGTGTGAGAGAGAGAGAGAGAGAGAGAGAGAGAGAGAGAGAGAGAGAGAGAGAGAGAGAGAGAGAGAGAGAGAGAGAGAGAGAGAGAGAGAGAGGAGGAGGAGGAGGAGGAGGAGGAGGAGGAGGAGGAGGAGGAGGAAGAGAAGTAGAGTGAGCACAGAATACTAAGCACCCCTGGAAGGCGAGGCTGTAAGCACACTCTTGGCAGACAGTGAGACCTGTCGTGACCTGTGATGTCAGGCGTGAGTGGCGTCGTAATGTCCCACAATTTAGCACTTGCGCGCTCCCTTCACCACATATTTCCACCGTGGAGGTACACACATAAGTTTGGCGTTAGGCATATTTACATTCGGGACGCCAGAGGTACGTGAATCAAGGTTACGAGGAAGCGAGATGAGAAGGAGGCAAAGAAGCGAGGGATGGATATGTATTTGGTCAGAGAGAGAGAGAGAGAGAGAGAGAGAGAGAGAGAGAGAGAGAGAGAGAGAGAGAGAGAGAGAGAGAGAGAGAGAGAGAGAGCCGTTTACCTGACATGAATAAAAAAAAAAAAAGAAATCCAGAAAACAATTTAGATCTTGGTAAGTCTCCAAGGACAACTGATGCCAGACATACAAGTATTGTTAACAGATCGCCACCATTCCCAAGCTTTGGCTGTTCCGGGGATAGCAACAAATCGGATTAAGAAAGACGAGAGCAAGAAATAATAATGTAGGTTTTATCAGAAGCAGGGCTGTTTCTGTTCTACAAAAAGACAAAGAAAAAGAAAACAGAGCGTGGAAGAGATGGACGAGAGGTGCAAGAACCGTGAGAAATAGTTGTACCGCAGGCAGCGATCTGGAGAAAAGGACAATTTATTCCCCTCAATGGCTCTCTTGGTGACAATTCCGAGTACCTACATTGAAGTATGAAAGTATTTAGAGTTATACAAAACCGATAGGTGTACTAACATCAACACATAATATACAGAACACTCACACTACATTATGGGGCTCCTAATTAGACACAAGTAAAAGAAAAAAAAAAGAGAACATTATATAGTAAAGATGAAAAATTATGAATAAGATGAAAAAAAAGAAAAAATATGAAAAAACATGAAAAAAAAAACATAATTAATTTTTGGTATCCGTGTGTAGTGCTAGTGTTTGTTGAGAAGTCTAAAGGTCCCATCTATAACTGATGATGTCCACTGCTGCGTCTGTAGATCACCGGCGCTGCAAGGAACAATTTATATACAGTAGTTTTTTGTCTTCATTTTCCTCTTTATGCATAGATAGTTTTGTAGCATCAGAATTTGTATCCGGGGGAAATTTTGTAGATTCATGTAAAATAAGAGAATGTCAGACTAACATTTACTGTCAGAAAATTGCGAGATTGTTCTATTTTTATTTCAGTTTTTATTACGTGCTCACAAAATGAGGGAGAGAATAATAAAAAGGAAAAGCTCCTTGTCACTGATATTTTCACCGAAGGGATGAAATGTTTTAAGAAATATACCAGATTATTTCTTACTGCTCTCGCTCTCTCTCTCTCTCTCTCTCTCTCTCTCTCTCTCTCTCTCTCTCTCTCTCTCTCTCTCTCTCTCTCTCTTTCTCTCTCTCTCTTGTGACGTTAATTTATTGCTCACTTCATCGACTGCAGTGCGACCGATCTTAAATGTAAAAGATATTATTGAAACTGAAAAATTAAAACTGCACTCATAAAATCGACATATATGAAACGTTATGAGGCAAGATATAAGTACATACTGCAATTTTCTGCATAATTCTTCAGCAGTTGTTGTCTACTTCAATAAAAAAAAATAGAGATATGGTACCGTATTGGATATTATACAATTCTAATATATAAAGTTGATTGATACGTCTCCATAAAAAAATAACACCTTTCATTTAATTTTGTAATGTATAAGACAACAAGAAATATTCGTGTTTGCTAGCAAATATCTTCTGGCCGAGAGAGAGAGAGAGAGAGAGAGAGAGAGAGAGAGAGAGAGAGAGAGGACTTCCTTGAGCTGTGGATGAAAGAATGCATTTCCTCTCAACCTCTCGAAACTGTATGATAAGTTTTCTTTTCTAGTGTTTACGAGCCTCTCTTTTATCTTCTGCGTCTTTCTCGTCCACTGAGTGTGTGTGTGTGTGTGTGTGTGTGTGTGTGTGTGTGTGTGTGTGTGTGTGTGTGTGTGTGTGTGTTATCTCCGCCTTGGTGACTTGTATCACATCATACTTCAGCGCAATGTTTCTCGTGACTAAATCAATAAACTACAAACTGTTCATGAAGCTGAACATCCTTATACTTTTCTTTCTTGAATCTGAGCTCACTCCTAAGCTCATCAAGAACTTATAATCAAGGATTCTTTTATTATATATATATATATATATATATATATATATATATATATATATATATATATATATATATATATCCGTAATAAAGTCTTTAGGGAGAGAGAGAGAGAGAGAGAGAGAGAGAGAGAGAGAGAGAGAGAGAGAGAGAGAGAGAGAGAGAGAGAGAGAGAGAGAGAGAGAGAGAGAGAGAGAGAAACTCTGATATTTATGCTCTGCTGTTTTTTATTAAGAAGACCTTGGACTGGAATTTGGAAATTGTGTCAATACAGGGATGAATAAATCCAAGTCAGAATTTTCAATAGTCTGAAAAATCGGAGCAATATTTTTGAAATAAGACGTTCGACTCCCACTTCCTCTTTGTCTGCCAACTTTTATTACAACACGCTGATTAAATTTCGGGAGACTACGTGTGATCTTACAGTTTAGCGAAATTTGTCTTGGAAAATAGACCGTGGTGCTCCGTGGTGCTCAAGTCTTTTATGAGTCGTGACTTTTATTACGAAAAAGATTAACCTCCTTTCTTCTTCTTTCAGAATTCATGGCGTATAATTGTACAGTGAGTGATGTGATCTCGCCAGTTGATGGTACAATGAAAGGCATGAACTTTACTTTCTGTCAGGCAATTTACCTTTGATAAATTGTGGTGTATGTGTGTGTGTGTGTGTGTGTGTGTGTGTGTGTGTGTGTAATTCACCTCGGTAGTCGGCTGGTCACCCAGCCAATCTTCCCCATTACGGAGCGAGCTCAGAGCTCATAGACCGATCTTCGGGTAGGACTGAGACCACATCACACACAACACACACCGGGAAAGCGAGACCACAACCCCTCGAGTTACAGCCCGTACCTATTTACTGCTAGGTGAACAGGGGCCACACATTAAGAGGCTTGCCCAATTGCCTTGCCGCTTCCCGGAACTCGAACCCGGCCCTCTCGATTGTGAGTCGATCGTGCTAACCACTACACTACGCGGTGTGTGTAATTCACTGTTTGATCTGCTGCAGTCTCTGACGAGACAGCCAGACGTTACCCTACGGAACGAGCTCAGAGCTCATTATTTCCGATCTTCGGATAGGCCTGAGACCAGGCACACAACACACACCGGGACAACAAGGTCACAACTCCTCGATTTTCATCCCGTACCTACTCACTGCTAGGTGAGGCTACACGTGATAGGAGACACACCCAAATATCTCCACCCGGCCGGGGAATCGAACCCCGGTCCTCTGGCTTGTGAAGCCAGCGCTCTAACCACTGAGCTACCGGGCGTGTGTGTGTGTGTGTGTGTGTGTGTGTTCTCGTTTTATCCTACTACATAATTCCATCCCGCCCCTTGACATTGAAGACATGACAGGTACTCTGGTGGTATTACACAGGAAATAGTAGCATAGCTGAGAAGTGCCTCCTAATATTTGGTTCTACAAAATCTGCCACCTAGCACCTTACAACCTCCTTCAGTGTTAGCCATTCGTCTCTTCTCTGCTTGCTTCCTTCTACTCTTCGGTATTTTTGTGGAAGTCCCCCCAAAACTTGCCTTCACAATTACCTTAACCCTAATAGATCCAAATAGTGGTCCCTCACCACGTTACATGCACCACAATTCTGCGCGTACCTCACAAACGCATTCCTCTTTAAGTTCACCGTCCTTTCATCATTCATATCGTTAACTCCATCACCGCTGCGTTTCATATATCCAACTATTGTTTGTGACGGTGGTGATGCAGGCTTCTCACACAGGCGGAGTAGAGGCATGTCATCAAGTCCTTCAGAGGGTCGTCCAGCACCATGATTACAGGAACTAACACCACTTTTTCTCTAAGATTGTGACTCGTTCTGTTCTCAAGTTCCTATGATGGTCGTCCACCGCCTTGATTACAGGAACACCACTTTTCTCTAGGATTGTGGCCTCCTTTGACCTGGCACTGTCACGTACTCTAAGCCATTCATTTGCATACATCAACTTCATCGAATTAGGTAAAGTGAAGCATTTCATCGTGCGTTTATCAGATAACTGAAATCTTAAGTACCAGCTTCATAGATATTCTCACATGTCAACAACCCTTGGAGGCATCTCGCACCACCATGAAGGTCCCCCCTCTCTCTCTCTCTCTCTCTCTCTCTCTCTCTCTCTCTCTCTCTCTTCAACCCTTCCTCCTCTCAGACGTCTGCGCGTCGCCGTAAGGATTAACAACGTGAACAAGAAGGTAACAATGAGAAACAGATTGATGGCATCACTACTGTTGTTAGTAGCCTTTGCAAAACACTTCACATAGTATTCATAAATTACATCGTTCTTTTTTACTTTCTGCATGACATTTCAAACGTACACACTGACACATGTGGTTTGTTTTTATAAGTTTTATTGTTAATAATTTTCCTCGTAAAGTAAGACAACGTATTTTCATCTTATATCTTAAATGTACAGTCTGTATGTAGTACGACAGTCATTTGATTTCGAATACTCCAGGTAAGTCAGGCACCACAAAGGTTTTCTGTTCCTCCCGACAATAGAAAACGAGCTGCATGACGCCATTTGCTGCTCAGTACGCCTAGCCCACAGTGAAAAACTGACAGCATGCTGGAAAAAGAAAAAAAAAAAGGTCCTGTGTGACGCCACCTTTACTGTCATTTCAGTGCGTTCATTGTTGATTGTAAAATAAATCGATGAATGTTCTCCATCCCTGCTGTGTAACCCAGCCAAATACACACAAACATTCCTTGCTATGCTCACACACAGAAATGCAATTGTCTCCTTATGCAGCACTCCCAAGGAAGGATATTTGCTTGGAAAGTCCTTCAAAGAAATATTATTCTTTGCACAGAGTTAAGATGAGAGAAGTTTCAAATATTCACCGTCTCTTTTTCTTTGGTATGTCTTACAACCGATAAACTTCCTCACTGATTTTTAATTAGTAGAATTCTAACTCTGAGTCTGATGTTGATATTGGCTTACCTTTGAAATACTTGTTGTAGGAATGCTTGCAGCGAGAATATTCTCATTTCACCCCACAATGAACGTCCACCGTGGTCCAATCCTCTCACCCGCCTACCTCAGACTAAAGCTCCCAACCCCGCCTCTAATTACTTTCCTCACCACTCCGACACATAACCCAATGGAATTTCCTCCTGTTCTCTACTCGGTTTTTGTTACTGTACTGTTTGCACATGATCATAATATCGAATTTGAGTCTCGTACTTCCAGTTTTCCCTGTCTCGTTGTTTAATTCGTTTTTCTATATTTTTTTTGTTTTGTTTTTTAGTGTTGGTTGTTATGAGACTTTATTACTTTACTTGAGTTATTGTCTTCCTGAGGCTGAATGTAAGTAAAGGTAAAATATCGTAACTGCTCGATTTTGTTTAAGTATTTGTTGTTTAGTAAGTCTTTCTATTGCCTTTTTTAGCCTTGTTGGTTGTTATGAGGTTACTCGTTTGATTGGGCTTATGTCTTATTGAGGCTAAATGTAACTAGAGAAGGTAAAATGTTGCAACTGCTTGATTTTGTTTGAGTACGTCTTTTTTAATGTCTTTTTCAGTATTAATGGTTGTTATGAGGCTTTATCTCCTCGTTTGATTGGGTTCACGTCTTATTGAAGCTAAATGAAACTAGAGAAGGTAAAATTTTGAAGGTGCTCGATTTTGTGTGACTATATGTTGTTTAGTTTGTCTTTTCTATTTTTCTTTATATTTCTAGAGGTAGTACGAAATATATCTTATCATCGTTATATTCAAATGTATCTCCTCCCTCCGTTATTAGCCAGTCAAAATCAGGTTTGCTTCCCAGAAAGAGAACTATGTATAACGCAAAGAACTGTTGTTGAGGAATAGCAAAATGTGTGTTAGAAATATATAACAGATGTGAAGAAATGGTACGGTGAAGGAGAAAGGTGTGGATTTCAGATGTTTACCTTTAAGCTTGTCCTTATACTTGATCTATCTATCCATCTTTCCTCGTATCAATCAACACGGCAAATTTCAAGCAGCGCAGCACTAGAACTAATCGTCAAGCCATCCATTTTTATCTTTACCTGTATTTTCTCTATTTTTTTATTGTTTTTACAGAGCGTGACAGAGACAAAAAAGGAACTAACGATGGGAAGGGACACACTTTTTCCTGAACTGAACCTTTGAAGTGAACTATAAAAGAAATAAATATATACTGCCCATCGATTACATTCTGAGAAGCAAAATAAAAGTGCTGACATGATATTCCTCTTTCCGACTTTGTCCCCTTTTTCGTCCTTTTGGCATCGGCGACCTTCTGGTATAAATATTTGATGGCGCAGTAAAAAGAAGAGCCGGTGAGGTATCGATATTCACAGCATGCCAGACACTCAGCGGCCTGCGAATGAGAGGAACCGAGAGAGGTATACGTAGGATAGGAAAGCTGCATGACAGTGGCGTCCCATGGTGCAGCAGTGGCGTTCCTTGGTTATGAGTGTGCAGCAGTGGCGTCCCTTGGTTATGAGTGTACAACAGTGGCGTTCCTTAGTTTGGATGTATGTACGAGTCTCACGAAAAACAAAAGATGAAATATCAAGATTATTCACAAACGAAACCCTTGGTCCTATCGCTGAGCCGCCTTGTAGAAAACGAACTTGCTGGACTTTGGATCTTAGTTAATTAAATTCATGCAGAACTCTGAGGCTTGTCACACGCTCCTCCTAGCTAGGGGCTGGAGAAAAGTGTTAAGCTAATCTTCCTCTGCACCTGAATTATATAAAAACATAAGAAAAGAAGGAATCTGCAAGAGGCTGTCAGCCCCTACACGTGGCGGTCCTTGTATGAGAAAAGCTACCCAATTCCATATATTATCCCCATCCATAAATTTACCTAATCTTCTTTTAAAGCTCCCTATTGACTCAGCACTACCAACATGACCGCACTACCAACATGACCACTGAGTCTGTTCCACTCACTCATCAACCACTCTGTTTGAAAACCAGTTTCTTCCTATTTCTCTCATAAACCTGTATTTTTAAACTTAAACCCATAATTTTTGGTTCTGTCCCTGTTACTGATCATAAGAACTTCGCTTATGTTCCCTTTGTTATAACCCCTATACCATTTCAATACTTCTGTTACACCAGGACAAAGGGCCACTGTGACGCGTGTTTCCACAGTTAGCCTTCTTCATATTTCAACAGGTATACATTTACTGACCAAAATGAAGGAAGAAAGAGTTTAGTCAGCAGATTCGAACTAGACACCGTAGCTTCGTACCCCGACAGGATAGCGACGCCAACAAAGAAAGTGCATTTTCTCATTAATGATGGTATGAAATGCTCACGAGGTTGTATAATGTATCATAAATAAGAGCACACACATAACGTTAGTGAGCCAAATAGTGCACTGGCGAAGAAAATTTCCTTAATACTGTTGATGTTGACGTGGAGGTGCAAATCGTTTATTATATGATTATCACCTTTCTTTATTCGATTATTTTTATTTTTCCTTTTACTTCAAGAGCGCATTTTTATAGGTATATTTGTAATGACAGGATTAGAGAACGTATTTAAAATTCTTAGTTACCCTGTTCTTTTTTTTTTCCTTTTATATTCTTTCCAGCAGTCTCTTTTTGTATTTTCTTCTTTCTCCATGTTTCCTACCTTATTCTCCACTTATCCATTACCTTTCCATTTTTTCTCTTCACGCCACAAATATCATCACCCGCCTCCCCTTCCTTACCTTTCCCATCCCTTCCCTTCCTTTCCTCTCCTTTCCTTCTCATTGCTAAGAGACGCTTCTTTTCTTCCGTGCCTTTTTCTTCGTCTTTTCCGTTCCATCCTCTGCGTTATTAACTGGCAGCCGCATTCCCGCCTCAAGCCTCAAGCCCTTACCGCCACCACTACTGCCACCACTACCACCATCGCTCTTGGAAATCCTGCTGTAAAGAATTATCTGAACAACACACTAAACAAACAATGCATTACGGAAGAAAGCAGTGAAATAAACATCTTACATAGTTCGAGTCCAGAAATCTGTAAATAAGTAAAAATAAAATAAGCCAGGAGACCTAAAATTATTTGGTGATTAAGATTTTTTCTCCCCTTATACTTCTTACTTCTCCCCTCTATTTTTCCTTCTTTTTTCTTCGTCTTCTTCCTCTTCATCCTCTTCCACCTCTTCCTCCTCTTCCTTCTCCTCAAAGCTTACAAGCCTCAGAATCTTCAGGTATGCAGTGAAAACCCAATGTTGGTTCGGAGCTTGGTGGAGTGCCCTCGATGGAGGAGGAGGAGGAGGAGGAGGAGGAGGAGGAGGAGGAGGAGGAGGAGGAGGAGGAGGAGGAGGAGGAAGACGAGCAGGAGGAAAGGAAGAAAATAAAGAGAACAGAATGAATGAAAAATAAGAAGAAAGAATGAAAGAAAGAAAACTAAGAAAGAACAAGGAGTAGGAGGGACAAGAGGAAAAGGAAAACGACAAAATAAAAATGAGAAAAATACGTAGAATTTAAAACTTAAAATAGTAAAGTAAAGGTAAAAGAAAACGAATAATAGCACAATAAAACTAACACGAGTCATAGTGCTTGGCTGCTTCTCTGCTCATGTTCATTCTGTCTTCTGCCGTTGTGTATCCCCGCCATGGAGGTCGCTGGTATTCGTCCTCATGGTCGCCCGCCGCCTCAGCGAGTCGGCCCAGAAAGTGATTGTGTGCTGTGCGTAGTCCAGCTCGGCTCTATACTTGGCGAGGAGATCAATGCCTGTGATAAAATCTGTGTCATTCGAGGCGACCTCCTTCAGTGGTTCAGCGTGCAGGCAACATCCGTCACCAACATCAATCACGACACGTTTTGGCAGTTCCGCAGCTCCACTGTGTTAGGCCAATAACTCTCGACGCTTACTGGACACGTACATGCCATGAGCTCCCGTATCCACCAACATGGACATGGTCTCCCTTTTGCCTGGTCGAGCAAGTTTTACCCTCATTACGTCTACTTCCATGGATTGCTTGGTTTTTCTCACTGTCCGCCGCAACTGATCAGGCTTGCGCACGTAGAGCTCGCCTCCATCAGGTCGGAACACCTGCACCATACGACCACGCCGCATCTGGTGTGCATCCAGCACTACGTCCCACGGGTTGTAATGCAACTCCATCCATTGTGGAAAAATAGTGGCAGGAGTAACCACCACCACACCGCCACCAAGGTCGATGGTGATGCTCTTCAGCTGCACCACCTGCATCGTCGTAGTGCCTGACCATAGTTCAGTTTTGAGGGGCGTGGTGGTCTCTCGACCCGTGATGAGGCCCAGCATCCTGGCCAAACTCCAAAACAAAACGGTGATGGTGGAGCCAGTGTCCAGCTGTACATTGCACCTCACGCCGTTAATGATGCCCACCAGGTAGTTATCGCAGCTGACGCGCAGACACGGGCAAGCACGTAGGCGCCGCTTCTTGACGGCTACCGACGGAGGATCTAGTACCAGCTCTAGCACTGCCACGTCCTCTTTCAGTTTCCTCTTTCTGCTCCGTAGTACTTTGTGTTCAAAGACTCTGCTCATGTCTTCAATTTATCTCAATTCTTTATTATCATTAATTATTAGCTTCATTGAAACGATCTTAGCTAGAGATGAGATGTGAAGTTTCCAGTTCAGTTTATTAGTAAAGGACAGACAGAGGATACTTATTGTAAGGTATGATGATAGTTGAATGTCTTTGAAGAAGAGGGGATAGTTGTCTGGAAAGTTGTATCGAGTTGATAGATGGAGGAATTGCATTTTCAAGGAACACAACCATAAGTCACCATTAACACACACATTTGCCACTCCTTCCACACACGCACCCACATATCTCCTCTCCCTTATCCATCACTTAACACCACCCTTCATCATTACTCTCTACGTATCCTCGCCACCCACAAGCCTTCTCAGTATCTTCATCCTCACGCACCACCACCCACCTGCAGACTAATAACACTTCCACGAATTACTGAATATAAACCAAATATGCAAAGAGTAATTTTTATTTATCTTTTTGCTTTGTTAGTGAAGTGAAGAATCTTGCGTGCATATGTGCATGCGTGCGCACGCGCACGTACGTGTGTGTGTGTGTATATGTGTGTGTGTGTTTCACTGTTTGCTCTGCTGCAGTCTCTGACGAGACAGCCAGACGTTACCTTACGGAACGAGCTCAGAGCTCATTATTTCCGATCTTCGGATAAGTCTGACTCTGAGACCAGGCACACACCACACACCGGGACAACAAGGTCACAACTCCTCGATTTACATCCCGTACCTACTCACTGTTAGGTGAACAGGGGCTACACATGGAAGGAGACACACCCAAATATCTCCACCCGGCCGGGGAATCGAAACCCGGTCCTCTGGCTTGTGAAGTCAGCGCTCTAACCACTAAGCTACCGGGCTCACAAGTGTGTGTGTGTGTGTGTGTGTGTGTGTGTGTGTGTGTGTGTGTGTGTGTGTGTGTGTGTGTGTGTGTGTGTGTGTGTGTGTGTGTGTGTGTGTGTGCGCGCGCAGCGTACGCCCTTTGTAGACAACCCTTCATCACTGCACCGTCTGAAATGCACCTTTATATCCGTAAAACGACCTAATGAGGAAAAACTTTCTCCATCACCTTTGAGCAGAAAAACGCCAAAGTTTCCAGGCTTGGAGGAAATGTTACACCACCAGTCAGGAGTTAGTTGGCCTGGAAGAGAGCGGAAAGGGATGGAAGCAGGTAGCGAAAGAGATGATGATGATAAGATTATTAAAATAGAAAGGGTAAAATAGGGAGCAAGTAGACAGGAATGAAGGCACATCACGCCACTATATTAGGGTAAATAAGCAAACGGAGAGAAGAAAAAAGGAAAATATGACAAAAAAAAATAAAGAACGCTGGAATAAGAGTAAGGCTGGCTGACGACATTCTTGAAAGAGAGTGAGTTAGAACGCTAGAAATGGTTATAAAGTGAGGCAGTTGAGTGACAAAGGGAAAAGGTTATGGAAGGACATGATGAAAGGATACGCATTTGGGGATTCAATCTGGAAAGCCTTATCTAATCAGTATGGAACAAGATACGAAAGAGTAGAAAGAGTAACCAGAAAAAGGGGAACGGAGAATAAAAGAAAAATAAAAGAAAGAAAATCAGAGTTTGGAAAATAGAGCAAAGAGGAGGGATGAAGTGGAGAATAACGCGACCATCATCCACAACTGCTCGTCGGCACACCGGTACACAAGCTCGATAGAAAAGAGAGAGAAAAAAATGACTCCTACGCTTGACTTACCCTTTGATTGAATTGAGCAGAGATCTGTGAGGGAAGTGCAAAGGGGAGGACGGGAAAGGAAGGGGAATAAAAGATAAAGTGGTGGAGAAAGGAGAAAAAATGTTAAGAAGAGAGGAGGAGGAGGAGGAGGAGGAGGAGGAGGAGGAGGAGAAGAGGAAGATGAAGATGAAGAGGAATAGGAGGAGGAGGAGGAGAAAGAGGAAGATGAAGATGAAGAGGAATAGGAGGAGGAGGAGGAGGAGGAGGAGGAGGAGGAGGAGGAGGAGGAGGAGGAGGAGGAAGAGGAGGAGGAGGAGAAAGGGGGAAGATAAAGAGGAAGAGGAATAGGAAGAAGAGGAGGAAGATGAGGAGGAGGAGAAGAGGAGGAGGAGGAGGAGGAGGAGGAGGAGGAGGAGGAGGAGGAGGAGGAGGAGGAGGAGGAGGAGAAGGAGGAAGGAGAAGGAGGAGGAGGAGGAGGAGGAGACAAAAGGTAAAGAATATCTCTCTCTCTCTCTCTCTCTCTTGGAACTAAGTAACATTTTACGTTACATATGAGAGTAAACTTCTATGTCACGGCCAGCATAAGGAATCAATTAGGCCCCTATGTGATATGTGCACACACACACACACACACACACACACACACACACACACACACACACACACACACACACACACACACACACACACACACACACACACACACACACACACACACACACACACACCAGCAGCGTAGGAAACAGGAAACAGAACTCCCCTTTACTCCAAACTTAGTGATCCGTTTTTACATCCAGGCTCCATCCAATCTGTCACGGGCCCTGAGGAGAGAGAGAGAGAGAGAGAGAGAGAGAGAGAGAGAGAGAGAGAGAGAGAGAGAGAGTGCTTGACTCGCTATTCACGCCATCACTATCCGAGAAAGGTTATCCCTCGTAGTTTGCAACACCTACCCACACACACACACACACACACACACACTTATAAACACTATCATCCTTTGCACTGGACTTCCATCATGACTCAGTGTAGTCTCAGCACCACTACACTAATCTCTCTCCTCCATCACCCACCGTCGCATTGCACCTCCCTGTCAATACCGTGCTAAGCTTACCATCAGCGTCACACCACACAACACACACAAACAGAAAATCCTTCGCGTCTCACCACTGCCACTGCACTACCCTATCGCCTAGTCAATCACACTCACTACTACACACTTTCATAATAATCACTCGTACAATTATTACTTCACTGAATGGAAAGCCTTTCACTAAAATTAATGAGACAATTACGATTTTTATTGTCACTGCACCACACCACTTCCATCCATAAGACCACTACGCCTGATAATGCCTGGTCTTGTTAAGTGTTAGTCCACAGTCTTATCGTCCTCCTCCTCTTCCTCCTCCACACTTGCAATTAGTATATGCAAATCCCAGCCAGCTCAATTTGTAATTTTTAGTTTTTACTTTTGTATTCTTTGAAATTTGAACGATATCATATTTTTGTTCCTTAAGTTGCTGCAGCGCCATTCAAGAAACTTTGTATCACTTCACTTCACTTTCTCCTCCTCCTCCCGACCTCTCCTAGGTTCCTTCTTCCCCCCCACCCTCTTGTAAAAGAAGCCCATTAGTTGCATACTGTTACAAAATATATGGTAAGCCCTTACAGGAAAAGACTATTCATATGTAGTGAGCTGAATATTCACCTGTTGTCTTCATCACGTGGTGGAAGAGTGACCGCCAGCTTTTACCTACCCGTAAGGAGATTACAGCTCGTAAAAACCGATTTGTGGGAAAGGTTGAACTTTGCACACCTCACACTACTCGCTCTCTGTGCAAAATCCTTCACAATCTGAACGGGGTTTGAACTTACGCCAGTTCAGAGATAACGACGTTCTTAATTAAGCTATAGAATGTGTGTGTGTGTGTGTGTGTGTGTGTGTGTGTGTGTGTGTGTGTGTGTGTGTGTGTGTGTGTGTGTGTGTGTGTGTGTGTGTGTGTGTGTGTGTGTGTGTGTGTGTGTGTGTGTGTGTGTGTGTGTGTGTGTGTGTGTGTGTGTGTGTGTGTGTGTGTGTGTGTGTGTGTGTGTGTGTGTGTGTGTGTGTGTGTGTGTGTGTGTGTGTGTGTGTGTGTGTGTGTGTGTGTGTGTGTGTGTGTGTGTGTGTGTGTGTGTGTGTGTGTGTGTGTGTGTGTGTGTGTGTGTGTGTGTGTGTGTGTGTGTGTGTGTGTGTGTGTGAAGAAAAGAAATATATGCCAAGATTAATTTTCTTTCACACCTTGGTAGCAAATATCAGGAGCGTGTTTCATTTTCACATATCACTCATGTTCACCACCACCATCACCGCCACCTTCTCATAAACATCCATCATAAGCTCATGATCAAAATCACCACCACCAACACCACCACCACTACCGCAATCGCCACCACCACCATGGCCATATACAAGCTCTCGACAGCTTTCCAGTTTCGTTGGTAACGCTCTGCTGGAGCCATTGATTTCCTTGTGCCATTAATCTTTAGGGGATTTGAGTCACGAGGCTATAATGAATTGCTGACCAGCGAGAACATGAAGTAGTAGCAATGGTGCTGCGTAGTGAGCAACTAAATATTTTGTTGCACTGCCTGCAAACAAAAGCAGAACTATTTTTTAGATATACCGAGGGAGTTGGAGTTTAAATATTTTGTGTGTGTGTGTGTGTGTGTGTGTGTGTGTGTGTGTGTGTGTGTGTGTGTGTGTGTGTGTGTGTGTGTGCGCGCGCATGTGTGTGTGTGTTCCTCCTCTTTTGTCTCAGTTGTTTGTGTCGAAGTCACCGGTTGGTAAATCGATCATATTCAGCTTGTATTTCAATTATTTAATTCTGTTAAGACACTTTATTCAATATTTTAAGAAACGAAATTCCGTAATGGTCAAAGTTAAGGAATTTAAAATTTGAGACCAACAACAAGTTTCTAACTCACATCATTTTGCCCTTAGTCTTAAAGTGGCCGTGGTTGCCTCAGTACCAATGACTCTGTTTCATTCCGACACACTCTAATGTAATGAACAAACTTATATTATTGCAGCATTTGTAGTTTTGTTATTTATTAGAAATAGTTCTTTCTAATCTATCTTCTTTATGTTCTGAACAAGTAATGCCATGAATGGATTTCCACTAAGAGTCCTCCTTACTGAAATACTATACACGGCCTTCAAGGATGATGATATCAAATATGTCTCAATTTTTAAACGGCAAAGCCCGAAGACAGACCAGCACACACCGCAATTATTTCAGATCTTTGCATTCATAAGGCTTACCTTGATATACAGTTATCCTTATTAGATAGACAGAAATATCAGCAGACCTTTTACCTTTTATTTGAGTATTGAATTAGGGACTCATACACAAATCCCTAAGAAGTATATAAAGTTATCTCGTTACGGACATAACCAAAGCCGCTGTTTTTCTTCTGTGATATTGGACTCGTTTTTCTTTTTTCACTCTCTTGGGCCATTTCGCTAATGAGATGCAGCAGCTTGTCACCTGACTATGTTATTAAAAGTTTGTGGCCTCCATTGTGCACGTTAAAAGTCTCCCTTGATTGCCCTGAATAATTCCACTCAGCATTTCTTATGTCTTCTACATCTTGAAAAAATATTAGCCTCAGTATTGACCTAATGTATATATACACTAATACAAAAAAGATAGAATAGTATGACAAACACAAAAATGTCCGTAGCTATAAGTGGAATGAGATACGTCAATCACTCAGTATATTTTTCAAGATCCTCCGTGCATGCTGAGACTGGAGAGCATCAACAATGTGCCTGTAAGAGATCTGAAACCAAAGCGGCTCATTGAATAAGATTGATGTCTCCCATTTGACGTTTTCATTGAATAGAAACACGGTGGTGAGTTATCATTCCATCACTATCAGTGTTGAGTGCAGGAGTACCTTCGGGAATCAGTGATTCCAATTCCGGCAGTGAGCGAAGTCCACAAGGAGAGTGAAGAAAAATGTTTCTCCCGAGACTATCAATCATTGAAGTCTGTTTCTTTGCATTCACAAGATGGCTCCCCTAAAGAGATAGAATGATGTATATTGATGTAAAGACAAACACCACAAAGAAATACGATGCTTGATTTACGAGTATAAACCATATCTATTAAAATATCCGTAAAATGTGTCACACGTCTTCTATTAATCTACCACTGGAGTGTGTGTGTGTGTGTGTGTGTGTGTGTGTGTGTGTGTGTGTGTGTGTGTGTTTACGTCACTTTTTTCGATACATAGTTGGTGTCAATAAACTGCAGGAATACGTCGAATGTAATAGGAAGAAAACATGTGAAAGTCAAAAGCGAAGGAAGGAAAATAGCAAAGGGTGAGATGTGAGAGGAACCTACTCGTAAATATGGATGAAAGGAGAAACACCTACAGAACAGGAGAACTACATGACGGACGGAGAAGGGACGGAAGAAGAAAGAGAATAACTGGATACCAAAAGCGGAGATAAAGTAATGAAGAGAGAGAGAGAGAGAGAGAGAGAGAGAGAGAGAGAGAGAGAGAGAGAGAGAGAGAGAGAGAGAGAGAGAGAGAGAGAGAGAGAGAGAGAGAGAGAGAGAGAGAGAGAGAGAGAGAGAGAGAGAGAGAGAGAGAGAGAGAGAGAGAGAGAGAGAGAGAGAGAGAGAGAGAGAGAGAGAGAGAGAGAGAGAGAGAGAGAGAGAGAGAGAGAGAGAGAGAGAGAGAGAGAGAGAGCAGTGACATGGTTCGTGGAGGAGACCCTTTAAGTTTCCTCTTTCAACAAGTGTTATTTGAAGATTTCAATTCAATAATGACTCTTTGATCTTTATCCAACAAAAGTCTATACATAAGTAGCACAATAATAATAGTAATAATAAATGAAAATGAATAAATAATAATGATAACAATAATAATGATACTAATAATACAATCTTAAAACAACAGCCTCGAATACTAATGGCACTGAAATAAAAAAAAAAAAGTCTCCTCCCCATTAATAAATGTCATGTTTGTTCAGCTTTCATCGCATGGACGTGCACAGTCAAAGGGAATCAATAAACTGTTTGTGCAGACCTCCTTCATATCTTGCTTTGCTTGACTGGGACTTCTGACGCTCAGACTTTTTCATTCCACGAATCAACCTTGTCTTTGTTTTTTACCAATAACTGTACAATAATTATTATACTTTCAATTATTCTTAGTCTTTCCCCACTCCCCTCTCCCCCTCTCTCTCTCTCTCTCTCTCTCTCTCTCTCTCTCTCTCTCTCTAACTCTAACTCTAACTCTCTCTCTCTCTAACTCCTGTTTAAATCAAATAATACGTACGAATAAGACACAAATGTAAAAGTTGAATGTTATGTTAACATGAGCTTCCCACGAGCTCTTATGGCCACAGTTTGATTCCTGAGACAAGATCCATTGAAACAAGGACGTTTGAGACATTTAGGTTAGCCTTCTAATGTAATGGCAAGGAACACTGGATTATTAAAAGACACGAGAAGTATATAGGAACAGGCAGCGATCATTTACCTTAACAAGAGTTGGTAACTAGACAAAACAGAAGAACGTATCTGGAAGTGCATAGCTTACCCCAGCTTGCATATTGGATAAATTTCTCCTATGTTTGCTCCAACATCATAACATTAAGGTGCACAATGGAGCGCCAGAATACGTAGATATGTCGGTGCTTACGGCTTTTAATTTCGTAATACCATTGGAAGATTAAGTCCAGAGAGGCAATAGTGACAGTCCTTTCGAGGTTCCAGCTGGTCGTCGGAAAGAGAGATGTCATGGTAGCGACACACAAGGGACAAGGAAGGAGAGGCGCGTAGTGGTAGCGTAATGCCGTAATGCCAGCCTTTCCCTTCGCTTTGCGTGTGAGGCGCGAGGCATGAGGGATAATTTAGCAGGGTTGCACGCAGCCAAATGTGTGTGTATACCCACACGTGTATACACATAAGGTATTCTGCCCTGCTTCTATATCTCCACACTAGCCTGCCTTGCATACACAAAACATGTCGAATGAGGCTAGAAATATAAATTGAAAAATAAAGATAAAAATATGCTAATGATTAAGGGTAAAAATAATGGTAAGTATAAGAGATAAGGGTACTGAAAATGAAAAAAAAAAGTTAGGCGGGTGGAGGACGAGAGGGGATGAAAATATGGGAAGATGTAGTGTGAATAATGTTTGCTGGCGGCACTTTACATAAATTGGTAAACTCGTGAAATGATAAGTACATTGAATGACCTTGGTTACCATTCTGTTTTTAAATTCCAAATGAGTGAGGTGATTTATAAAAGTGATGTATCACCCTTTCTAATGTTGTGAATTTTAATGCATTTGGAAATTCGAGGTGATATTTAGGAAGATAATTTATTTCATTTAAACGTCACATCTTATGCTCTCTCTCTCTCTCTCTCTCTCTCTCTCTCTCTCTCTCTCTCTCTCTCTCTCTCTAACTGATTTTATCACTTCCATTCCTACCATTGTTTCGTTTGCAAACTTCCGTTGGCTCTGCTTGCGTCTTCTTTCTCTTTTCTCCATCCGGTTCTTCGTCCTCCCTGCAGGATCTTGCAAGATTTCCTTCCCGACGCCACCAAAGTTATTTCTCATATTTTCTTCGACGAAGCTTCCTTCCCTTCCCTTCCGCAGGAGCAGCAGCCTCCACCAGGGATTGAACCACGTGTGTGATATATATATATATATATATATATATATATATATATATATATATATATATATATATATATATATATATATATATATATATATATATATAATCAGTGTTGTTCATTACAATTATTTAAAGTATATTTCAAGAAGGCGAGATGTGTTCCTGAGTAACCTGCGTCGGTTTCTTCTCTGATTGGTTTCATGAAGATTGACTCTTTTCCTTATTTTAATCCATTACCAGAGTCTTGCTTAAAAAGGATTATATGGGCGCCTCGCTCATCTGGTGCTGAAGTCAGTGTTTCAATCTAGTTGAGTGGAACTTGTCCCACATGTCTCCATGTTTGAGCTGGTCGACAGTGCCTGACGAGGTGATGAACTTCTAATCTTATTGGAGTTTTAAGGAATCTTGATAATTAAGATAGAAGGGATTTGCAGCCACATAACCAATTTTAATATATATATATATATATATATATATATATATATATATATATATATATATATATATATATATATATATATATATATATATAAGCATCGAATTCTTTAATCGATTAAAAAGGTGATGAGATGACAGGTAACGTGTATTAATAACCTTGATAGCAAAGTGGTGAGAACGATGTCCATTTCTGTTTTGAAAAATGCAACGGGAATTAATTCTATAAAGTATCAGTCTCTCTCTCTCTCTCTCTCTCTCTCTCTCTCTCTCTCTCTCTCTGCTTTTGTCCGTCCTTTCTCTCTCGCGTCTCTCATCCTCTCACTCGCCACTCTTTTCTTGTTCGTATCTTTTGCTTCCTTTGTCTCTCTCTCTCCTCCTTCTTGACTGCGGTGTGGAACTTTTACTTTATTTCCCCGTTCTCTTTATTTTGAATTTCGTTCTTTCTTTAATTCATACCATTTTCTGATTGCCTTTTTACGTGCTTATGATAAAAAAAAAAATATCCCGTGCATGAAAACCTACTCTGATGCAAACACACACACACACACACACACACACACCAATTTTAGATATCACGTTTTCACCTAAATTAATGTGGCTGTCTTTGATGATGTACTTTTTTCGATTGTTATGCAAATTTTGAGATATCAAAGTAAACCTAATTTTGAGGCACTTTCACTGGATACGTAATGAAGCTTTTTAGCCTCCACTTGGGCCAAGGTTGAACTGTGACTCGTGGGGGACCAAGAAGTGTGACACGCGTTACATTCACTTACTATATTTTTTTTTTCACTTCCCTCGGTAAATAAAAGGAATATCAATGAATCTTTTCGTTATGCAAACTTTCAAGAATATAGGACGCAGTTATTTCCTGCCATCCTTCCCTTACCACCCATCATTGCTCACTTAATGGATTCTGAGAACAAAGACACAACACAAATATTGAAGGAGACAGAACGAAAAGACCACGGGATAAACGAGAACAGCCAATTAAGTAATGAAAAAAAAAAAGCTGAAAGAGTAGTTAATTGACAGTGATTATTCATAACCTGTAATCTCTCTCTCTCTCTCTCTCTCTCTCTCTCTCTCTCTCTCTCTCTCTCTCTCTCTCTCATTTTCATCACTTTCCAGGTCTTTCCATTGATTTACGTTTCCTCCATCCCTCCTTCCCTCACTCGCTAAGTCTTCTTGTGTTGCGTTGCCCGCGTGGAGAAGGAAGATATTGGGACAGACTGGAGCTGAGCTGTCTCTTGCCTCACGCTCTCTTACTTCCCTATCACCCCTTGGCACACCCTCTCCCTCTTCTCCCTTCACAATTGTTCGTGCATTTCGTTAGCTTTCGTGCACGCTGTTTACCTGTCCCATTTTCTTATGACTTATTCTCTCTCTCTCTCTCTCTCTCTCTCTCTCTCTCTCTCTCTCTCTCTCTCTCTCTCTCTCTCTCTCTCTCTCTCTCTCTCACACACACACACACACACACACATTTCTAAACACACACACACACACACACACACACACACACACACACGAACAAGTCAAATAAGCCTGTATTCCATCACGGTTACATTTTTTAGCAGCCAAATGAAGCATCCAGTGTTGGGCGACACCTTGTTTTATTGCTCTACCTGCATTGCTCCATTACCCTGATTGTCCTGTTGAAAGAAAGACACTTTTTGGGGATGCCTTATCTGCCTGTTTGTAGCTGTTTGTTTCAGTATCATAATTCATTTTATGTATTAATTTTTGTGGGGGTTGTTTGATTAGTTCAGAGCTATATGATATTTGTTACATGCGTGGGTTTAGTAAATAGAAAAAATTACGATGGAGGGGAATTTTTTTTCCGTGTGTGTGTGTGTGTGTGTGTGTGTGTGTGTGTGTGTGTGTGTGTGTGTGTGCCAACATGAGGTAAAATGAAAACATATTATCAGGAACATCGAACATTTGAGATAGGATATAGAGGAAATCATAATGCACAAATTACTAATGAACTCTGGCCTACTTACTGCATTATAAGAAGCTCATTGTGGATTTGTTTTGAAGTAAGTGTCGTTATTAGTTTGAAAATAATGAAGCATTCCATTAAGAGTTCAATTCTGACTAAAAGAGTAACAGTTCGTCTCTGCTGTTGTTTAGCGAAGAAGTAATACGTTAAAATTGTAACAAACTGAGTGATTTTATATGATTTTTATTCATACATGCGTAGAAAGAAGCAACCATTTTCTCCACACTACCTCTGACGGGAAGTGATGTTAAGGTAGCGGGCCTGAGCTTGCCTATGCACGAATACTTCCCTACCTACCTGTACATCATTTGTTTGCCACGAACACTCGCCATTGTCTACAGGCTACTAGTCTCTCTCTCTCTCTCTCTCTCTCTCTCTCTCTCTCTCTCTCTCTCTCTCTAAGCCTTTGGTTTTGAAAAGATGCCGGGTAAAAATAAAAACAAAACAATAGAAAAAAAGATACACATACGATAAAAAACATTGTAGAGAGAAGCGGCGAGGCGTGAGGCGAACGACTCAGGTTCCCGGGTTGCGTTCCTGGTGTGCCTTTGTTCGCCTTTGTTCGTCTCGTTCTTCACTGCACGCAAACATCACGGCAGCCATTATCTCCACCCGACCGCTGACGTGAAGTGATGTTACGTTCGCCGGACCGAGCTTGTATCTGAACACATAACATTCCTTCCCACCTTCCTGCCTGCCTGCCTCTGCTTCATGACGCCACCCTTTTCTTTGTCTTTCTTCTCCCGGTGTTTGGTTCTGTTAACCTCACTATTTGTCAATCTATAACGTCTCTCTCTTTCTCTGTCTCTCTCTGTCTCTCTCTGTCTCTCTCTCTCTCTCTCTCTCTCTCTCTCTCTCTCTCTCTCTCTCATAAACACACACACACACACACACACACACACACACACACACACACACACACACACACACACACACACACACACACACACACACACACACACACACACACACACACGGCCCAAAGCACTCCACGTTTAATATCATTGACGGCAATCCAACTCACGGGGAGTCGTTCACGCTGAAATGAAACCAAATATGGGATCATAAATGAACTGAAACATGACCGTTTTTTTTTTTTTCGCCTCACATCAGTCTGTTTCGTGATTTATATCAACAACTTTTCACCGGCTATAAACGAGCGGCCTCTGATTATCTTGGGCTTATATTTCATCATTTTACCATAACTAAAACTAGAAAGGTTCTCTTCTTTCCTAAAACCTCTAGTCTTTTGTGTGTCTGTAATTACAACACCATTCCATGTACACGATTTGCATGTAAGTGACGGTGAACAAAAAGAGGTCTCCTGTATCACCTTTAGCCTTCCCTTGATAATTATCTTGGAAGAGGACACACACTCTACCTCCTCCACGACCCACCAACACATCTAAGTTTTAACATCATGCAAATTGCTGCAGCTCATCCTCCCAACCTGAGCCCAGAGGAGTAACTCATCGCGTCGCCATAATGCCTCGCTTAAATGCCACTAATGATGATTGATGACAGCCAACCCCGAGTTTGAGTGAAATAACCTTAAATCGTATTAGTGAGCATGTCAAAACAACGAGTAGATAGACTTAAAGAAGCCGGACACCATGAAATAAAAACTAGAGGATGTAGTGAGTTATGGATAGGTATAATTAAAATGAAGCTGAAACTTGCTCGTGCATTTTCTCCAAGGAATTCAAAGACGAAGTAAGCAACTTGAATAAACGAGCTTATGGAGAATCATTAACTGCTCCAAGTAAAAATATATTGTTATCGCAGACTATAAAAATAACTGCATCTAAAGAACACTTAAGTTAAAATAGTTTTACCAACACTTTTACGGTGGAATAACAAATTTTTCTTTCTTTCTAAAATGCTTTACATCAAAACCTTCCATAAGGTTAACAGATGAACAGCATAGTAAGACAAACACCACTGTAGTAGTAAGCAGCACCTCTTCCTCACCTCTCTCTCTCTCTCTCTCTCTCTCTCTCTCAGTACCTACATACACAATTAAAAGGGATAATGTCGGCTACCTTCCTAATAAGAGGCGGTGAGTTTTTTTTCCAGAGCCAGTGAGGCAAGGATGGTAGAACCTTTGACTTGACCTAAAAGTGAGGACCACTCAACATGACGAAGATCTATTTTATATGACAAGCTTTAGATGATGAAGCTCCGTATTCACGAGGAAATGGAGGAGGAGGAGGAAGAAAAGAAGCAGCATCAGGAAGTCAGACTCAGGAAGAAGGCTGGGGTGGCACAGTGGAATCACCGAATCCTGAAAGCAATGCGTCGTCTTAAAGGTGCAGTGTTTGGATACAGTGCATCTTATCCAGAGACATTCATCACTTGCATCATTATAATTTTACACCATCTGGCAATTGTTAAAAAAGAACAATGATCTACCAAAAATCGTTGAACACCAAAGTAAACCCATGGGAATAATCAGAATGTGGGAGTATTAGCATGAGTGGAATTAAGTATTTACTCGAGAAGCCAAGAAATTTGCTTCAAGACGTGTATCAAGCTCGTATCCTAACTTGTTTACCTTTCGTCGACACTATCGTTAAAATCTAAGGAAATAAAGAATATGTTTTAACAATACTGAGTGTCTGGGAACGGGTGGATGGTTAGGTGAATAATATTAGAAGAGAGAGAGAGAGAGAGAGAGAGAGAGAGAGAGAGAGAGAGAGAGAGAGAGAGAGAGAGAGAGAGAGAGAGAGAGAGAGAGAGAGAGAGAGAGAGAGAGAGAGAGAGAGAGAGAGAGAGAGAGAGAGAGAGAGAGAGAGAGAGAGAGAGAGAGAGAGAGAGAGAGAGAGAGAGAGAGAGAGAGAGAGAGAGAGAGAGAGAGAGAGAGAGAGAGAGAGAGAGAGAGAGAGAGAGAGAGAGAGAGAGAGAGAGAGAGAGAGAGAGAGAGAGAGAGAGAGAGAGAGAGAGAGAAATGGGGAGGAAGAGGTGCTGCACATGTTGGGAAATGGAAGCCAGGAAACAGGAGATCAAGAGAGGGAGTGGCGCAGTGTCCCTCGTGGTAGCTGTCCTGTCTGACTTCGTAATTACCACCTCTTGTTCAGAGTGTCGAGTAGTTTTTACACGGACCAACAACGGTTTTAGCCACTGCTGGACCATCTGATTCGTATTGGTAAATTGTATTATTGTTTGACGTTCCAGTAAACCTCGATATTTGTAGCCTATCATTGTTCGTTCCTCACAGACGCTTCTTCACCAACAGCATTTCCAGAACAAAGGTATTATAATTTCTGGCGCGTCTCTTTACGTTTGCTTTTCGCAGAAAGCTTATTTTATTTTTGTTTTTATTTAAATGTTAAGAGGATAAAAATTACTCTAACAGCAATATACTTCCGTCACGTATGCGTAAGTATATCACGATGCATGTAATCCGCTGGGTAAAAGAAATATATAACTTTTCATTAATTCGCATTTCATTTCCTACAACAAGGTAAGAAAAAAACAAAACAATACTTCATACAACATGGTGGGGAAGAGATTAAAGAGTCTTAAGAAAAAACAAATGTCATGTATTTCTTTTCCACAATACATAATCTTTCGTAAAATCATGTATGCGTCATTTTGCTTTATTGTTCTTTTGCATTTTTCTCTCATAAGTTCTCTTGAATCCTTCGTTTAAGTGTGAGAGACTGAGCACGGGAAGGAAACCGAGGTGAAGAAAAGTTTTAACTCTGAATGAGACAGATGATGAGGTGAGAGGAGGATGAGGAGGAGGATGAGGAGGTAATAATGAGACCTACATGGTTGGCGATGAGAGAGAGAGAGAGAGAGAGAGAGAGAGAGAGAGAGAGAGAGAGAGAGAGAGAGAGAGAGAGAGACTTGTTGCTATGTGAGATGCAATATGTAGCTTACTTATGTTTATCTTTATGTTTACTCGTCATGTCTTAGTGTGTTTCTCTCTCTCTCTCTCTCTCTCTCTCTCTCTCTCTACTATTGCTATCTCTAAAGTAGATTAAGTGTTGGCGTAAGATTTGTCATGTCACACATCCACGTTCTTTCCTTATTCACGCACAAGTAAGCCTTTTCTGTTATTCTAAACTCGGAATGAGACTTGAATTGTGTTCCCTCCCTGCTGCCCCTTTAATTAGAGAATAAAATCATCGAGCGAAATTAGATGTCATTCGCAGTGATGGGATTGCTTTTATGGCAACGGGAAAAAAATTTGATGGACATAAAAACAAGAGAAACTAAGCAATTTATTTGTTTGCGTCATGAATAGATATTTGCTCTTTTCATAAAGGTAGTTTGAATATTTCATTGAGGGACAAAAGGGAAAAGGAGATCTAAATAGGATTTACCTTATCAATAATCAAAATAGATTACAAAAATTCACAGGAAGAGCGTTTAATCGTAATAGTAGATTCTCCGTACACTATTTAATCCACACACACACACACACACACACACACACACACACACACACACACACTTCTCATCACTACCATACCTCATACACACCACCACCCATAACGCCACAGCAGCATCATTTACCACGCACCATCACCCAGCTGGCCAACAACAACAACACTTAAACGAATTATTAAATATAAACAAAATATGCAGCTGGACTTTTCTATTTATATTTAATTAGGTGACCTGTCTGTGAAGCGAGATGTATACTGTGTGTGTGTGTGTGTGTGTGTGTGTGTGTGTGTTCGCCTCGGGTAGCCATCACAGTGTACAAACTCTATATCCATTTAACAGCAAAAGAACAATGTGGGAAAGCTTTCTCGTCCCTTCGAGTGAAAATAGAACTGAAATTTGGAGGCTTGAAAGAAAATGTTATACCATCAGCGAAGAGTTTTGTCTGGCCTGTAGGAAGGGCAAGGGAAGGAAGGGAAGGAGGTAGCTAGAGAAGTGTTAATAATTAAGAGGGGAAACTGGAGAGGGCAGGGATACAGTGAAGGGGAGAATTAGGAAAAGGGAGGGGAATGGGAGAGTCGAGAGGAGTTAAGGTACAGACTAAGTGGGAAGAGAAACGAGAGGCCAGAGGAAACTTGTAATTTGGGAACAAAAGTAAGCGTGGTGGAAAAGAAATAGACGAGGATAGGAAAAAAAGTACAATCTGAAAAAGTAAATTCGGTTGGAGGTACTTATGATGGAAAGGAATGTAGGGAAAGGGTAGTCGAGTTATGAAGGTCATTAAGGGATATTGGGATACAAAGTTAGGGGAAAGTATGTGGCTGGAGAGGCGACTTTGTAAACGTGGTATAAGTTAGGAAAGTGAGGAGAGACTATTGCGGAACTGACATTGAGAAGTAGAAGGGAGTGGAGGATGAATTGCGAATAATGAAGTTGAGATTATGGTAAGGAAAGAGTATTGCAAGGAGAAATGTGGAAGATAGCGATAAGGTGGCCCCGTCTATTACTGCTCGTCTGCACACTGGTACATATAAGCGTTCAATTAAAAAATGGTTCGCCTCCCACGCTCCATTTCCTTTCCGATCCACTTGTGGGAGAAAGAGGACGTAAGGGAAATAGAATAGTAGGAGGAAAAGGGAAAACAAGGAGGCAATGGTGGTATTGTTGAAAAAATATATATACAATGGTTCAGATAGAGTTCAACTAACAGGCAGTAATGATTTAATAAAACTTCTC
>NC_059269.1:14528628-14558628 GCF_017591435.1 Portunus trituberculatus | reverse complement strand
AGAGAAAAGAAAGAGAAATTGATTAAGGAAGAAACTCCATTATTGTGACTCAAGTGTGTGTGTGTGTGTGTGTGTGTGTGTGTGTCAGATAACTAAATGTGAAATACTAACGTAACACTGCAATAAGACGTAGACAAGAACGATACCAGTGTAGAACTTGAAAGGAGATGTTGATAGTCTCTTGGGATGCAGATAAGATTATGGAGGATGGAGTGAAGGAACATTAAAGCAGGGGAAGAAGACAGTGGGGCGCAGCGGCAGGAAACAACATGAGCAGACGCCAGCTCCTGTAAAACTGAGGCACCGGTAGGCTCTTGGGAGAGGGGAGCGCCATGTGAGAGAGATTAATGGTTGACGCACTGCATAAGGGAGGAATTAACACGGAGAGGAAACCAGAGACTTAGACTCGAGGAGGATACGCATTACACATTTTTGTATATGAAACTAGGTACAGCCAGCAAAGGGGGATTCTTTCTAATTACGGGAAGAGAAACAACAGAGTTTGGATTAAATGCATGTTGTGGATGGTAATTTCATGGATGAAGATACTGAGATATGTAAAGCTTTTCAGGGGCCAGCAAGAGAAGGGATCATCTTCTGAATATTAGAAAGTGTGTTACTCATGAGAAACTGGGAAGCTGGGTTTATATAAGCAGATAGGAAAATTGTACGAAAGTTGCATACATACACAAATTATGGAAAGCTGTATACTGTGGAATATTATATACTCTTATTCTAGGGAAACCTTTTTGTTCGTTAAGGTGCCTTGGAAGGCCACGCAGGGAGGAGTGATGGTCTAACGCTAGTAATAAAATAATCAAAACAGTGTTGTTCAGCGATTGGCAAACGCAGCTTCGCAGGAATAATGTCCCTAGGTCTTCCTGCGTCTTGCTTTTTGACGAATCGTATTTACTTCCTTAGTAATATAACCCCACGCAACTTTTTTGTGCCGCAGAATGAATGAAGCCCTTCAGTCTACATCTTTTCTCATAATACGAAGTGGACGTGAAAGGCAAGTCTCGACATCGGTCCAGCAGGGTTTCTTTTATTGGCCTTTTTGGCATTACAGGTCATCATCTACGTATATACTAAAGGGAAAGGACGGAAAAGAAGACATTGGTGAGTGGGACTAGCGAGGCGACGCTGGTTCAAGGACGTAGACACTGAGACAAACTGCACAGTGCACACGCCTTGCACGAGATGTAATTAACTTACACGAATCTATGTGCTCATATCCTTACAAAGTCAATGCAAAATTTTTATTTTCTTTACTGTTGCTCTTTCACTACTCCACATTGATATTTTTAAGAGTTGTCTTAGCCAAGGCATTAAGAACTTTAAAAGATGAGCATAAGTCTAAGCACAAGTCTGAGACGAATTCCAAGAATATCATCAGTACCTCAGCAGTTAACTAGCTTAGAGAGATTTCTTTAAATAACAACAAAAAAAAGTTTAAAGTAGAATGTCCTGCAATAGAGTTTATCACCATCGCAGAGATGGGAAGTCTCGCCTCATTTATCTGAGGCTGGACGAGGAAGCAAATATTTTCTTTTCCTTCGAAACGACTCGGGAGAGGAAATTAAGAGGCACAACTCGTATATAACGTTGTGGTGTCCTGTTGGAGAGCCGTCCACGGGAGAGAAGGAGACCACGAAACTACTGAGAAGTGGCCATGAGAAGCTTTTAAGATGACAGGCAGGTAGCAACACCAGCAAGAGCGCCACCACCACCTCCACCATCACCAGGTGCTGTGTGGCAGTCTTGGTGTGGTTGGTACACGAGGCTCTTTAAGGTTTCCCTTTGAACTTATATTCAAATGTGGAGCAGGTGGCTGATTAATTCGATTTTTTTTTCCTGACGGTAACTGGCGTCTTTAGTATAGTTTTAAAAAGATCAAGCCTTGTATGAAGGAATATAAAACGTAGTGTAAAGAGTAAAACAAAAGTTGAAAATGGAACGAAGGCTTGAAAAGTAGAAAAAAAAGCGTCCTAGATTAATGTCCTGTTTGTTCAGCTTTCGTCGTGTGCACGTGCACACTCAGAGGGACTCAATAAACTGTTTGCATAGACCTCCTTAATCTGCAGGTTTGGTACTTGAAATCTTCACCTTGTAAGGCCTTTTTACATTTCACAAAATTCTCTCTCTCTCTCTCTCTCTCTCTCTCTCTCTCTCTCTCTCTCTCTCTCTCTCTCTCTCTCTCTCTCTCTCTCTCTCTCTCTCTCTCTCTCTCTCTCTCTCTCTCTCTCTCTCTCTCTCTCTCTCTCTCTCTCTCTCTCTCTCTCTCTCTCTCTCTCTCTCTCTCTCTCTCTCTCTCTCTCTCTCTCTCTCTCTCTCTCTCTCTCTCTCTCTCTCTCTCTCTCTCTCTCTCTCTCTCTCTCTCTCTCTCTCTCTCTCTCTCTCTCTCTCTCTCTCTCTCTCTCTCTCTCTCTCTCTCTCTCTCTCTCTCTCTCTCTCTCTCTTATATCTTACCACAGTTCTAAATACAACTTATCCCAATTCTAAATCCGACTCACCTAACTCAATCTACCATACCTTATACTAACCATGACTTTGTCATCAAATTGCATACTTAGTAATGACCAATACATGACAATAATGCAAACTCTGCAATATATCTTACTCCTCACTTACTTCTTCACTGCTTTCCTGGAAGGCTTACTGTATTGTGTTGTCATTACTTTGTTTTATCTTACAGTGCCAACTAGATCATTTTTCACCTTAATTACATCTCATACACCTCATTCTTAAACTACCAAAATCCAATGTTATTTATGCTATATGTACGTCATATATATATATATATATATATATATATATATATATATATATATATATATATATATATATATATATATATATATATATATATATATATATATATATATATATATATATCTACTAATTTGAATTATTACCTAATGCACTATCTTATATTGAAATCATCAGCATGCTAATGTTCTTGTTTCTACTTTACATATTGCAGAATATTTGATATTCCTATATTTCATTATTGCATATGTATTATTTATTATTGGTATATATTATATTACCTGTATTATTTATAATCATTATCACTTATTATATCAGTATCTGTTATAAATGTATATTTATTTATTATATTTGTTTTGTAACCATGTGTTTATACAATTGTTTTTGTAAATCATATAAACTTTCACTGAGACTGAACTGTATGTACATGTTGTATTCTTGTTGCCATCTGCCACACTGCATCTATCATTTCTTACCACTTTGCCTGCTTTAAAAAGGCTAACTACTGTCACACTATGTATATATGTATATACCTCCCAGTTGTAACAGTTAGTTATTAATAAATGTTCAAATGCTCAAATGTTCTCTCTCAATATTTTTTTTTTAACTATTTCGGCTGTTGAAGAAAGCAACTATACGTAACAAAAACAATCACTGTTGGCACATAGACACCTCTAATACCACCACAAACAACGACTGTAACAACAACTACTACGACTCTGGCAACATTCATATCGTTTCCTCATATTTATGGCGCCTTTCCTTGAGAGGTATGGCGTGGAGGACCATCACGTATTACCCACACACGCATCAACCAATGTAAGTACTTCCTCTTCATCCCACGCACAACTGATCACTTGATACATTAGGTTATCCATAGAATGTTCCGAAATGTATCGTCTTTTTCTTCTTTACTCAGGACTAACTTTCTGGTACTAATAAATAAATAAAAACAACATATATTTTTGTGATCGTAGTACTGGTATGCAAATGTGGTCCCAAATGGAAGAAAATAAAGATGTAGTTAAGCAAAAATATGCAGCAAACCAAAATTTCTTTTACGAATACTGAACAACACAACACAGAGTTTGGGAACACAGGGCCGCGCTGATCAAGCGGGACGGGACTGGATTTACCGGGATTGGTCGGATCGGGCTTCGCTAAGGTTGACTACCTGAGAAGGATTTGCGTAGGACTTGGTGAAGTGGTAGAGGAGAGACGAAATTTACTTGTCTCTATTCTACGTAAAGGTAATTAGCGTTAGTATTTGCAAACTATTGAATTACTGATCACCTTGCGTTCTTGTCGCATTGTTTAATTAGCTTGCTGTTACTTCATCTGTTCATTTGATTGTTAAAATTAATCCATTCCTATGTATATGAGCGGCAGGACCTCTTAACGTGTTCCTTTTGAAACATATTTGAAATACTTTTAAAAGATGCTATTTGATATTAATTTCAAACGTTTTGGTATGACAATATTTCTTGTCCTGCTCCTGAGTGTGCCTGTATGTGGAAAATGCAAAGTCAGAGAAGGTGTTACTGGCAAGTTTCATTCCCATTTCATTCTTTGGGGGCACCGATAAATCCCTTCAGAGACTTCTGTGAAGGCTTGGTATGACAAAAATGAATACAAAGATAAGTTCGCTCATGAGAAGAAACAGAATAAGAATCAGAAAGAATGCAATTTAGTTTCCTGATGGACGTAAGTTAATTAAGGTTTGGCAAAGAGCTCAGATTTTAAAAGAAGTCAAGGAACAATCACGATAATGTGAGACAGATGGCTTGCATTACTTACTACCTGCAGGTAAATCTTTCCTTTATGTGGCAGTGTGTGTAATTCTCCCATTGCTGTTCATATGTTTGTTATAAGTGGAAGGAAAGAAAAGGATAGAACATGCAATATAGGTTTTTTGGGGGTGTAAAATATTTTAAAGGAAACGTGATAGCAACACTAATTGCATTGATACTAATTGTTGATATGGTAACTAAAGCTGTTGTCGGTTCGAATCTTTAAAGCCAAATCCTTCTACCCTGTCCAACTGCATTGCTAAGTCATCTTAGCTTCATGTTTCGAAGTAACAACTATTTCAGTGCTTTAAGGAAATGTCATGTTTCTTGACATAACAGTTGTGCATAAAAGGTTAAACACATACACATACACAAACACAAACACACACACACACACACAAACACACACACATACAGTATGACAAAAAGAAAGAACCAACATTCAATGAATAAAGTTGAAGTATCAATAATTTATTTTCGTATGATGAAAAACGATGATTAATAGAATTTCATTTTCTTGGGTGATGAATCCCGGCAAGTGCTTACCTAATGGCACAGAAGACTGACGGTTGGTAATGACTCGTTCCGTATTGGCGGCTGCTCTCACTAAGGCTCAATTAATTAGGAAGAGACAAGTACAAAATACAGGTGATTAAAATCAATAATTCAAAATACAAATATTAATCCTAGAAGTGCTGTGTTTTGTGTATTAGATTATTGAAGTGATAAAAAGAATGTAGAACTATCTTTCTTCCTTTTATTTCTTCGTAGATATTTTACCGATTATTTAAGACTTTCTTGCACATTTACCGGTTAGTACATGGCATATCGACACCCACACACACACACACACACACACACACACACACACACACACACACACACACACACACACACACACACACACACACACACACACACAGGTGATAATGGGGATGGCGTTGGTGATTAAAAGGAAGGAAAGGAGGGAGAAAGAAGATAATAGTTATAAGAAGAAAGGCAAGACAAAATAGTTCTCATGTGTGTGCTGGCGTCCCTTGAGCAGCTTCCTTATGAAAAAAAAAAAAAAAAAAAAATCAGCTAATTCGAGCGAGAAAAAAAACACTGAATTTTCTGGTCAGTTAATTTGTCGCCACTCATCACACCAATTCATTAGTCTCCATGCTACAAGGCCATTCCGAGAAAAAGGTGACTCCACTTCCTCCTCCTTTTGCAGTGTCTTTCTCTCTTGGGCATAAAACCCTCATCAGCTTCACTTCTTTATCCTTGTAAATTTGCCTCAAAAGCACATTACAGGATCTTCAAAGGACCTTCTATAAAATAAACAATCCCCATTACCTGAGACATTTCCTAAGCAAGTCGCAACTCTCCGTCCATGAATTTGACATGGTTGTGTTTCAGGAAAACTGTTGTGGGTATCCAGGAAGGGAAAGGAAAATTATCTTTAATTTCCAGTTACGTTTTGATTTGCATATCATTCGTTCGGATAATATTCTTTGTCATGAGATAGTATTATTATTATTATTATTATTATTATTATTATTATTATTATTATTATTAGTAGTAGTAGTAGTAGTAGTAGTAGTAGTAGTAGTAGGAGTGTTAATATAAATATTGTTGTTTATCAACATAAATTTCGTAGTAGCAGTTTAGGGTGATAGATAAAGGAGATACGACAGGGACAGTGGAATACAGCTGACTCTGAGAGGATGCGGCAGATTAAAGTAAGCTGATTATTACGAATCAGTTACATATTTCTAGGTATTATTGGCAGAGACAGGACAAACGTCATTAGAGAGAGCTGCATTGTCACTCCAAGCACAGCAAGGAATCACCGTTGACACAAAGTTAATTTAATCACTATACTCAATTCAACATACAAAGGCAGCTCTACCAACCGTGAAGCAGCGAATGTCTCGCCACCACTGAGTGCTACTTACGGTTTGGATGGGGAGCAAGGTCAGTCCTTCCCCACAAGAAAAAGTAGAATATCCATAGTTTTCCTAGTCCTTTAGAATTCCCTGCACTTCCCACGCGTGTTCCTTCCACGTTCCCTGTCTCCACCATAATTTTCGTGGTCTAAAGGAAGGCAAGAAATGTGGTGACGTTCAGAATACTATTTATGTTTCTGAGAAAAATTCCCACTGCTTATGGATCTTACGGAGCCATGTTGTGTTGAGTTTTGGAAAAGTATTTGTGGTTATTTAGTTAAAGTTTCACACACACACACACACACACACACACACACACACACACACACACACACACACACAAGCAAGAAAGCTGTGTGATTTGATGTGTGTGTGTGTGTGTGTGTGTGTGTGTGTGTGTGTGTGTGTGTGTGTGTGTGTGTGTGTGTGTGTGTGTGTGTGTGTGTGTGTGTGTGTGTGAAAGAGAAGGATTCTTGGTCTAGGTTGCGTTAATGAAGACAATGCTCTAGAAGCGTATGGTCTACGTCGGCAGGCTTTGAACGTATAATAGAGGCGATGAGCTTAGTGTCGACTTAAACCTGTACCATAGAACTTCAGGTTAAAGATGTAATGACACTCCTGTACATTATTTGGCGAACATTCATCTCTCAGAAAACAACTTATTAACAGATGATGAAGACATAATGGGATAAGGAACGCACTATCTGCCAGAACTAAGTAGAAACGAGATGAGCCGTGACATGTGCTGATTAGAGCTTCGGATGAAAGAAAAGTGAAGTGCTTGCAAGGAGAAATGCATATTATTGTAGGATTGATAAGACTTGAATAGAAGCCACGATGTTTATGTCCATGGAAAGGAAGAAGGGGGAAGAATGAGAAATGTTAATGAGGAATACAAAGGAAGAAGATAAGGAGGAAAACTGATGAGGAAGAAGACGAAGGTGACGGCGGAAGAAGGGAAGGAAGGGGAAAGAGAAAGATGAAGAGCAGTAGTTAAGTGGAGAGGCAGATGAAGGAAGTCAAAACAGAAGAGAAACATGGAGAAAAGTAAGTGGACAAAAGCAGAAATAGATGTAAAACTAAGACGTTGAGTCCAAAAAGCGGCAAGATAGTTTGGTTTTCTTGAATTCATCATCATGACCATCTCTTTCATCTGTGAGGCAGACCAAGTGGCAGCCAGCCAACTAGTCGGTCAAACAGTCAATTAAATAAGCAATCAGATATTCAGGCAGTAAGGCAATCAATCAGTCAGCTTGTCACCCAATCAGCCAGTCAGTCAGTGAATTTAATCAATAACGCAAAAGAAAAAAGTGCCAGGTGACTTTCTCTCTTTTCTCTTCTCTCCTCTCTCTCTCTCTCTCTCTCTCTCTCTCTCTCTCTCTCTCTCTCTCTCTCTCTCTCTCTCTCTCTCTCTCTCTCAAGACAAGGCAGTAGCGAGTTCCATACCCACGTACCCAAGCGGTTCACCATCTTAATGTACACGTATGAGGTGAACGGCAGCGCGCGAGGATGGCTGTACCCCGGAGATGGTCAGCTTTAAGTGGCGTGACACTCCCTTGCTGTCACGAGCCAGGTCATGCAGCCCCTCCCTTGTTATCCTTAGTTAGGGCGCTAGGAAGATTAGTTATCGTTTTTTAATGTTTGCCAGTAAAAGTAATTATGAGTTTCCCGCGCATATACCTACACGTCTCCGAGTCGTTTATTCTTTGTCACTTTGATAATTATATCTTATTCCCCTCTTATTGAGATCTACAGAATCGTTAGAAGAGAAGCTTGCAGGATTGAGATATTGTGACTTACTGATAGGGACGGTTAGAAAAACAATGAATTTTCAACGCTAGTCACGTTAAAAGGTTACACGTCCTGCGGCCCTCGTCAAAGATGGTGATGACATTGGCAACTGTGAAGACAGCTGACCCATCCAATAAAATAATTCCGACAGTCATAGTTGAGAGAAACTGCTTGTCTTTGCTCGAATCGATTTTATAGACGGAGATTTCATGGTGATGGTGAACGTAGTGATCATGATGACGATGATGATGATGGTGATGGTGATGATGATGTGATGATGTTGATGATGATGACCTTTCACATACACCTTTCCCGTAACTATATTCACAATGTGTGTGTGTGTGTGTGTGTGTGTGTGTGTGTGTGTGTGTGTGTGTGTGTGTGAGAGAGAGAGAGAGAGAGAGAGAGAGAGAGAGAGAGAGAGAGAGAGAGAGAGAGAGAGAGAGAGAGAGAGAGAGAGAGAGAGAGAGAGAGAGAGAGAGAGAGAGAGAGAGAGAGAGAGAGAGAGAGAGAGAGAGAGAGAGAGAGAGAGAGAGAGAGAGAGAGAGAGAGAGAGAGAGAGGGGGGGGGGGGAGAAACTAAATTTATAATGAAGCACGAGTTTCAAAAGTAACCTTGTATATTTATTGATTGATTCATTAATGCATTTATCTATTCATTAATTTACTTAACCGACTCATTCACCCAACTAGTCACCTACTCACTTACTTCCTTGTTTTATTATTTTTTTTTATTTATACCATGTGAGCTTTTCACGAGAATTTATGGGCTAAAGGGGATATTTTTGGGGCACCTCCTATCTCAAAGCCCACCCGCTAGCGAACCGTTGCCCCCAGTAAGGAAGCCCAACCTACACTCGGACCATGGACAGGATTCTAATCCGTGCGCTTGGAGACCCCTCGTACCCTAAAGCACGCATGGTTCCACTGTACCGCGGCTTTCTTGCTTGCTTGCTTATCAATATATTTTTATCTATATTAGTGTATATATTCATGCCAATATATTTCTATCTATCTTGCTTAAAGGAATGCAAACATGTCCCTTGGTCTAAATAGATCAAACAAGGAACGATATGTCTTTGTCTCTCCTTGATTAATTATGTAGATAAATTCTGAGAAGGGAAGAAAGTTTCCAATGTGATATTATAGCTATTTGTATTTCTTCTTATGTAGCAAAACTATTGTAGGGGAGAAGAAAGGGAAAGCTTTCTTTAACTTTCATTCTAATTTGATTAAAAAAAGTAAGTGTGTTGAGGAAAAATAATTAGAAAAATTATAGACTAGCAAGTTAGAGCTACAGAAAGAACATGTGTGCTTTAGTTTGAATTTTATAGAATGAGATGAAGTGCAATATGGTCTAGTCGATCAGTGAAAGAAGAAATGTAGTGACTATAAATTATTTGTGTTCGCACGATCCTGAGAAGATCTGATGAAGTAGTGGGATACACGCAAAGCGCCAGACGTCATCCATATGGCTAGCTAACCACTTGCAAATTTCCTTAATAGAACTTTTAAATAGATCAATGTGGCGGTAGAAGACTTTGAATATCATAAAAAAAAGAGCTATGTAGCAGGAAGAGGAAGAGAAGGAGGAGAAATTATTGTAGTTTTGCCATTTATTTTACTTATTAAATGATTATAATCTTTGCAGGTTATATTGATTTTATGAAGGTTAACACTGATCATTTTCATTGGGATGGTATGTGTGATGGTAATATGGAACCAGTGACTTTTAGAGAAGAATAATAGGAAACAAATGAGATAATTATCCTATCCTAAGAACGTGTGGTGGCGGTGAAGGCGGGATACATAAAATAAAGAACTGACGATAGTGTTTCTAACTACATTATATTCCTACCTGGTGAAAAATAAACCTAAATGCTTTGTGGTAGTAAATTTCTTTGGTGCGTGTATAATAGAATGCATTTCCCGTATATTTTAAAATTTACTGTGCCAGGAAACTAACTTAAATATCATGACATAGAACCAGTTTAACATCAGCCCAACATTTCACCATACTTTAATTACATATTTTCAAGAATTTTGCAATCATATTATCTTTTTACACACTTAAGGAACAGAAAAATGGACTTCTAATGTTTTGGCGATAATGAACAGCAGTAATACAGTGACATTACTTGCAGGAAAGTAATAACTATGTGAACGGGAAGGAAGGAACGAAGGAAGGCTAAGAGGGATAAGAGGGAATAGTGTACGAGAGGTGGAAAGGGTTAGCAAGGAGTGTGTGCGACTCTTGAGGGGAGGAAGTGGGGAGGAGCACATCAAGGAAATGAACGAGTGAAGGGCGGCGTTAAGTAGCATGAGGTGCAACCAGCAGGGAAGAGGAGAGGGGAAAGTCATACTGGAGGAGGAGGAGGAGGAGGAGGAGGAGTTGGATGTGGTCAGGGGGTGAGCTACAAGGTACCTAAACTTATGACTTTTAATTGTATATAATTATGTAGAAATATATAGCGTACATCACAGCGTCCACCCCAACTCGTGTTAAATTGTTTACCTCGCATCCCACCGCCTGCCTGCCCCGTGAAATAGACGACCCCTTTGTGATTAGTGGTGCTTTTTCTTTTTCTTTTCTTTATCAACTGATTTACTGTCCTCCTTTTTTTAAATGTTCTATATTTAAGTGCAAAACCTGAAGACAACACAAATTTGAAACTAAGAAATGAAAAGAGCGAGGGAAGGAATTTAGGTATCTTCATTATATTTGATTTTTATTGTATTTTTTTCTTTTCATCGTACGCTGTTATATTTTTCCCCCATTATATACTCTCCTGGAGTCATCAGCACGGCTCAGACCTGGACTCTAGTTGGGTGACTGCCAGCTCTGAGGTTCATCCGGCCTTAAATTGATATCGGTCAGCAATTATTGGGAGGGTTAAATACAGCAGAGAAAGGAACTGAGCACTCTGCCTTATAATTATGCTCAGGCACGGGGTTTGGCGGGGCTGCCGTCCCATCGCCTATGCTCCATCAGTGTGTCACGTTTAACCTTTTGTGTATGAATAAAAATAAGAAATTTAACGCTTTTGAAGTTGCCCTTTTCATATACGTGGTGGTACGATCTGATTGATTTTGTATTCTTTGTCTCATAGGTATCGTTCTCGTTATCCCAGCTCAGTTCGGATCTCCTATGCTTTAAAGGACATGGCAAACCTGGGCTAGGAAGTCGTAGAGAGTAACATTGAAGTTGGCCAGGACTAATTATGCTACGATTATGAATTTTCTTCGATATTGGAAGATGTTATATACTTTTTTTCAGTATTAATATGTTTAGATGCTACAGTCATTAGCGCCTGTAGAGTCGCAGAGCAAATAACCTTCAATGCATGGAGTCCCTTTTTATAATCTGTAAATGAAGGTGGGATATAACTATCATGTAATAAAAGTAGTAACAGTAGTAGTTGTTGTAGTAGTAGTAGTAGTAGTAGTAGTAGTAGTAGTAGTAGTAGTAGTAGTAGTAGTAGTAGTAGTAGTAGTAGTTGTTGTTGTAGTAGTAGGTAGTAGATGTTGTTGGTGTTGTTGTTGTAATAGTGATAACAAAAACAGTAGCAGTATTGGTAGTAATACGAGTAACACTAGCAGCAATAACATTGTAAGCCAGGCTCTTCATGGCCTTTGGATTCCAAATAGTGCTTTATGCGCATGGATATTGAACTCGCACATAGGAGTTACGAACCTCATTACTGCTCCTACCCCTCCACTCCATCCCTACACCCAACAACCCACCCACTCACCCATCCACACACCAAACTGTTTGTACTCGTGGTGTATTTTGCTTACGTTTTGTTTGCCGCAACCATTTGGATCCGCGCTTGATCTTGGATACCATTTTTCATAGAATCAGGCACAAAAACACCATTGCAATCGGAAACACGGCGTTTTGAACAGACTATTCATTGCTGTGATCCTGCCTTAAGACTAATGAAGGAAGGACTACGAATAAGTTATTTCCCTACAATGTCTAGTGACGCTGGATTAAATGTTTTTAGAGGAATGAACTAATTGTTCCTGTGTACTTAAGAGATGGCGTGGAGGTTTTTATAAGGTGCTGGAGCGAGTTCTTTCTCATCCTTGCCTTGCTAACATTATTACACATTATTATTCAAGCAGGCGCTGGCTATCCCGTTTACTTCTCTCCTTAGAATGGCGTTTCATGGTGTATTTTTGAGTGAGTTAATACTATTTTTTTTATTCCCCTTCGTGTGTTTCCACAATTTACTTATTTTTCTTTTTTTCTCTATTGTATTTTTAAAGTATAACCAGAATAAGTGAAGTAAATGGTTCATCTTTTTCTTTCCCCCTTTTATTTTTATCATGATTTGTTTCATTGTCTGCGTTATTTTACTACAATATTGATATTCTTAAGTATCTTATTTTCTTTCTTTTGTCCGAAGTATTCTGTTTCCCTCCTCACCTCTCCACTCCCCCCTCGCAGAAAGTAATTGCTTCTTAACTCTCACAAATCCTCTTATTCTCTCAATCTCTGCCAGCTCCCCTTTGTAATTTCTGTGACACTTTTCCTTAACGAGTCGGAATATTATTCAAGTCTGATAATCTGCCCTTATAAGCTTTCTTCCCCCAACCTTTCCTGGCTTCCATTCTTTGATTCGCTCCCATTCCTTGCTTTATTATCTTCTCATTCTTATTCCGGTCTCGCTCGCGAGTGTTTTGCAAGACGGTCTCGAATGACAGTTGTTCACAAAACCTCAACAATTCCTATTTTCTATCTCTAAGTAATGGTTTGTTTTTTCATCGCCATGTAACTCCTGTATGATGACTTAGAACAAAAAAGATCAAGAAAAAATGGCAATATCATCCCCCGGAACAAAAGGAGTCTTCTAGAATCAAGTTATTTTCACCTTTATTCCTTTTTCTTATTCTCTCCTACGGCAAGGAAGCTAAAAATGCTCCTTCTGACATTTTCACCAACATCGAGACCTGGACGCCTGGCAGCAAAAAGACTCCGACTATTTTTGTTCTGCTGGTGCGACTTCTGACGCTGTTATTGTTGTTGTTGTTGTTGTTGTTGTTGTGGTTGTGGTAGTGGTGGTTTAGCTTTATTTACTTCATATTATTATTATTTGTGTGTGTGCGTGTGTGTGTGTAAAATACTTGAAACAATGCTATGACGGATCTTAACGCATTAACACAGACTAAAGGTATTTGAACACTCCATCTCCTGAATCTTGTGTGCTTTATACTTATGCCAGGAGTCATGCCAAGTCTTTTCTCCAACTTGCCAAACATTCCTTCATTAATAGTGTTGATGTAGTGTTGAGTTCCTGGACATCTCGTTATAACAGTGTGTGTTAGGCCTGACGGGCGACCCTCCTCTCTGACTTTCCATTTCTATTTCTCCCGCCTCCTCCACCATTGCCCAACCTTACCGCTGCTGTCAACTCGCTTCCTAATGAACACTCACCACACTTTTGTAACACATGGCTTGGCAACAACTAAAGAAATCATTCTCAGATAAGGGTCAAGTTCCTTGTTATTTATTGCTAACTGCGTCTCCCGTCACTGAACATAACATGGAAAAAAAGATAATAAAGTAAGAATAAATAAAGTAAATGAAGAGAAGACAATAAAAAAAAAGATATGATAATAATAGTATATGATAATAATAAAATAATAATAATGAATAAATAAACACTCTGCTAAGCATGCTGGTAACTCCAATTATCCACCAACTCCATTTACCGTAATTCATTCAAACAATCCTCCTTCTTAGTCCTCGAGAAGAACTCCACTGAACTCTGAACTACGTATTGTTCCATTCACGAGTTTATTTGATTTTCATCTCCGGACACTGGAGTAAGTAATCGATGTCCATGAACAAAATAAATAACATGGGGATATTTTGGGGTCACGTAGAAAGCATTGCAGAGAATGTCCCCACCTATCCACAAATAGTCATTGCATGCTTGTGAAAGTGGAGCCAAGTGCTAAGGAAGGTATTATAATTAAGAATTTCTCAGAATTTAGTTAAAGGATAAGGGAAAAAGAGACAATGTAAGAGCAATACGTTTGGCAGCAATGACTAATCATGAAAGGTAACCGATTTTTTCAAGGAGGCTCACCAGCCAGGAGCGACACAAGTAGAGGAAAAGACTCAGTGAGGTGCAAGTCTCTAAACAGAATCAGAAAAAAAATGGTAAAAAATTCGATGATAATTGCCTTGAAATTACCCTCTTGGAAGAGCTCAATCACAGGAAGAAGAAAATACAGAAGCAGGCAGGAGATTCCAGAGTTTACAGAAAAAAAAATAGAAAAGAAATGTATGATTTAAAATATTGGTTAACTCTTCCACCAGGATGATGAACAGATTTTAGGAGAGAGAAAAAGAGATGAAACTTTATGAACTTCATATGTGTTACTAAGCATAGTTTAAAAGAAAACCATTTCCAAACGACATAATTTGAAAGTGAATGAGAATTGCTGCAAGTCGTGTGAGATTTAATTAGAACTTCCACTTCGGCTGCAGGATAAGATTCTCAGGAATGTAATTAAAAGCCACACAGGTGTTCCCTCTCTCAAGTATGAAAAGGGAGACAAACGGAAGAAGGTGGAGGCACACTAATCACGACTTCATTATCTCGGAATAAGTGTCAGCTCGAGACATCAGATTTGAAGCTCATTATTTCATGTCTCCACTTCGTAGCTTGAGGTTTGTTTATCTTTCTTCCCGGTAACGTGTGTCACAAATTCAGGAGAAACATCAATGTTTCTCAAAGACCAGATGATGAATACCAAGCAGTAATATTGTTTCTGTAAATGTTCAGCGTTTAAGCGCTCCACAAAAGATTTTCTCGTCAATATGACCGTTTCATTATATTGTTGCGGATTGCAATAAATGGATCATTAGTGACTTTCCTTTACTAAAAGTAAAATAACAAAAATTAATGACATCCTCACACTGAGTTCGTCAAATGATAATAGAGCATCTTTTGCATTGTCATATGAGTGTCTCATTAGCTTGTGGACTCGTGACACGGCCACCTGCACCTGCAAGGCCTTCATGCTTTGCGTGGCCGACCACCAGGTGGTTTACTTAATTTCAAAATTTCAGTCAAAGCCCCGGACCAAAAAGTATGTTAATACCGCTGGAGAGCGACAAGTAGGTGGAAAGCATCATTATACACATTTAATCTGCTAATAAGCAAAGAAACTTCTGAAAATTTTATCATCAAGGGAGAGTGGAAATGGCTATTTGAAATTAAATTAAGTGGGTAAGTGAAGCAATTAAGATAGACATATATTGTTTTGTTGTCAGAATTTCGGCTTCTTTCTGAAACCATTTTGCTGATTATTGGCTAACAACATATTGTACATTATATACACTGGTATTAGTGATGTGCATAAAGTCGCTTGTGTTTCAATCTCTAAACAAAGTTTTTCTCTTTCCGCAACCAAGGTTTGGACGATTTATTCTTTCTTATATGCGTGTCTTTTGTTTGTAATCTTCAGTCTCATAGTATTACACGTTCGTACCTATCCCAATCATTGCGGCAAACAAAGACTCGGCCCCTTTACCATTGAGCCACGAGGTAGTGTGTGTGTGTGTGTGTGTGTGTGTGTGTGTGTGTGTGTGTGTGTGTGTGTGTGTGTGTGTGTGTGTGTGTGTGTGTGTGTGTGTGTGTGTGTGTGTGTGTGTGTGTGTGTGTGTGTGTGTGTGTGTGTGTGTGTGTGTGTGTGTGTGTGTGTGTGTGTGTGTGTGTGTGTGTGTGTGTGTGTGTGTGTGTGTGTGTGTGTGTGTGTGTGTGTGTGTGTGTGTGTGTGTGTGTGTGTGTGTGTGTGTGTGTGTGTGTGTGATTTGTAGACAGTGTAGAGCTGATAAAAAAAAAAAAAAAACCGTGATTGCACTAATATCTCTTCTCAAACTGCCCTAAACACTATTAGGGGCAATGTGTTCACAGTCAATAAATCATTAAAGTTATAACGTATAAACATCCATCCATCACCAGCGGGCGAGGCAGAGTCCATTCATAACATTGTTCTACTGTAACTAATTAATAATGATAGACATCGGGAGGCATTCACTCACTGATTTCAACTACGAGAGAGAGAGAGAGAGAGAGAGAGAGAGAGAGAGAGAGAGAGAGAGAGAGAGAGAGAGAGAGAGAGAGAGAGAGAGAGAGAGAGAGAGAGAGAGAGAGAGAGAGAGAGAGAGAGAGAGAGAGAGAGAGAGAGAGAGAGAGAGAGAGAGAGAGAGAGAGAGAGAGAGAGAGAGAGAGAGAGAGAGAGAGAGAGAGAGAGAGAGAGAGAGAGAGAGAGAGAGAGAGAGAGAGAGAGAGAGAGAGAGAGAGAGAGAGAGAGAGAGAGAGAGAGAGAGAGAGAGAGAGAGAGAGAGAGAGAGAGAGAGAGAGAGAGAGAGAGAGAGAGAGAGAGAGAGAGAGAGAGAGAGAGAGAGAGAGAGAGAGAGAGAGAGAGAGAGAGAATTTTTCATAGCCATAGTGAAAGAAAGACTCCATTTCCATCTTTAACTTGTGAGGGTAATTTCCCCCACAGCTTCTGGAAGAACCTTTACTCTGCGTGAGCGGATTTTTGCTCTCTTCTTTGGTTCACGTGGAAGGTAAATATTTTACTCTCTTTGGTAGCGAGGGACTTCCTTTCGAGTGATGAAGAAGAGGACTTTTCCACTTTGTGTTAGAAAAGGACACTTCTACTTTTATTCATTTATTTATCTGTTTTTCACCCGTGTGGTAGGGAGACATTTTTCCTCTGCTGCAGGAGGACGCGTCTCCCTTCCATGTGGTCGGAGGTTGGGGAGTTTTCATTTTTTTCTTAGTGTTAAAAATGGAACTCCATTTTTTTAAGCTATGCTATGGAAAACATTTCTCGTTGCTTCAAGAGGGATGTCCTTTATTCTATGAGGTGAAAAAACAATTTTTCCAAATGTTAGAAAGGAAGATTATCTTGCATGATCTATGTCCCACGGAAAGAGATAACTCTATCATTTTGCTTGCAGTAGGAGGATAAATTTCTTTACCTGTACTGCGAGGAACATTTTTCTATAGTGAAAAGGAGATTTTTCTCAATTCACTTCAGTAAGATAAACTTTTTCCTGGTAGAGCGAGGAGGACTTTTCTGCCTGCGGTGGGAAGATTTCTCTCTTGTTGCGGAAGAAAGATTTTTTTCTCTGGTAGTGATGAAGTCTTTTTTTCTTTCCTGTGGTATAAGCTTTTTCCCTTGTCCCAAAAGAAAAAAAATCTTTTATAGATTCACTATTTTACTTTTAGCAACGAGCGAACCATCATCCATGGAAAAACAGTACACACCCAGGACGGGCAGACAGACAACCACACAGCACCCAGTCCTTCATGCACTGTGAAGGAAGGTGGGTAAAATAAACCCATGCCAAGCGGTAGAAAAGCCACCACACGCGCGAATGAAGTCTGAGATGCCAGGTTGCTTTGTATTGCTCCCTCATCAACTTAACTCAGGCTGACGTCATCCTTGCTAAACCTTTTATTTTGTTTGCAAGATTCCCTTCAATCTAAGTGACTGAGTATCGATCCGTTCACTTGACACTTCCAATACCTCGTCCACCAGCAATCTAATAACACCTCCACTACTGTAATAGCACCCCAGCCACCAATGTAACATGTAGTATCCCCAGTGCAATAATACCTCCACATTGTAACAGTACCTTCTCCGACACCACCACCACCAGCTAGAGAAAGGCAGTACCCTCACACACCCTTTTGTTTCCCTGCATCTCATCGGCCTCACTCATCACTACACTTTTTGCCCTAAACACACACCACCACCCTTTCTTCCCTCCTCTCTTCATTCCTGTCAACAGCAATTGCGTCTACTGTATTTGGATCCAACGCGCTCTCTCTCGCTCTCGCTCTCGCTCTCCGACTCAATAGCTGTGACAAGCGTCGTTGTTTTGTTTTCGAGTGAAGTGAATATCCATCCACCGCTTATTCATATTACAATAAGGTCGTCCCGCGCCATTCCCCAGCCCAGATACCGAGCTGTTTCTCCAGTCCCTTCATCTCCCACAATGTCTTGACCCAATCTCGCCTCCAGCCCATCTCAGGATGTAACCCAGCTCACACAGTGGCCGCTAGAGAGCTTGTATCACCCGTTGTTACAGACGAGCCCTTGCATCCATATATGGTTCATCTTATGCCGAATGAGGGACACAAGTAAGAAACTCCCGAGCTATGCATAAATCATGAGCGAGACGCAATTTCGAAAACATTTACTGTGATAAATCCTCGACATCTGAAAGAGCTTCTGGTTAATTAAACAGTTCGTAACACAAACAAGCACACAAAGAAGAAAAAATATAGGACTACTCTCCGCGGTGACCTTGTTTAAGTAAGTAATTTAAACTCTGAAGCTGTAAGACACCAAGGATCAAAGTTTACATCCCCGCTAACTAGCGACGAGGCCTGCAAGGCAGAAGGAGGCTCCCAGAAGGTAACTTGAAAGCGAGCTGGGAGATGAAGTTGCAGCTTTAGGTGCTCCGGGCACTACTGTGAATGTCTTGGTGCGGAGAAGAGGTACAGAAGAGGAAGAAGAAGAAGTGTGTCTTATGCGTAGCCCGTTAGTGCTGTGGAGAGAGAGAGAGAGAGAGAGAGAGAGAGAGAGAGAGAGAGAGAGAGAGAGAGAGAGAGAGAGAGAGAGAGAGAGAGAGAGAGAGAGAGAGAGAGAGAGAGAGAGAGAGAGAGAGAGAGAGAGAGAGAGAGAGAGAGAGAGAGAGAGAGAGAGAGAGAGAGAGAGAGAGAGAGAGAGAGAGAGAGAGAGAGAGAGAGAGAGAGAGAGAGAGAGAGAGAGAGAGAGAGAGAGAGAGAGAGAGAGAGAGAGAGAGAGAGAGAGAGAGAGAGAGAGAGAGAGAGAGAGAGAGAGAGAGAGAGAGAGAGAGAGAGAGAGAGAGAGAGAGAGAGAGAGAGAGAGAGAGAGAGAGAGAGAGAGAGGTAAAAGCATTATTAGAAGCCTAAAATGTAGAGAAGAACCTGGTAAGTGAAGCGAAAAACAGGATTAAGAGGCCTAGAAGGATTAGGAGCTTGGTTCAGAGGGTTAGATTGAGTTGAAGGAGTCAAAAAGGAACACAAAAGGACAGGGAGGAGGAAAATGTGGAAGGGAAACAGGAGGAGGAGGAGGAGGAGAATGAAGATACTTATAGAGGAAATGCAAAGGTGAGATGTTGGTGGAAAGTGGAGGGTAAACTAAAGGAGGGAGGAGGAAGGGAACAACAAGGAACAGAAAAGGACAGGGGAGGAGAGAAATGTGGAAGGGAAACAGGAGTAAGATAATACTTATAGAGAAAATGCAAAAGTGAGGAGGAGAAAGGGAACAACATGGAAAAAGAAAAGGAAAAAAAGAGGTTGTCTGATGAAAATTAGATCACTACATGGTATGCTGAGGCTCTTGAGGCCATCCTCTTTTCTTTCACCTTCCTCTACCTCTTTTTCATCCTCCTCGTCCCCATCGTTACTCTTCTTCCATCTCTCGTAAAACCAATCAGTAGGGAAATCAAGCGTGCCAGGCGGAAGTACTTTATAATTGAACGCTTGTATCTTCGCTAGTGTGCCAACGAGTAGTAATGAATGACCGTCATCTTATTCCCATTTACAACATAACTCTTTGTATCACTCTTTCCAAACTCTAGTTCTCTTAACCCCTTCAGTACCATGACATGTTTTCATATTTATTCTCGTTACTATTAAACGATTTTATATTGCTTTAGAAACTTATGTGAGAATTGAAATAATGAAGATTGATCCATTAATCTTCTGAGCTCCATAGACCCTTACTAATGTAAATAAAATCGTCGAATCATATCCAAGACTCATGGTAAAAAGGTGCCCTAGTATTGAAGGAGTTAGTTCAATTCACTGCTTCCCTTCCTACTGGTTGACATCCCGTTTTTTATACTTCCATATTTTACTTGTGGGTAATACTCAAACTTAGCCCCTAAATTCACCACTCATCAATTCTTTAATCCTCAAACCTTTTTCTACCGTCACTTTATAATCTCTTCCTCTCCCTATCCACAGTTAATAACCTTATTCTCTTCCCCTAATTTAATTTCCTTCATACGTGCTACTTGCCAATCTTATGTTCATAGCATCTCTATCTTTTCCTCAGTTTCTTCTTCTTCTTTTTCCCCTCACTTGCTTTTGCTCCTTGTCTACAACCTCCCTCTTCCTTCTGCCTTCCTCCCCTCTGACTCTTTCAGTGTATCTTAATTTATCTTCACTTTCTCTTACAGTTCTTTATTTTTTCCATTACTGGGTTCTTTTCAATTCTCGTCTTTACTTTAACACCTCTCAAACTTCCTCCTTCCCTACTTCCCTTCCTCCCTACTGGTCAACTAATCTCACTGGTGGTGTAACATTTCCTTTTAAGCCTCGGAACTTCAGAGGTTTTCCGCTTAAAAGTGATGGAGAAACTTTACCCTCATTAGTTTGTTTTACGGATTCATAACTGCATTCCAGATGGCTGGGAGACGATTAAAAACTAAAGACACACATACATACTCTCTCTCTCTCTCTCTCTCTCTCTCTCTCTCTCTGAAAGGTTCGTTTGTCAATCGCCTTCCGAAGTATTTTATTGTCTATGCATGGTCGAGGCATCATGAGTGGATGTGGAGATGAGGATGAGTATCATTACGTAAAGTTAGGTGTGTGTGTGTGTGTGTGTGTGTGTGTGTGTGTGTGTGTGTGTGTGTGTGTGTGTGTGTGTGTGTGTGTGTGTGTGTGTGTGTGTGTGTGTGTGTGTGTAGGAATGTAGCTGAAAAGGTGTATAGAATATTCTAGTAATTCACCTGGGGATTATATAAAGGCACAATTCAAATTTTTCCATCGTGTTGTCCCAGAATGAAATAGACTGATTCCATTAATTAAAAGAGAGTGAATACCCCCTTATAATGTAAACAGCTAAATATAGTTTAGTCTCTAATTTTTATTGGTCCATCATATTTTTCTCATTGCCTTAAGAGCAATCCCATCATTGCGATTGACATTTAATTTCGCTTAATGATTTTATTCTCTAATTAACGGGATGGCAGGGAGGGCACGATTCAAGTCACTTATCTTGTTTAAAAGTGGGAAAAAAAGGTATAATACAGGTGAAGAGGGAAGGACCCAAAAAGCTTCATAAGTAAAAAAAAAAAAAAAAGAAAAGTGGTCAAAAAATCTTATGTATAGATGACAATATTTTGTGTTAAGAAGACAGTCGAAAGCGAAACTCAGAAATTGTCTTCCCCCCATCTCATTTCTATCTTTATCCAAAATCAAATATGATAAACAAAATGACACATCTACATGCTCCCACAAAAAAGAAACACTGAGTCTAGCAAACAGAATGAAGGAGGAAAAAGAAACCTCCGTCAGTACCGCCAAAAATGAAGGCATACATATAATCAGAGAAAGGGGAGAGTGCATCAAGGCGAGCTGCTCATTTGCATGGCAGGTGCTTCCGATGTCCCTCTCCCTTCCGGCAAGCCCCGCAGCAAATGACGAGGTAAGGCGCAGGGAGAGGCAAGGGAGAGGAAAGGGTCTGAAGAGAAGGGAAGCAAGGGAGGGAAGGTGGAAGGAACACTGAAAATGGAAGATCAGGAAGGTGGGAAGAAGAATGAGAAGTTAAGAGAGGAAAGCTGTAAGGAAGGATGAGAAGTTAAGAGAGAGATGAAAGGAGGGATGAGAAGTTAAGAGAGAGGAAGATGAAGGGAGAGAAAAATAACGAAGTTAGGGATGAAAAAATAAGAATGCCCTGTTTAAAGAATAGACTATCTAAAGCAAAGGAGAATAAAGGTAATAAGAAAAGAAGAGAAGAAGCAGTTAAGTAGGAAATAAAAAAATACTTAATTCAAACAAAAATTAGAATATGAAAGGATGAAGACAAGGGGGATGATTGAGTGAGTATATATAATGCTGACACGTCTCACTTCCCTCAAACATCTAAATAAAGACAGAAATAGGAAATACAAAATGTGAAAAAGGGGACAGATGAAATATACATAGAATACTCGTACGTGATTTGCAGATATTGACTGGTGCAAATCGTGTGTAGAGTAAAAAAAAAACACGTGTAGGCGACGCATGAAGCTCGTGCACGACTCAGCGCTTGATTGTTTTCCCGCCTTAATTTGACTTGAATAATTTGAAGACAAGACCGTATCAAGATCTTGGCGGAATCAGATCGCCAACCTGAACGAAGCTGTTTTACTCAATGAACCTACTTTTTTGCGCTTGGCCAGCCTTCTTTATTGGCTGAATATATAACGGACAGTATAAAAATCTACGAACGTGACTTCATCGTTATCTGATTCCCACCACGTCACCTCACCTCATCGACCACCACCAGCACCACCACCACCACCACCACCATCAAGAGGCTGGAGGTGGTCTGCCTTTGTGTGAGCCCGAGCCTCTTATTTACAGCTCGCCCCCAACACTCCTCCTTTCCTTCCTTTTTCCACGAACAGCTCCTCCTCATCTCTCCATCACCATACTGCTCCTCTCAAGTCCATTTTTACGACATTTTTTTTTCTTTTATATCTTAATTATTTTTTTTTTAAGGAAAGGTAAAAACATTTTGTACATTCCTCGCTTATGGTCTTCTTAGCTTTCCTCTCGTCGTCTTCTGGAACGACTTTTCCTCACCCTTCCTCTGTTTCATCGTGATCGCTTTCAATCTTCTTCTTCCTTGCTTGTCCTTTGCGTTCCTTTACATTCCCCCTTGTGTCTTATTGCGTTCATTTTTCTTTTTTTATTATCAATTTCCTTAACTTTTCTTTGTATCTTTCTTTTCTTCCTTTTCTTATTCTTCCTCTTGTTTAGCCTTTCTTTCGCCTCCTCTTATTCCACCGCCTCTTCTTCCTCCTCCTCCTCCCCCTTCTCCTCCTCCTCTACCATCGAGGGTACTCCACCTGCCCCCAGACCAACATCTGGCTTTCACTGCATACCTGGATATTTTCGAGGGTTGGAAGACTCCGCCGGGAGAAAAAGAAATATTAATCATCAAATATTTTCAAATTTCGGGTTTATTTTTCACTTCGATGCACATTCCAGGGCATCAAGTACACCCTGACATAAGTGAAATAATTTATACGTAGGCACACTGCCCAATATGTATGTGGATTTTTCATTTCTAGATTTTTAAAGGAAAGTGTTAGAATGGTGGGAGGTTGAGTCGGTGGTGGTGGTAGTGGTGGTGGTGGTGGTGTAATACGAGAGTCTTGAGGCGGGAATGCGGTTGCCTGTTAATAACGAAGACGAGGGGGCGGGGTCAGAGAAAAGAAAAGTGTGAAAGAGGAAATACAGAGGAGACGGAATGGTCTCGTCTTTGTGGAGAGGAGAGGGAAGGGAAGGGAAAGGGAGGAAAGGGATGAGGAGTGATGGATTGGTGGCATGAGAGGGAGAGGGTACGATGGAAAACGAGAAAAGAAAGCCAAATAAAATGGTGAGGAGTAAAGATGGAAAGAAAGAAGAGGAAAAGAAAATGAAAATGAGACTGCATGAAAGGAAATACGGGGAAAGAAAAATGTGCAAAAGCAACAACGGAACAACTTTCAGAATTATATCCACGTTATTTAACAATTGGAACAAAAAAAATATATGTGCGAGATGAGGAAAAATCTGTAAAATCAAAGAAAAAATTAAGAAATTCCTCATACGTACGATTCGAATTTCCACATAATCTGCAAACCTATTCAGCATTTTTCCCGCCGGTGCGCTACTCGGCTCACTCGTTATGCGTGTGTCATTATTTCCATTATTTAAGCGAAACTGTAGAGCTTCATGCGCATTAAACACCACCATTAATGAGAGAGAGAGAGAGAGAGAGAGAGAGAGAGAGAGAGAGAGAGAGAGAGAATGCTTGCTTCCTCCAATTCTCAGTAACGACCTTGTGTACTCCGTCATTATCGTCACTATCCTTTTCTTCGTTCACTTTCTAATTTAATTCCAATTTTAACGCCGCAGGATCCTCCCTTCCCGCTCCTGCCTGCCCTTCACTTACTCCTGAACGTGTCCTGCTCCTCCCAGTTGCTTTGTACATCAATCACTGCCAGACGATAATGGAGAGGATGTCACAAACCAGTCATCATCTAGCCAAATTAATGAGATGCCGGCAAAGTGTGTATTACAGTGCTCTCGGTCCTGTCTAAAACTACAGACGAGGCACGATTGATGGTGATGAGCTGCTGCTGCTGCTGCTGCTGCTGCCTCCCTCCACTTGACCAAAAATTGATCAAAAATTGATTTGATGAGTATTAAATGCTTCTTTTGTCAACTACGTAGGTCTTGTGCGCGTGGGTGGAAAACCTCTATTTTAAATGATATTCTATGTCTTTTCCAATCGTCTCTTTAATTTCTTTACTTTCTTAATGATGTGACTGATCTCAACCTCTTTACTAAGTTTTTTCTTCTCCCTCATCCTTCATCGGAATTCTGTGAATCATAATGACTCTTAATGTTTCTTGAAAGCAAACATCCTCTTGGTGAAGCCGCTCACTTAAGTATTCTTGATGCGAAGGAATCATGACAGAAAAAAGCAGAATTAAGATGGCAGTGCGAGCGTGAAGGGGCGCCAGACTGATTCGTCCCACGGGGGAGTTAAGATCTGGGTTGATTCGCCACAAAGGTATTCATGCTTAAAAAGTTTGTTTCTTCCCGCAGTGAATTCTCTTGGCTGCATTTCCATTGTATTTTAACAAAGTTTCATTACTCTGACAGGTTCCGACCGTTAATGCGTTAATTTGTTTGTTAATCGGTGATGACTCAGCTTGAAAGGGACATTTTTGCAAAGCCACGGAATTTCTTCATCAGCTCCTTAACCTCACAGTATTGTTGGATTTTTCACTCAAGCAGACAAATTCTTTTCAAAGGTATGATGAAGTCAGCTCTTCGCGGCTCCAGGCTCAAGATATAATCCGACTCACCGGAATTTCATCTCGCAAATTGGGTTATTCAGGACTGTACGACTTTCGCCTTCATCTCGCTGCATTATATTTGGTAAAGAAAACTGTCCTTGCTATTTGTAACAAAAATCACACCCATTTAAAGCAACTTTTCAGGTGTACTTTATGTATGAATTTAAAGTGGTGTTATAAAGACCCTTACCTAAACCTACGCTGGGATATCTTCCAGTGGGTGACTGGAAGAGACGTGAAGGGTAAGGTGTCAGTATAACACCTCCAAGCAATGGTGTCTCTCAGTGGGTGATTGTGAGGCAGGAAAGGTGAAGGCTGAGATGACAGCGTACCATCCCAAAGCTGTGAAATCTATCAGATGGTGGCAGGAACGGAAGTAAAAAAAGAAAAAAAAGGTTGGAACACACAAATAAATCACTCACAGCATGCTGGTCATTACTTTCCCGCACAATTTACAACCGGTTTTGTAGAGGTCAATATTTTATGGCAACGAACGACATCTGTTCCTGAAAATTCCAAGATAAATACCCTCTTATCGGATTCCAAAATGAAAAAGAAAGTCATTGGTATTCATGGGAATCCAGGGTCTTACGTTTAACATTTGCATACGAAATCCACACTGAGTTCAAGAATTTAGCAGGCAGTCAGCAGCCTTAGGCGCTTCTGTGTGCAGCAGCCCGCCCCGCCTCCACTTCCTTCTCTGGCCTTGTAGCTCCTCCCGGTGAGAAATTTATGGCCTCCAATTTTTCTCTCGTTAACTCTAATCACATCTTCTCGCGAACAGTCTTTGCTCAGCGACACCTGAATAATGAATGTTTCGTATTCTGTATTTCATAAAACTTCAAGACGTGGCAATAAGAAAAATGAACATTGACATCCGAGTTAAAATGAACGTCAAAACAATTCCTTATTGAACATACAAGGTAAAGCATCTTTATATAAAAATGGTAGAGGGAACGTATGACTGTCCTATTTTTTAAACCCAGAGGAACTGCAGAGGACAGGACGGAAGCGGGCCGGCAGTATGTATTTCCCGGGACTCAATGACTCATCCCCCCGCGCCTAGCACACGACGTAACTAGTCACCCGCTATACAAACCAGTCCCAAGCAAAATGACAAAGAGGAAAGACATACGCTAAAGACCCTTATGTATCTAAGGTTTTATATAAATGTACTAGGTTCAGAATAACAGCTAATTGTCTTTACTCTTACATTACTGCCATTTTCTTTACATTTATATTACTGCCATTCTCCTTTCCTCTTATTTTCATTTCTTCGTGATTCTTTATTTCTTCCTTCTGCTTCGGAAGCTTACCGCTTGAAAATTCGTATGACCAGAAACGTTTTAAAATATTCGAAAATCAAGAAGAAAAGTTTGGCGTCTCTCTCTCTCTCTCTCTCTCTCTCTCTCTCTCTCTCTCTCTCTCTCTCTCTCTCTCTTGCATGAAATAAATCTTTCTGACGACACACTAATCGAAAAAAGAAAAAGTAAAGTAGCTTTTACACCAAGACAAAAAAAAAAAAAAAAAATCAAATTTTCTATGTATGTAAAGAAGAAAAAAAAATAATACCAAATGAATCCGTGGAATGAGAGGAAGGTCTGGTCGGGATAACTAACTGTATCAGAAACTAAATGATACTTGAATACAAACAAGACAGTGAACCAAAACGTTTCTTTGAAGAGAATGATGTATATTTGAAAAAGATCACTGGGACAGAGCTGATTAAATAAGGAGAGAGAGAGAGAGAGAGAGAGAGAGAGAGAGAGAGAGAGAGAGAGAGAGAGAGAGAGAGAGAGAGAGAGAGAGAGAGAGAGAGAGACAGAAACATTACTCGTCTGTAAGTCTCATTTGTGGAAAGCCTTTTTGGTGAACTCCCTTGTTCTTGCCACACACACACACACACACACACACACACACACACACACACACACACAGTAATAATGAACCATGTCCCCCTACTCTCTTGACTCTCATGACACTTGCTCCTTCCTCCAAAGCAATGATAGCTGCCGCCTCCTTCGTCGCCTCGTACATCTGCCTGTCCTTCCCTCTTCCCTCCACCTCCATTCTCTTTACGAAACCTTACTCTTCCCGTGCTGATGTCTCTCGTCTCTCACACGTCCTTCTCCCCTCCCCAAAAGCACGTCATCTTTCCTTGTCGATAGGAGATAAATATCGATGGAGTCCCCTGTGGTCATCATCGGTCTGCTCTACTTTAACATCGAACACACAACACCAAGGTTTCGTTCCATCCCAGAACTTATTGGAGATAGTCTTACATGCTGCTGTCTACTTCTGTCTACTACTTTGGTACACGTTTGTATTAATTTACTTACAACAGTGGTGGCACACATCGGGCATTCTTAATCGCTGGGTTTCGGTGTTGTTTGTTTTCTGTGTAAATATTATAAGCATCGAGTTTTAATAGCAGACACTTTGATATAAAGAGTAAAAGGTGTGGCTATTTCTTTTCATCCCGCGCGCGCGCGTGTGTGTGTGTGTGTGTGTGTGTGTGTGTGTGTGTGTGTGTGTGTGTGTGTGTGTGTGTGTGTGTGTGTGTTTGTGTGTGTCTGTTTAGTGCAAGTCCGCCCGTCCGTCCGCCAGCAAGCAGATGGAGTTCGTCGATTGGTTGAGAAAATTTAACAGAGTATTGAGGGCAGAAATGAAGAGCTACAGATGGAGGTGAACAGGCCTAAACTCAAAGAGAACAGGAACACACTTCATTTCCTTTAAAAATATTTTGCTACTTAATTCAGAATTCATTCCAAACCCATCCTCTTTGGTAATCATGGAATAAAAAAAAGTAGAACGCGATCTCTCCCTGCCGCTCACTAGTCCTCCGGCCTCGACCTGGGATGCGCTCAAGTAGAAATGAAGTATATCGTTAGTTCAGTGAACCCTGAGACCCTCGCTTTCCACGTCAATCTGATACATGTAGAACCAATCGTTCGCTTCCCGCTGGTTGCTCTTCCAATCTCCAAACACATGCCCTATAAACCCTCACCCTCTCCCCTTTTGACCTCTTTACCTTCACTGCCTTCCTTGCCTCTTTTACACAGCTTTCCATAACTTTTTTTCTTTTTTTTCTGTACGTTTGTTTGGACACCTTATTTTTTTTCGCTACTCACGTTTCTTTCCTCCCTTCCCCAACTCTCACCACGGCTCGCTCTCTCTCTCTCTCTCTCTCTCTCTCTCTCTCTCTCTCTCTCTCTCTTCTCTCTCTCTCTCTCTCTCTCTCTCTCTCTCTCTCTCTCTCTCTCTCTCTCATTGCTATCCCCTCTGCTTTCGTTTTTTTCTTTATAACATTTTCATTTCATACTGTGTGTGTGTGTGTGTATGTGTGATATACATATTACTCGCTTTCAGGGCGGCTATCTCATCTCTATAGGATCGCTCTTAGGAACAAAATCATCAATCCTCCAACACCAATTTTTGAGAGGAAAACATTTATGATCTATGATTCTACAAAAAAAAAGAAAAAACTTTTCAAACGATTGCTCTTTAATCACGATTTCATAAACATTATGTAAATGAGAAACTACACTATTTGCGTGTAGTAAGGGAGTGATGACACGTATAAAATGAGGTGTTTCGAACTCAGGGATCCCGTTTAAGAAGATCTTTCCCAGTCAATTCCCACGTTGGAATACATTAAGTTCCCCGACAAAGAAAATCATGTGGAGAAACACAAGAGCAGGACCATAGCTCCGAGAACAAAGGGAGTAGAGAATCAAGAAACAGCAAGAATCCTTGATAGAGGCAGACTTTCCCGAGCCACACCAGTAAAGCAATCACGAGACACGAGTGGTGTGGTGGCCAGGCAGAATATACATGTACTTTCTCACAGAACTAAAGGCACATAAAAGGATGGAAAGAGAAAATGGCAGGATGAGGAGACTAAAATGGAGAGGTAAGCAACATCAAATACTTCACGGTGCGTTCCATCTCAAATGCAAATAAAACGGCACACCAACAAGGGACGAGAGGACACAAACTGTTATGCACAGCCACCACACTATCACAGGAAAGAGGCTAGAGAGGAGTGGCTGTGATAACCCATCTACACGCAAAATGTAACAGTGGTGGGAGTGAGTCAAGATCTGCCGTTATGTGGTGCTCAGAGAAAAATAAAATAGGTTTGGTAAGACGATCTGGCAACTCTATATTATCCCAGCCCAGCGGAGTCACCAGGCTAGCAAACAACACTTGAGCTTTCACTACACACCAACATTCTTAACCCCTTCAATACTGGGACACATTTTTATCTAAGACGAGTATGATTAGATAATTTTATTAACATTAGGAAGGGTCTATGGACGCCAGAAGATTAATGGCCAGAGTCTTCATTATTTTAATCTCCCACATGAAGCTGTATAAAATCACCAAATAGTAAGCAGAATAAATACGGAAACGCGTCGTGGTACTGAAGGGGTTAATCCAAATACAATACTAATCCATACAATATCAATCTAAACAACATACCTCTTGCGCCTGTGGGAGTAAACTACAGACAGAGGATTACCAAATTACGTCCTTGCGATGAGTCAAATAAGGCGTTCGGGAAAAGGAAAGAATCAGACACACGTGGACCTCGCAACAATCACTGCCGCATTAATGGCCACACCGTCGCGCTAGAGAATGTCGGCCCGCTTCGATTCCTTGTTTCGAAACTACTCGGCAAACATTGTGTGTGTGTGTTTCACTGTTTGATCTGCTGCAGTCTCTGACGAGACAGCCAGACGTTACCCTACGGAACGAGCTCAGAGCTCATTATTTCCGATCTTCGGATAGGTCTGAGACCAGGC
>NC_059269.1:14513628-14518628 GCF_017591435.1 Portunus trituberculatus | reverse complement strand
TGCACTGCTTAATGACACTGATACTGATATCAACGAAACCAGGTGAAGTTGTTCTAATATTTTGCATTATTCTTTTAATTTATATAACTGTTGTGGGCCTTAAAAAAAAGAAAATTTAGTGGGTTCAGGCAAATAGCGTTGAAAGGAGGTTTCATGATGAGCTTCATCGGCTGCCTCAGAAGCATTATTACAGAAATATTGATTAAATTTGTCAGCAATTACTTGGTCATCATCTGTTATAGTGGACTCTGTAAAAGTCATAAAAGATGGTAGTTTAGAGAGAGAGAGAGAGAGAGAGAGAGAGAGAGAGAGAGAGAGAGAGAGAGAGAGAGAGAGAGAGAGCGTGGAAGAATGAAATTTCCTGAGCTATGGACCAAAGAAAACATTCTCTTTCAACCTCTCGAAACTGTTTAATAAGTTTTCTTTCTTAGTGTTTACGAACCTCGCTTCCTTTTGTTTCTCTCGTCAGTTGTGTGTGTGTGTGTGTGTGTGTGTGTGTGTGTGTGTGTGTTCACTGTTTGATCTGCTGCAGTCTCTGACGAGACAGCCAGACGTTACCCTACGGAGCGAGCTCAGAGCTCATTATTTCCGATCTTCGGATAGGCCTGAGACCAGGCACACACCACACACCGGGTCAACAAGGTCACAACTCCTCGATTTACATCCCTTACCTACTCACTGCTAGGTGAACAGGGGCTACACGTGAAAGGAGACACACCCAAATATCTCCACCCGGCGGGAAATCGAACCCCGGTCCTCTAGCTTGTGAAGCCAGCGCTCCAACCACTGAGCTACCGGACGTGTGTGTGTGTGTGTGTGTGTGTGTGTGTGTGTGTGTGTGTGTGTGTGTGTGTGTGTGCGCTGTCACGAGCCCACGCTAATTTAACTGCTGTTGAAGTAATTTTCATTTCCAGTGGCTTCGTCTTATTTCAGTATAATTTCAATTCCTAAATAGGCTTAACGTTGATATCAGTTTATGGCACAGTTAATGGCGTGCAGTAATTCTCCCCTTATGTCATTCTTAGTCAGAGGAATACGTGTGACCATAGTAAGATTACTGTTGTAAAATATTTGCTTTTCTCTAGATCTAATGTGTTGGGTGTCGCAACTTGCGAAAAATAAAAATGTGTATGTAAAATTCTGGTGAGGAAGCCATGAACAATGTGCAGCCGCAGGTGTGGCAAGATTAGTGTGCAACAGTCTTAAGGGTGTTGTTGCAATGTGTCTGTCTGTATTGTTCTTCACTGAAGACGCATTGTGTGTTCTTTTGTGTCTGTAACTAACCTGGACTACGTCGGCCGCATTACTGTGTGTGTCTGTGTGTGTGTGTGTGTGTGTATATATATATATATATATATATATATATATATATATATATATATATATATATATATATATATATATATATATATATATATATATATATATATATATATATATATATACACACACACACACACACACACACACACGACCCGGTAGCTCAGTGGTTAGAGCGCTGGCTTCACAAGCCAGATGACCGGGGTTCGATTCCCCGGCCGGGTGGAGATATTTGGGTGTGTCTCCTCTCACGTGTAGCCCCTGTTCACCTAGCAGTGAGTAGGTACGGGATGTAAATCGAAAAGTTGTGACCTTGTTGTCTCGGTGTGTGGTGTGTGCCTGGTCTCAGACCTATCCCAAGATCGGAAATAATGAGCTCTGAGCTCGTTCCGTAGGGTAACGTCTGGCTGTCTCGTCAGAGACTGCAGCAGATCAAACAGTGAATTACACATACACACAATCATATTTCATGCTTATTATGTATCGTACATATGAAGTGCTTTATTGCCACAACAATGACAATCACTGGAAAGCTCACAAGTTACAAAAAACAAATGGACTCATAGCCGTTGTGTGTTATCATATGCATCATAGTGTGGTAGTAATGGAAGTGTACTCAAAGAAATCAAAATGAAGATGGGTTGTTGCAGGCACCACAGTATTGAGACCTAATGGCGCTGTGAAACAAGGGAAGGAAGGAAAGCAGCACCACCAATATGAAAGGGATGACTCTTGCCCTGAGAAATATACAAGGTGTTTAGAAGCAAGTGAATGCAATGTTGAGGATGTCGGAAGGTAATCAGTAGCATTATTATAGAAATGAGCAGAAGCGTGAGGAAACTGGAGAACTAAGGATAACAGTGTTGAAAGAATGAAGTTGGCGTGAGAATATTAAAGGAAAGTTGAAAAAAATATGTAATTGATGTTATCACGGTTCGGTGAGGAGTGTGTTGCTGGGAAAGGAGAAGTGAAGCGTTAAAAATCGAGGGAAAAGGGTGCAGTCTCCTAGGAGGGGAAATACTAAGTCGAGAAAACACAATTAAATGCTCAGTGAAAGACTAATAAAACTATGAAAAACAAAGTTTGCTGTCATGAAGGGTTCACACAATATTCCCTCTTGTTAGTCTGAATTTGTTTCCATCAAAACCTCCAATATATAAAACTAAAGAAACTATATAAAAATAAGAGAGAGAGAGAGAGAGAGAGAGAGAGAGAGAGAGAGAGAGAGAGAGAGAGAGAAACTTTGCACTTTCATCTCCTTTCACTCAGTCACCCCTTTATTCAGTTCGCTCATCCCAGGTCGGTTGCTCATTGAATCATCCCACGTCCAAGTAATCAAATCCATCTAAGGCTCCTTCAGATGGGTATTATCCTCCTCCTTCACTGCTAATGTTTCGCTCCCATACAGTATTATTCTGCACTTTAAGCCCACAAATAGGTGTGAACTGAGTAAAAGATTATCCTCTCATTGGTAAAAGTGCAACAGTTCCATTAATTTCCAACCCCTACTTTTAAGTCTTGCCAATTCACTTAGCGCCGGCGCCGCCTCCTGCACAAATCACGTTTTTCAAATACAAAACTCCCTTTACACATTCAAAGAGCACCCCTATTAGGCCAATCTGTTCTCGTTTGCTGCCCCCATCTCCCTCCCTTTCTACCTGATGTGTATTCACAGATTGTTAAATATAAGCTATTACAGAGCCGTTCTCACGTGAACTAATTCTTTAAACGTAAACGTAAATGTAAACAAACCCGAAATTCATCACGGTAAGGGAACCCTAACCCGCGCCTTTGTAAATGCCATCATCCCTTTCTTACGATGATGGCCCCTAGTTTCCATTTACACAGAAACATTTTGACATAGCATATTTTTAACAAGTTTTAGTCGTATATGATTCGTGATTAACATTGGTGTCTCCTGTTGGGGAGGAATTGGAGATACCAACATTTATTTAAGGAACCTGTGGTGTCTCCAACAAGTTGATACTAAGACCAACACTGAAAGTGGCTTAAAAACTAGACATATGAAGAACCAGCCACACTAATATTTACGTTTAAAAAATCAGCTGAATAATTTCTGTTTCATGCACATTTACCTTCAGTGTCTTGAATTCCATGCCGTCTTTCCATCACACGATCTTGACAATTTAGCCTCAGTACCATCCTCACAAACTGCAATTAGCATCAAAATCATCATCACATAATGCCTTACATACTTGTAGCTCGACATCCACCGAACCCTTTAATGTAAATGTAAAGGGAGCATCTACATAAGATGTCATTACAACTCGACCTAGACTTTAGTATGGTCATAATTTATTCATAGCTTATTAAGATTCTACTTGTGCGTCTATCTTTGTCGCAAAATATGGTAAATTAATGTTCCTCTGTCTCGTTTCAGTTTAATTACCTATTATCCACGCCGGCCTTTCTCCATATATAAATCAAACCTTTTTAAAATTCTCGTCTTTAATTTTTATTGTGTGATCACAATTACTTTTATCTTTCAAGGAACGTGTCACAGCCATCTGGGAAAAAGAAAGACACAAACACACACACACACACACACACACACACACACACACACACACACACACACACACACACACACACACACACACACACACACACACACACACACACACACACACACACACACACACACACACACACACACACACACACACACACACACACACACACACACACACACACACACACACACACACATACACACACACGACAATAACAAAACTCGTAGAAGACAATAAAATACAAAAAAGAATAACAATAGAAACAGAATATTGAACTGCCGGCTCGTGGTTCTTTTCTTCTTATTATTTTTCGCTTTGCCAACGCCCAGCAGGTGCAGTCCCCAGAGTTCCGATGGAAAAGTTTTGAACGTAAACTCGCTTCACTTAAAAGAAAAGGAAAAATGGAAGCTAAAAGTGAGAGGCGAATGTAGACGATGTTTTCTTAGAGAGAGAGAGAGAGAGAGAGAGAGAGAGAGAGAGAGAGAGAGAGAGAGAGAGAGAGAGAGAGAGAGAGAGAGAGAGAGAGAGAGAGAGAGAGAGAGAGAGAGAGAGAGAGAGAGAGAGAGAGAGAGAGAGAGAGAGAGAGAGAGAAAATAAGATCAGTGACATAAGGAAAAAAAAAAGGGTCTCATTCTTCGATTTCAGCAAACATGGGATGAATTTGAAGATGATAAATGCGGAAAAAAAAACCTTCTCTGCTCAGACTCGTGTTGTTTGCTGAGGAAGAAGAAAGTCAATCTTGAATAAAGTTTAGTATTATATTCTTTTCCTTTATATGGAAGCAAAAAAATTTTCTTTCTCTCTCTCTCTCTCTCTCTCTCTCTCTCTCTCTCTCTCTCTCTCTCTCTCTCTCAGGGAATAAATGTTGCAATGCACTAATGGAATTGTACATAAAGGAGTGAGCGCTATAGGTTCCTGGAAAACTATCCGAGGCGCTACTCTGTCGATATCTTTGACTTTTCATCCCCATATCAAATTCATTATGAGATTCGAAATAACAATACTCGTCCTCCGTCCATACATGACTGCATTCACTGCGCCATAAAAAACCGATTCAAGGCAACTATTTTTACAACGCTTAGAGTTTGGGGAAGGTTGGTTGAGAATTACTGTGCTGAAAGTCTGCACTGCACTATATATATGTGT
>NC_059269.1:14473628-14511128 GCF_017591435.1 Portunus trituberculatus | reverse complement strand
CTAGAGCATGTATGTTTAATTTCTAAACCCCATGCTGTCAGACAAAACTCGCGACTAGAAGAGCTCACCACAGCTCATATCCGCCTTTAAGCTTATACTTGTTTACGTTTTATTCTTCTACTTCCATTCTGTGTCCCTTCCTTCATCGTGTTTACCTTTCTTATCATTGGTTCACCTCTATCTTTCTTATCTCTCTCTCTCTCTCTCTCTCTCTCTCTCTCTCTCTCTCTCTCTCTCTCTCTCTCTCTCTGTCATGTTTCTGTTGTAATAAGAAAGCCAAAGAAAAAAAATATCACAACAGATGAAAGTGCAGAATGAACTTTTGGCGCTCAATCTTAGCTACAGAAGTGCAAACATAATCGCGTAAGTAAACGAACGCCAAAGTTGTTTGTGTAAGTACATTATTTACTTCACGCAGTGTGTTACATGTGCTGGTACAGGAGTGTTGCAAATAGATCCAGTGATTTTCATGAGTTATGTTTTCCAATAGATTTCTCTTAACATAACGTCACGTCTCCTAAGCTGCAGCTGTAGCGGGCCATACGGATAAAAATATGTAATTGCGTTTTGCTAGTGAGTTAGTAACAATATCTTCCAATGCATTTCAACTTAGTAGTTTCGTTTATTAAAAGACTAACTTTTTAATGAAGTGTTTGTCGTCTTTCAAATATTACTGACGCACTTGTACATTATTAATGTATTGTGACATGTAAGATATGAATGTGATGCGACGTGACTTCAATGCGGCAAAGAACCTCAAACATAAGCTGAATACCTGGTGTGCAATAACTATATTTGATATCCTTCGTTACGCTTTCTAGCGAAACGTTGAGTGTTTTTCTGAGCCACGAAATTCAGGGCACCAAGTTATGAAAAGAAACGAAAAACTTTTGGAAGCTAATCTGAACTGAACTGAGAGGACTGACAAGGATTGCAATGTGTTCCTCTTGGTGCCCAGCGGATGACCCTCGAGGCTCTTGAGTCTGTATCAGCACTGGAAAAGGAAATGCTCCAAGAAAAAAAAATCTAAGTAGAAACTAATGTGAAAAGAAAATTCTTATTTCTCTATGGATCAAAAACACACTAAGTTGAATGATCTAAGAAAAATATATTTGAAACTTTGAAAGGCGGCATGAAGTAAAAACATTTCCTTTTCTAATCTAATGTTTCCGATATCGATAAACTCCTAATCTTTATCATTAACCCCTTCAATGCTGGGACACATTTTTACCTTGAGATTTGGGTACAATTAGGCCATTTTATTGACATTAGGAAGAGTAAAAAAATTAATGGCCACAGTGTTCACTATTTGAATCCCTCACATGAGTTTGTAAAGCTGCATAAAATCACCAAATCATAAACACTGAATATATAAACGTGTCATAGCACTGAAGGGTATAATATGGAGTGTCTTTAGAAGTCTTTAAATAAGTGACATTTGAATGATAAAAAAGGTAAAAAACAAATAAGAGGAGGACAACAAACCTAAACACTACAGTATAACACACTTGATAACCTACACTTGTTAGAGCGAAATGTTAGTTAATCCTGGATACCGTTGGAAGGTGAATCATCATCCTATTGATCTTAAGAGGAGTGAACCTATCCCTCACCTACTGAACCATTAAGCAGACGAAGCATTGATAGACTCCCTCTTCCATATCTCAGTTGTCACCTTCACCAATATCCGTGTCAGAATAAAACGGTAAAACAAAAGTGTAACGGATTTCTTGTCTAGAATATTGTCAGATTACCAATTCTGGCAGATCAATATTGAGAGAGAGAGAGAGAGAGAGAGAGAGAGAGAGAGAGAGAGAGAGAGAGAGAATCAAAGACGTGAGCAGAATGACTTACAATCCGTCTAGTATACACTCATGTGCGGTGTGGAAACCAAAAGGAATTTGTCGGTGTGTGTGAGGAAAGTGACATTTGAGGAATCTTTCTCCAGTTTTCGGCATCCACTTGTGTCAACTAAAGATACGAATGTTCCACGGCCTTCTCTAAGGCTAGCATACTTGAAACTGACACAAAAGGAAGGAGAAAGCCGTTTGAAAAGAATATTGCGCACACGCACACGCACATACACACACGCACAACAAACAAGAGAGAGAGAGAGAGAGAGAGAGAGAGAGAGAGAGAGAGAGAGAGAGAGAGAGAGAGAGAGAGAGAGAGAGAGAGAGAGAGAGAGAGAGAGAGAGAGAGAGAGAGAGAGAGAGAGAGAGAGAGAGAGAGAGAGAGAGAGAGAGAGAGAGAGAGAGAGAGAGAGAGAGAGAGAGAGAGAGAGAGAGAGAGAGAGAGAGAGAGAGAGAGAGAGCACATTTATGTTAGGGTAAGGGCGAATGGAACCTTAAATCATACTATAAGAAGCTTAATAGGAAAAAATATATATATATACTCGTAGATATTTCTTCACGTTGATAAAAGAGCAGTAGCGGTGCTGTGAATTATTGGGGAGGCGCGAAGAAATACGAGGAGATGCAGATGTGCATATTAGAGGACACGCAGTATGGGGGAAACGCTGCAGGCATCGGACCACTAAAGCAGCCTTATCATGTCCTATAATGTGGTCATCTTTCAAGCTCTTCCTCTCTCTCTCTCTCTCTCTGTGTGTGTGTGTGTGTGTGTGTGTGTGTGTGTGTGTGTGTGTGTGTGTGTGTGTGTGTGTGTGTGTGTGTGTGTGTGTGTGTGTGTGTGTTCTGTAACATTAGAATCACCCATTCTGAACGTTTTTTTCACCAGTTCGCTTCTGTAAATAAATAAATGTTTGTAGCCTTTCTCTGGATGAAAAAATGTAATCACAGCTTATGAATTACCAGCGTACAGATGTGCGTTGGTCATTCTCTTTTAGTAAATTAAATTTAACAAAATAGAGGAAATAAATTGATTGCGCATTACTTAACTCACTCGTAAGCTTATCTCCAGCTCATCTTTAGCATTGTATAGATGTATAAGGCTGCACTAGTGAGGAAATGGAAGAGAACTGAAGTAAACACAGATGAAAGGATTGCTCAGTGTATTGTTTTTTTAATAGTAATATTTTGCATTTTTCGAAAATTAAACAAAGAAAAAGGAAAAAAAAGAAAACCACAAGGAGACAAGAGGAGGGAGTCTTCCGTTCCGTGTGTTAAATATTCAAGCAACGTTATTCATTATTTCATTAATAGTCCATGAAACTAATTATCTACGTGCATGACAATTAGCAAGCCATTACCTGCATTAAGTTTATCATCATCCATGCACAAAAATATAATTAACTTACATTTTGTTGGGCACAGTTATGGAAAGCCATTCAGCGTTATAGGAATTTCATACAAAAAATAGCTGAAATTAGCCACAGCATGGAATTTGGAAACACTTAAAATACTCAACTGTGCTTCACCACCAATAACTTCACGGAGAAACGCTACGTGGAGGGAAGTAAAAATTGTCACAGTGGGAGTTGTGTTAGTAGTATGGGTGGTGGGCCGTTGGGTTACACTCGTCTTGTGCATTTCTTTAGTTTAAACGATGATGAAGTAGAACTATATAAAGTTATAAACAAATATGTCACTTTCACACAGTGGTGGTAAGAGACAGGCTGTTCTGTCCTCTAATCTGTGAGAGGTGGGAAGTGGCCCCTACATCGTGAATCAACCATAACTAAATTATCTTAATGTAAGGCTCAGAGTCAACCGCGACCCTTCACATGCTTCACATCTTAATCACCCTGCTACCCTTAAATTAATGTAATAGTTAAGGCAGCTTTCTCTAATGACCTATTCAGCCCCTTCCAATTCCCACGCACTTATATATCATGGAATGTGCATTTCTTTACATCCTATGTGGTCCAATGCCACCTGCACACACTTGTCCCTGGAATGGCATGCCACTTAGCGTGTGTGTGTGTGTGTGTGTGTGTGTGTGTGTGTGTGTGTGTGTGTGTGTGTGTGTGTGTGTGTGTGTGTGTGTGTGTGTGTGTGTGTGTGTGTGTGTGTGTGTGTGTGTGTGTGTGTGTGTGTGTGTGTGTGTGTGTGTGTGTGTGTGTGTGTGTGTGTGTGTGTTTCATTTTATCTGAACATGGACGGCAATACAACAAAGTTTATCTATAGCTTGTTAAAAGGATATAAGTCCACAAAACGACAAACAAACGCTGAAATTTTGATAGTTAGATTTTTCATGTGTGATTTGTAGAATGGCATCTATAGAATAGTAGCTACTGCTGTGCTGACAGTATGCCTTCCTTCACATTTTTTCACGCGCGGCCAGTGTATGAAGGGTTTCATTTAAACTTCATTATTGATGTCTAAACCACTCGGGAAAACCACACGGGGAAAAATAAATAACGTTCGTGTGAAGGCGCCCTAAATGAGGGGAAAACTTTGTAAATTATGTTTATCAAAGATTATCAAGTTGTGACGTTATACACACACACACACACACACACACACACACACACACACACACATACACATAAAGAGAGCGGAAAGAAAGTTTTATTTTCCCTTGCACAGTTTTTCGATAAGCTAACTACAGTTGTGTATGTTTGTGATGATAGGTAAGCACGAATTGAGTACTTATTTTCTTCGGTTTTTCAGCAGGGTAAGGACAGCTCTCCAAAAAACTACGTGACAGCAACGTCACGGTATGCAGTTACATCGTACATCGCATCATACATTGACACACTCTTCAGGGAATGACAGTTGACAGATATTGATGGCTGGGTGTTCACAAAGCCTATCATTACTGCTTCATTAAACTTAAAACCACTCACAATCTATCTCCATGTATTACAGTCAAACTCCGATAATTATAGCCGTTTGTACAGAAATTCTTAAGTAAGTCTCCGCTTCGTCTTCGCTTCAGCGAGGTAGGTTTATAAACTTTGGGAGGATCGCGGATTTGCTACACACGCGTCTCCTTACAATGCAGTCTCGCATCATTATCCTCTTCACTCATGTCGAAATACGAGCCTTCATTATCAGCCTCCTAAAGTTCGCGAGGCATTCTAGTGTGACATTTCGTCGTTGCGCACATTTTGGTGAGATTTTATTAACTTACTGGTGACTATTTTTCACTTCCATTATTACGCAAAGTATGATTATGACAAATTTAGGATTAAAAATGTTTCTGGAATTACCAATATCAGATTTGTTTTTGTTCATTAAGTCGTTCAGCATTCCTACTGCAGTTTGCTTGTGGCTTCGGTTTTGCATTTATTCTACATACCAGCTTTTCCATCATCTAAAATCTTATGTACACGGACAAGTGTAAAAAAGACTCGTGTGGGATGTTGGATAATGCTACGACATGAGAGTTCAAAATCTTTACTGCTAATATAATTTCTCAAGGAAAACCTATAAACATGAGAAAATGAAATACAGAGCCAATTAGCACGATGAATTAGCCTCATTTTCTTCCACACAGCAACCACAAATTAAACCTATTTTCTACGGGATGATCAAAACAACGAGCCTGGGAAGACAAGCAGGGATCCAGTCATCGGATCGCCAACGACACGTGCACCCCACCCTTCACTAGATACGCCGACGTCCTCTCCATCCAGGAACAAGTGGCAGTATCGGTATCTCTACTATTGATCATCTCTGCTTTACTCCCTTACAACAGAATACACGTACAAGTGTGTTTAACCAGTTCATTATTGAGACGCATTTTTAGTTTGATTTTTGGGTGTGATTAGAAGATTTTATTTCCATTACAAAGGGTATATAGAGGTTAGAAAATTAATGGCCAGAGTCCTTGTTATTTTCATCTCCACATAAGTTTCTGAAGCAGCAAAAAATCGGCAAATAGTAACTGGAATGAATATGAAAACGCGGCAAGATACTGAAATGGTCAACAACAGTTTGTACTTTTCTGCAACTTATAAGCCACAGAGGAACATATTCCGAAAACAGCACAGGAGGTAGGAGTGTGACACGAGTATTCATTTCATCAACAGGTCTCCATTTGACAGAAAAATGGATAGTGACCATTTCAGTGTTTAACAGGTAAACGTTGTCCATTAAACAAAAAGTCATCTCATTATTACAACGCACTAACAACAATGAATTATGTACGGCTAGTTTGTTTCAGGTAATGTTGTCTGTCTTCGTCAATAAATAGCTCGAGAGAGAGAGAGAGAGAGAGAGAGAGAGAGAGAGAGAGAGAGAGAGAGAGAGAGAGAGAGAGAGAGAGAGAGAGAGAGAGAGAGAGAGAGAGAGAGAGAGAGAGAGAGAGAGAGAGAGAGAGAGTGAAAGAAAGGAACGAGTGGTGCAAGTAATGAAACCAATAAGTGTTAATTCTGTTCAGCGAGGCGGTGCAACAGCGAGGACCAGCAGGTACATCTCACCTTTCCCCATTATCGGCGGGCGGTAATGAGGCTGTGTTGGGTAATGAGAGCAAGTCCTCTGCCAGGTGAGTATTGATTAACCTATTAGCACTGCTCATGCCTGCTCAACAAAATTCTGTCCTTTTTTTTCCCTCTTCTCCCTCCCGTTCCCTTCCCCCTTGACTTTCTTCTCCATCCACTCTCCCTTAGTAAATATTGAAAGTGTCAGATCTTAACCACGATACTGAGTAAATAAGTTCAATTATGTGTTGCAGGCGTTAACCAATGGATAAGCTAATCAAATAAGTGAGCAGTTAGTGGTAGAACAACGAAGTGACGAACAGTTTTACTCATAAGTATCCGGAGGAAGCAAACATCTAAAACTAAAACAAAATAAATAAAGCGAATAATAAAGGAAAGGTGATGAATAAAAGAAGTAAATAATTCTAGCCGAACGAAGTTTTATTGTTCAAGACACAGTAAAACGCAGCTCACAGGAAATAGATCCACTCACTAACAAGGTGGCTACGATACGAACTACGATAGCGAAATTGCAGCAATCCTGACTTTATGGCCACTATTTACAAGCGAAAAGTTTATATCAATCCGATCTCTATGGATTGGATGGCCTTTACATGAAATAAGTAACATTTTATACTCGTCGAAAAGTTGTTCTTCCTTCTCCTCCTCCTACTCTTGTCACTTCCCTTATCTATTGCATCAACATTCCCTACGTTTTTTATTCAGTCTGTTTTCATCCAATTATCTCTGAAATTTATTTTTTCCTTGAAAAGAAACACTATGAGTATATCAATGGTATCCTTATCTAGCACAAAGAAAAGTGAAGAAAATTATAACCTTTGCCTTTTCTGAAGCTGAACTAAAAATCATCTGCCTGTTTACAATGATAATTTCCATTGTTATTACGATAATAATTCCCACGCTTATTGTTCATATGAACTCTTTATTTGCATCTCTCCCCAACTACCGGCCGTACATATGGTTGGTACCAAACAATCTTGCAAGTTGCTCACGTCACAGGTTCATGTCAAGTTATGTACTTGTGTACTTTATAATTTAGCTAAACTGAGCGTGGCAGGAACAGCTCAGCGCGCCGCGTTGCACGCTTCACGCTAATTACAAACTCAGTTAGCCATAATTAGGGGCGAATAAAGTGACTCACTTGTCATTAAGGTGAGTAATAACGAGTGTCAGGTGAATTGTTGCCGCTGAGGGAGTCTGCCGTAAATGATGTGCGCTGTAACATTAGTCACCCTGCGAATTGTTGCCCACACACTCATTGCCGCTGCCGCCCACCATCCTCATTACACTTTTTCTCGTTAAGTAACGGTGGATACATTTCTTCCACGCTCCTTTTGTTCATTTACATATGACAGCTTCCTCATTCCATATCTGAACCTGCATTATCGTAGTGAATATACTTGTGTTAACTTTCATTATGTCTCTTGCTTTTATGATGGGCACTACCTTGTTAACGCGGAGTAATGTAATGTTCTACCGTATGATGTACTACGACCGTGTGTATTGTTCCGCTACCCCAAGGAACGTCACGTTCAGTGTGGTTACTAACGTAGCTTAAGGAACAGGCTTACGCTCTGTTTGGCAATCCGCTTGCCTTCCTTCTTTGACTGGTGCTCCTGTCCTGCACAACCAGTCTAGTTCTACAGTCTACTGTCTACAGTCACACTCCAGTGTGTAGACTGTAATTATACATCATCACGCTTGCTACAAGCTCCATCTAGCCACTACCGACTACAAGTCTTTCTCTCGTCGCCGGCTTGTTCTCAAGCCTTTCCACGGCCGCTCGCTACCAAGCTACCAAGCTTCCAGTACATTTTGTATCCTACAATAAACACAGGGAAGTTTCCCCTGTGTTTCTCTTCAACCACACCAGAACATATTGATGGTGCCAGCGGTACCAGGACACTTTTGTGATATCCGTTAAAGGCACGTAAGTCTGCTGCACAATATCTCAACTTAGGTTATCAACCATGAGAGAGAGAGAGAGAGAGAGAGAGAGAGAGAGAGAGAGAGAGAGAGAGAGAGAGAGAGAGAGAGAGACGCGTAATAAAACTTCGACGATAAAAAAATAAACGTGAGCCAAACAACACGAGTTCCGCGGCGCATCACCTGTCTGTTAAAGGGGGGGAGGGGAGGGGAACCAGCTCTTTGCATGTATTTTTTGTATAAATTTTTCAACCTTGGGCAATATTGTGTTTTCTCAGCGTGTGTCCTTTAAAGTGAGTTTCCTCGTCTGTGTCAAACCAGAGAGAGAGAGAGAGAGAGAGAGAGAGAGAGAGAGATAAGGAATTTAAGAAAGCTGCAAGAGTTCTTCATGGTTCTATCGTGGCTTCTGATACTAAGAATTTTTGCTTATGTTTCGCTTGTTATAATCCCTATACCACTTAAATACTTCTATCAGGTTCCCTATACAAGTAAAGGAAATTCAGTATCTTCAATCTCGCTTCATAGGGAATATCACTCATCCATGTATCCTTTTAGATATTCTCCTATGCACTGATTCGAATGTACCTAAATTCATCCAGGACTGTACAACATAATCTAGAAGCGGCGGTCTGTGCAGCACCAGGACTGTATAGCATAATCTAGAAGCAGTCTGTGCAGCACCAAATACAAACTTAACATTACTTGAGGATTTCTGCTTTTAACACTTCAAATTGAATCCTAGTACTCTATTTGCCTTATTTCTAGCCTCTATGTATTGCTTCCTTAGACCGAGATAGGACTTAACTATATTCTAAACCTACCAGGGCCTCGTTATTTATTATGTACCTATTCTGTGGATTTCCTTTATCTTCGCTTAGTACTTTGTCTCTGTTAACGTTAAATTGGAGAGAGAGAGAGAGAGAGAGAGAGAGAGAGAGAGAGAGAGAGAGATTAGCATAAAAAAAAATAGTCTACAAACTATCACTTAATGTTTATTTAAGTCGACATCTTGCCACCAATTGTTATTAAATTCAACTTTCCCTTAATTTCCTTCCAACTTCAGCTAACTTGACAAAACAAGTTCGGTGGAAGAAATATTATAGATTTACCGCTTAACAAGGCTAACATTAAGAAAAGTGCCTTTCTCTCTCTTAATCGGACAAGAAAGAAAAAGGAAATAATCTTTTATATTATTAGAGAGGAAACGTCTCGTGCATGTCACATTTAAAGAGAGAGAGAGAGAGAGAGAGAGAGAGAGAGAGAGAGAGAGAGAGAGAGAGAGAGAGAGAGAATTTACATCAGCTAGGAACTGGAGGGAGAAGTGACAGGCGAGACGAGAAGAAGACAGGGGAGTGATATATGAAGGACTTCAGTGTCAAAAGGCGGAGGGTGGATAAGAGATCTAAACACACGCCTCCTACCAAAAAATCAATATACTGGATCACTTCAAAAGACACTGCTGGCAATCGAAAAATAATAAAAGAAGTAAACACACGATTGTAAGCTTAACATTAGAGAACTTGTGTTGGCTTTCAAAGACTAATGGTAATGAACTTATTATGAAAAGTGTGGAGGAAATTATATAACTGAGGTTTAATAGAGCTAAACTATGAATACTATATATAGTAATGCAATGTTTTAACTTTCCAGAGATTGAAATGAAAAGGTATAATGTACGGCCAACAAACAGGAAGATGATGAAACCTATAGACACATAACGTCATATGCAGTTTAGACTATCAAACAGTTAAATGACAAAAATATGAGAGAGAGTGTGTGTGTGTGTGTGTGTGTGCGCGCTGGGGGCAGTTGGGAAGAGGGCAGGGGAAATGGTAGATGATAGATCGGTTAAGACAAAGAGGAGCGAAGACATCTTAAGCCGAGGTTACACTAGTCAACATAAACCTTAAACTCCAATAACAGGATATCCGAAACAGGTTGATTTCTGGGAAATCGTATTTTCAGCAGGAAAGCAATAACTAAGGTAGCTACGAGCAGCATCTTTAATGGGCCAAACGTTTCGACATTTCATCTTATGTCATCATCAGTGGTCTAAAATAAAATAAAACGATAAAACAAATATAAGTATAAAAGAATAAAGTAAAAATACAAAGAGAATTACAATGGTAAAAATTCACACTATCATAAGTGGGTATGCTGACAGAGTATTGTTGAGGGATGGCTTTACTTGGGAAATATATAGGGATTCCAGTATTCTTAAACTGTGTCTATTACAGGTGGCGAGGATACGGAAATGACTGAGATTGGGTTGAACCTTACATGAGAGGCAGTGGTCCCGTATCGCGGAAAATGGGGCGTTGTGTAGCGGGCGCCCTGTTCTGGCAGACTGGCCACTGATGATGACATAAGATGAAATGTCGAAACGTTTGGCCCATTAAAGATGCTGCTCGTAGCTACCTTAGTTATTGCTTTCCTGCTCCAATAACAGGGTTGGACAAAAAGGCATCCATCCAATCATATCTTTGAGCGAATGGTTAGACGCACTCATGAGCGTCCAAATATGATCTGCCTGTGACTGCCGACCTCATACCCTACTACAAGGAAAATAGCCTCCCTCGCGCTCTGTCTTGATGTTACCATATGAAGGTCTTTAACATAAATACTCTAGAAGAAAAAGAAAAAGTAAAAAAAAATGCTACAAAATCAAAAGCAACGACAAGTCATGTTCCCTACCACGTGGCGGGGCATTTAAAGAGACCTTTAAAGTGCGTAAATAAAGGCGATTTAAACATATAAGGAATTAAGATAGGAACTTGCCGTTTTCACAGAAAACTGTAGACATTTCAAGGATAACAGCAGTATTAATAACTCAATTTTGAGGTTTGGGTCCAAAAAGAGGGAGTAAATAACCTGACTAGGCCACTCCATTGAGACGAGGTGGGAACGCAAAACACCAGCGTGTTCGAAAACAATGGTAGTCGAATGAGAATTGGGTGATTGATAATATTTAATAACATGATACTCTTCTAATCCTATTTCAATGTTTTTATTGTATTTAATGTACAAGTTTTTTCTTTCTATATTTTGTAAATTTCCTTGTCAAATAATATAGTTCGTCAATTGTTTATCTTTGGATGCTCGTCTTTGGACAAAACCAACCGTATCTCTTTGACTCTCGGCTCACCAAGGATCCTATTGGATTCCGTCAAACATTGGACCAAATCCAACAAAACTGACAGGATCCAAGGTTTATGTTGACTAGTGTAACCGCGGCTTTACAGAGAAAGTGGCAAATGCTGTAAAGCGAAGGTAAGTGAGGATAGACAGCGGTGTGCAGGCGGTGTCGAGGGACAAGGGAGGTGGTGATGGTCTGTACGAGGGAAGCTGACGGCTTTGTGTTAGGAGCTACATCCTCTATGGAGTCTGTGAGGTAAGTGTAAGTTAGATCCTGGACTACAACTTTCCCTCCTTGTATTGATATATGTATCATTCTCTCCCTGCACGTCCCTCTGTGTTCCTTTGATGGGCAGTATTGTTACGTGGAAGGAGTTTCCGTGTGGAGAAAGGTAACGCTAATAGTGGACAGCCTCCAGATTCCCAGCCACGTACAGGACACGTTAGGAAAGAGAAGAGTGAAGTATCGGGGGACATGAGGGTGTCTGAGATGTGGTACAGATACATGTATTTGATGCTCGTCAAATTTTGTCCCCATGGCCAATGTGATGTACGGGCATAATTTGTGAATAAAGAAAGATGATATATATATATATATATATATATATATATATATATATATATATATATATATATATATATATATATATATATATATATATATATATATATATATATATATATATATATATATATATATATATATATATATATATATATATATATATATATATATATATATAAATATATGAATAAAAAATACTGTGCATGCACAACTGTGCCGTAAACTCGGTCCTTCTTTGTGTTTCGAGGAACACCTTGTTAGTAGTTACTATTGTGCCTCGTACTAGCACAGTACACCCTCCTTGCAAATTCCATTCATACAGGTTCCTAAGTCGTTTACGATCCGGCATCTCGGGCACAAAATAATAGTGTGTGCAACAGGAAGCGTGCAGCTAAATACGGCAACTCAAGGCTCACCAACGATCCAGGCGAGTAGAAAGGGAGGCTTTCTGTCAGCTTATGCGACTACATAATTTTGTTCCTCCGGAGAGAAGAAACGTTGTGTCGGAGAGAAAGTGCCTGGGAAAGAAATCCAATCTACATAAGCGTCGGTACGTTCGATGCCCCCAACACATGAACGAGGTTGCGTGTCTTTACAATATTTATACTCTTCTAGTGATACTCCAGTCGAAAAGGAAGTACTTACACGGGAGTCCTACTCGGGCCGTGGTAATTCCTAAAGAATTTTTTTTCTCTTTTGTTCCTGATTTTAACCTTTTAGACTGGTAAACAATACATACTGTATAACAAGTACTTCTTTGATAAGTATGTTGAAGTGATAATTATAAGTATATAGGACACACACACACACACACACACACACACACACACACACAGCCATAAAACCATTTAATTCACTTCTGTGCAGTAATCACACAATCTGGGGTGGATTCTGATTTCGTGGAAGAAAGTCATTCAAAGGACCCATGAGGCTCTCCAAGTGTGTGTGAAATTAGTGTGCATTTGTTAACATGTGGTATGAACTGGAGGAGGAGGAAGAAGAGAAGGAGGAGAGGGAGGTGGAAGAGAAGAAAGAAGAAGAAGAAGAAGAAGAAGAAGAAGAAGAAGAAGAAGAAGAAGAAGAGGAGGAGGAGGAGGAGGAGGAGGAGGAGGAGGAGGAGGAGGAGGAGGAGGAGGAGGAGGAGGAGGAAGAGGAAGAGGAAGAGGAAGAAAAGGAGGAGGAGAAGGAGGAGGAGGAGGAGGAAGAGGAAGAGGAAGAGGAAGAAGAAGAAGAAGAAGAAGAAGAAGAAGAAGAAGAAGAAGAGGAGGAGGAGGAGGAGGAGGAGGAGGAGGAGGAGGAGGAAATGCTGGCTATAAAGAAAGACGAGGGAAAAAGCGGAGTGATACGAGAAGGGGTAAAAAAAGGAAAAGTGATGACAATGAGAATGAATGATGGCGGTGATAAGAAATATTGTGGGAACGAATAAAGTGTGTAAGGAAAAGGAAAGAAAGGAAAAGCAGGAAAGAAAAATAAGGCGGCAAGAAATGCAAGGAAGGGAAAAATGAGAAAAACAAGAGGTAAAAAGCAGTTGAAATAGTGGAAGAAAAGAAACATCTGGAGAGAAAAACGTAATGATGGTAATGAGAAGACCGTGAGAAAGATTAAAAAAAAAAAAGAGAAAGAGAAGAGAAAGAAGATGAATAGGGACACGAGGAATATGAGGAGGGAAGAACGCAAGAAGCAGGAACAAGAAAATGCAAAAAGAAAAATCGAGTTGAAAAGAGAAGACACAAAATATACTTGATGTGTGACTTGTAAGAAGCGTGTAAGGAATGCAGCAAGTTGAGGTGAGGCGAGAAAGCTAACGGCACAGACTGGCGGACAAAGACTGGCAGAGAGGTCGAGTGGCGAATGGGCAGAGGAGTGGTGAGTCTATGCCCGGCACTGGGAGAGGCGGCTTTACGAGGAACACCGCGACGAGAGTGGAATATACAGTACATGCATTTCTGACACGAGCAGAAAGAAAAGCAAACGTACTCACTCAGATACATGCATGCACACACGTACCAAGATGCATTTTTGGTTGTTATTTCGACTAAAGACTGTGTAACGAAACCATGAAGAGGAGCAGGAGCAGCAAGTGAGCAAAGAAATAGACAAACTTTATACACCTGTGCAACACTCATACATGAGAAAGCACAGATCTCCAACTCGGTTCTAATTGACATTCTCTTTAGCAACTGTCCACTGTTCCCTCAGTCAATAGGGGACACTTTGGATTCTGTTCAGTCACCAAAACTACCCCATTTATAGATCCATTTTCTCAAGATATCATTGTATTTTCCTATCCACCATTTAGGAAACCAACGAACATTTAAGCGGGAACACTTGAATCTTAGTGGATTTCACTGCGTTTAGAAAGAGATTTAGGGAGGTGACCGAAATGGCAAATAAAAAGGTGAGAACGTGGAAGAAACGGCTAAGGGAACCAAAAGCAAGGGGAAGAAAGAAATGGGCTAGTGGAGGAGGAGCATAGAGAAGAGTAGCTGGGAGGGAAGTGAGGAGATGGAAGGAGAGAAGGAAGGAAAGGGACAGGGTGTGCTTGGGAGGAAATACGTGCACGAGGTGTAAATGTGACGTGAAGGAGCTGGGAAGGAGGAAGGGAGAAGATAGGAGAAGCACGAGGAGGCAAGAAGAGGAGAGAGAGAGAGAGAGAGAGAGAGAGAGAGAGAGAGAGAGAGAGAGAGAGAGAGAGAGAGAGAGAGAGAGAGAGAGAGAGAGAGAGAGAGAGAGAGAGAGAGAGAGAGAGAGAGAGAGAGAGAGAGAGAGAGAGAGAGAGAGAGCAAGGAAGGTACAAAATTTTAGGTATACGCGTTCACTGTTATGTTTATGAACCGTTTGATGAAGAGTATGGTAAATCTAGCTTGACTCAATGTTACCCAACACTTGTATGGTCTGCCTCCCTGTTCCCTGCCACCCGCCCAACGATGCGGCCATTGCCTGAGCGCTTTGAAGGTCTCGTGAGTCAGATTAGCATATTCATGATGTTTTGGGATCTGAGAAAGGAAGATGTTACCAGTCATAGAGCTAGACGGAGGGTGGTTAGAGGATCATAAGGGAGGTTGCTAGAGGGAGATGGTACATGTTCAAAGGAAAGACGAAAGAGGGAGCAGCTTGCAATATCTATAGTTGACTTACTCTCGCTGGAATGTCCCATGAACCAATGAACTGGTCATGAACGAAACGTTGAAAAGTTAAATAAAATAAAAAGTGCAAAATAAAAAAAAAACTTCTTTAATCTCATAAGTGCAACTAAGTAATGCTTGGGAGTCATTAATTGCCTCTTGTATGCCTTCGCTTGTATATGTCCGTCTGTCTCTTACACACGCAAACGCGACACGCGTGCGCGTACACACACACACACACACACACACACACACACACACACACACACACACACACACACACACACACACACACACACACACACACACACACACACACACACACACACTGTGCAGTGATGATGACAACAAACTATAAAAATGAAGTAGTTTCTAAAACAACAAAAAAAGTTATCTGCTGCATGAATAGTTTGATAATCTGTGATGTTAATATGCGAGGACTGACATTGTGATGATGATGATGATGATGATGATGATGATGTTAATAATAATGATAATAGTAATAAAAATGATGATGATGATGATAATAATGATAATGAAAATAATAATAATAATAATAATATTAATAATAGTTCTTTTAAGGGCTATTGAATATAAGCATCACAGATCAACACAAAATAATAATCTTTAATCTTTCAGCTTGAAGTGATATGCGTGTGGAAACCGTTTACGCTTCGGATCCTTCCTTTATCCTGCAAAACAGCTAGCCATCCTGAGCCAGTGACAAGCTTGCCTCACGTAACCTAGCGCTACTCATTGCCGGCCATTTACGACGTCTTTCCCTAGTGAACTCTAAGCTGCAGGATATGAAGACAACAAAGTAGGGTGTTTTTTTTTTAAGCTTATGTCGTTATGTGTGGACGAGATATTCACTGCTGGCAGGAAATCCTCAAGAGTGAGTTACACCCAAGAGTCACGAGCATGTTGGCGATGTGACCTTTATTTTACCCTTCATTACCACTATGGCAGCCACGGCAACGTAAATACAAAACTAATGGGATAAAAGAGACAAACTCACAAAGACACACACACACAGAGACAGAGACACACACACACACACGCCCGGTAGCTCAGTGGTTAGAGCGCTGGCTTCACAAGCCAGAGAACCGGGATTCGATTCCCCGGCCGGGTGGAGATATTTGGGTGTGTCTCCTTTCACGTGTAGCCCCTGTTCATCTAGCAGTGAGTAGGTACGGGATGTAAATCGAGGAGTTGTGACCTTGTTGTCCCGGTGTGTGGTGTGTGCCTGGTCTCAGACCTATCCGAAGATCGGAAATAATGAGCTATGAGCTCGCTCTGTTGGGTAACGTCTGGCTGTCTCGTCAGAGACTGCAGCAGATCAAACAGTGAACACATACAGACAGAGTTTTCTTTTATTTATCTATTTATTTGTTTTTGTCCTGGCCTAACACCTGTAGGTTTACTTGAAGAGTATGGGAAGCGCTGTTCATTTTCCACCCATTAGCGGCGCAGGCAATCATATTTATAGTGGAACCCAAATCAGGGCCCATATCACCACCCAAGCGTATCTTTGGTGTAACGACCTAGAACCTGGGTATCTTGGTGACATGTAGATAACTTTAAATCACTCGACAAATGGCAAAGTATCGAGGTGGTACGTGGTGGGAATCGAACCTATGTGTGGACGTTTCTCCAACCCGCTCACCACCTTATCAGTTGTAGATGGCTCGAAATAAAAGTAAATGTTCATCACATAAAAATGGCACACAAAAAATGAGTAGAAAAAAAGACTTGAACAAAGAGGGAAAGAAAATACAAAAATGCAAAGATGGAAAAAGGAGGACAGAAAGAAAGAAAGAAGAAAAGAAAGATAAGCAAGAAAGAAAAAAGAAAGTAACAAAAAGAAAATAAGAAAGAATAATATTTCCGTGTCTAGGAAACAGAACAAGAGCAAGAAAGAAATGAAAGAAAAGCCCACTCAACTTCCTACTTCCAAAGAATCAGAAAAAAAGAATAAAGAGAAAGGACAGAGAGAGAGAGAGAGAGAGAGAGAGAGAGAGAGAGAGAGAGAGAGAGAGAGAGAGAGAGAGAGAGAGAGAGAGAGAGAGAGAGAGAGAGAGAGAGAGAGAGAGAGAGAGAGACGAGTGGTAAGGAAAAGGAAAAATTTCAGCCAAAAACGTTGTTCCGGAAGGCAAAAGAGATATTTCACCATTTTCACTAAATTTGAAAGTGATATTATTATTATTATTATTATTATTATTATTATCATCATTATTGTTATCATTTCACACATCTTTGATCTCAATAAAAGAAGAAATATAACCATTAATAAAAGATATTTGATGATCTAAGTACGATGTCATAAGTACAATATTATACTGAAAAAAAGAAAAAAAAAAAAACATGCTGGATGAATTTGCCAAAAACAGAAAGGAGACCCACAACGTAACAGTACGTCCAACATTGTGTACAGAAGGAAAGAGCCATTCATACAAACTGTCGTTGGTCGTCTCCTGGTTGTCATTGCCCCAGCCTTCCCATGCAGCCCCACCTCTGTGCAAGAACGGAGTGCTGGAAACACGGAACACACACAGGAGGAGAATCTAAGCTGCGCCACCAAACTTTGCGGTCAAGTTTTACTGGGAAATAAATTGTAGATAATGACTTCCAGGCTTTCCTCCTTCCTTCATCTTGCTGTTTTATCGGAGTTACGGAATGGTAAAGAACGTAATTCGGGCCACCGTCTCCACTTTGCCGTCATGTCGCTATGGAGATGCTGGGAATAACAGTGATGTTTGTCCTGGTGGTGGGGGTGGTGGTGAATGTGGTGGTAGTAGTAGTAGTAGTAGTAGTAGTAGTAGCAGCAGTGGTGGTGGTGGTTGTGGTGTTTACTGTTGTTGTTGTTGCTGCCGCTGACAGTATTAATCATTAGACCTTGCAATCTTTTCACACTCGGCCGCCTCATAATACTGGCAGCATCACCAGCAGTAGCAGCAGCAACAACAAGAGGAAGACAACAGCCTCACTATTCACTACAGGCATTCCTCACAGTCTCCTGCACACTGTCTGCAATGCGACACAGCCAACACAGCTGGTTAGGAGCGTCAAGGGTTGGGTGGGGGTGGACGGGGATAGGACGTGCGTTGACACGTTAAACCACTCACTACAAAGTAAGCTATTTACTTACTTAATGAAAGGAAATGGCCGCGGCAACACCAGCATCAACATTACCATTTGGTGAGATATAGTCTAAAATTCACTAACGAATAGCAGTTGTACAAATACTAACCAATACACAAATTAATCATGAATTTTGGGATGATGAGGTTCTGAGAACAACTTCCAAAATGAAGTTAAACTCTTTCCCAAAAACGCGAGTAGAGACAGAGCAGGGAGTGTGAAAGACGGAGCAGAGGAGCTAGCTATACTGGGCCAACTAATGCTCACCGCCACTTGCTCTTATCAAACACGAAAGGAATGCACGTGACTTAGGTGAAAGATAAATGAGAATGTTTAGAAACTTTTTGTTTGGTATCAGTTTTCTTTATACTGAATCTCTCTTTCTCTCTCTCTCTCTCTCTCTCTCTCTCTCTCTCTCTCTCTCTCTCTCTCTCTCTCTCTCTCTCTCTCTCTCTCTCTCTGAAACACTCTCACAGCTTCAACTATAAGAGTCTGTTAGTACGAATTGTTTGAGACAGCAAAAAATAAATAAAATCAAGAATCGCCAGAGACATGGAACACAGTGACGTTGAGAGAACAGTGACCGACAGACGGGTAAAAACAACAACAGAGTGAAGAAACTAATAGGCAAATGTCGCCACTCTTCATATATAGTGACATGAGCAAAAGGTATTTTCTGTTTTCGTTCTGCAAGGTTGTTTGAATATGTGCACAGTGGGAAGCTTTAAAGAAATGAGAATATTTGTCAGCATCGCGAACAATCTCATCCCTGATAACGCCAGCAGTGTCAGAGTTGTAAAACGGCTTGTCACTCACGTCAGAGAGAGAGAGAGAGAGAGAGAGAGAGAGAGAGAGAGAGAGAGAGAGAGAGAGAGAGAGAGAGAGAGAGAGAGAGAGAGAGAGAGAGAGAGAGAGAGAGAATAAATTTGTGCTGTTTACCGCTCACCTAATTCCTATGATCATAAAAGTTCTTGACTATACTTCTGAGGAGGATCATATTCTGACTCTTCTTGAGTGGATATTTTCATTCTTGGAGATTTCAATGTTTACCGCGCAATTCTCCCTTTCTTCCTCTCCCTTCACTGACTATCCTGGTAAATTAACCTTTAACTTTACTATCCTCCATGACCTAGACAACAAGTACAACACACTACAAGTATTCCTGACAGCCACTTTATATACAAGATTTTGAAGGAATACTTCACTAAGTACCCCACTTTTCATCTTAAATTATACTTTCAGCTCACTTTTTTCTGTTGTTGCTTCATTCACTGTTTGTTACGTGTTCTTTCCTTCCTCCCACAGCTGTGTGATGCGTCTTTGTTCTCAGAGTGCATTAAGCGAGCACTGATGGATGACAGGGGGAGGACAGCAAATGGCTGATAATTTGCTTGTGTCCTATTTTCTCTCAAGGTTTGCATAAGGAAGAAGTTGATCGTTATATCCTTTATTTGCTGAGGTGGGAAAAGATAACGAGTGACTGCAATAACTCTCGCCTCCACTGTACTCAATGGGGAAATGTCGCTTTGAAGTTAATTATTCAAGCAGGAAGAGAAAAAGCGACGAGGTTATAGAGTAGATGTCGTTTAAGGGGTTCTCCTTATCTGACTCAACACAGGTCAACGTACCCGTAGCTTTTTCCCGAGACTCCAACATTAACGTTTAATAAAATGTTGCTATGAGATATTCTGTTAAGCGAAACAGCTAAAAAATACTTAAATCTTGTAAATCTTTGTGGCGTAAATGTAGCTTAATTATCCATAAAATTGAACAAACATATTAAAGTATTCATTGCTATCTAAATTAACATAAATGGAACGGTTTTATAAGTAATAGGTATTTATTATTGTACATCATATTATAGAACTCGGCACACGAATTTTATTTGAGAGACGCAGTGCAGGGATCGGACGGCGGAAAACACGCCCTTTCCATCCTGCCTCATAAGCCTATCAGGTGTACTGAAGCGGAAGCCGAAGCTACTTACAGGCCCGGCTGGAGCACCATGTCTTAATTAACGTAGCAAAAGTTGCCGGTGCTCCCTTCATACAATGCGCACACTTGGCACCCTCTCTTCCCTACAAATCACACAAGTATTACCTTCTTTACACTTCACCTTATATAGTACCAAGGGTTCAAACTCTCATCACCTTCCATACATCCCAAAAAACCTTCCACACAGGTTAAACGCTCATACATAAAGCACCTTCCATATACTTCCATTTCCATTACTTGTTCGTCTCAGGCACAATAGAAGCCTTCCACTTAGCGCCTACACATAATCCACACCTCCTTAACCATCTCCCACAAACACATACACTTCACTCACGTAACCCATTATCATTTATTTTTTGCCAATATAATACAAAATAATGTAATATTGTAATACCATCACCACAACGCTACAATGCCGTTGAAATAAAACTACACGACTAAAAATATATGCTAATCTCTCCATCACTAGTCACTCGTGAATAATATGCGTTAATAAATTATCTGTACAATAATGAGGTTGCGGGAGGGTGGAGGTATTTGGTAAAGAGTAAACCACAAAAAATTAGCTGTATATATAACTTAGCATTGTGACATTTTACGATACTACAAACGAACCTATGCGAAAAACATGAACGAATGGGGTCACACACGAAAGGAAATTACTCCATGAATGGCAAAAGAGCCGGTACTAAGTAAACATCTGAGAGAGAGAGAGAGAGAGAGAGAGAGAGAGAGAGAGAGAGAGAGAGAGAGAGAGAGAGAGAGAGAGAGAGAGAGAGAGAGAGAGAGAGAGAGAGAGAGAGAGAGAGAGAGAGAGAGAGAAACACCACTATTCAGGATATGAAAATATACTTGAGAAGCAGCATCAGCAGCTTACTATAAAGATTCCAAATATAGAATATCCTTCATCCCATCACTTCATTACCATAGTTTTTAGTGAGGTATTAGATTCTTTAATCAGCTTATAGGGTGGGAAATCATCTTACAATTATTAATAGGTAGAAAAGGAACCGACAAGGATTTCCTGCTCATCAATACATCACTGGGAAACGCCAGCTCGTTACAGCCAGACGCCGCAGAGGGTAAACAAAAAATAACTCTCATTAATTCACCAATACTAGCAAAACTTTAACATTGGTTGAGAGAGAGAGAGAGAGAGAGAGAGAGAGAGAGAGAGAGAGAGAGAGAGAGAGAGAGAGAGAGAGAGAGAGAGAGAGAGAGAGAGAGAGAGAGAGAGAGAGAGGCAGGATTCCGATAATGGATTAAGGAAAGAAATAGTAATTCGACGATTCGGAGAAGAAAGCCACATACACACATAAAATTCCTATCTCGCTTTCTTAGACTCCGAGCTTTGCTATTAATGTATCCCCTCACTCTGGTAACAAACACTACGCTCCACTAAAAGAAATTATCCTTTAGTAAGTTTGAGAAAAAATACATCAAACAAATACTCATAATACTCGTACACCATTCGTAATTCCATATAATTTCTAAATAAATGAATTACCCTCTACTCGTTTTTCTTTGTTTTCTTTAATGTACAAATTACATTAGAAACATTGCAGTACATCAGTGGTAATACGAAATGTCGTACAGACACCGAGAACTACCCATTTATCTCTCTTTCTCTCTCTCTCTCTCTCTCTCTCTCTCTCTCTCTCTCTCTCTCTCTCTCTCTCTCTCTCTCTCTCTCTCTCTCTCTCTCTCTCTCTCTCTCTCTCTCTCTCTCTCTCTCTCTCTCTCTCTCTCTCTCTCTCTCTCTCTCTCTCTCTCTCTCTATATATATATATATATATATATATATATATATACACACACACACACACACACACACACACACACACACACACACACACGCAAGAATATCCTTAATACTGTAAACATTAAGTTATATTAAATAAAAAGACACATTCTTACTAATCTAGATAGTGCTCCCATGCATTCATATTATCTCTCATAACAAGTAATAAAAAATTGTTAATCATTCTTGTATATACAGACTGGAAGTTAAAATTTATAAGTAAAAGTTTGCAAGTCATTTTAGAGTTACGTTAAGCGCTAATCAGACCTTATCTAGAATATGCTGTTCAGTTCTGGTGACCATGTTACAAGAAGGCTATATTGTAGGTTATGTTGTAGGTTAGGTTGCCAGCCTCTTGCAAAGAAATTGGCTTCTGTCTTTCTTTCATAATTTTTTTTCTCTTGGCCAGCTTTCCCCTCTTTCATAAAAAATATTTTATTGTAATCAAACAGCAGGTAGTGAAATGTGGTACGTAATGTCCTAAGACCTTCATGTACATCCTTTTTTAAAGTTCCCTCTAGCGGTTTGGATTTGGTTATTAGAGCTAAATTAAAATTTGTTGTTTGGGTGTATGATTTTAGAACGGCAGTCAAGCATTCAGTGTGTCAAGCTGTTAGTCTATCAGTTCACCAGACGGTCAGCCAGTCAATAAGAGTAATTAGGCATTGAAGTTAAATTTCACATTACCTAGGCTTAGAGCTAACAGAGAGGTAGGTTAAGAAGAGGACCTGGAAGTCTTTAGTGTAAGGCCCCTTTCACGGGAATCAATTAGTGCACGACACCTGTATCCGACACTAGTTACTTAATAGTTTTTTTTTTCACTAGAGCCTCATATAGGATAACAACACGGCTGGATGATTCTATTACCAGCTTTGACAGTTCAAATAATATGTTTCCGGCCCTGGCGCATTGTTGGGCATTGTCTCCGCAGTTACTTTCCAGTCCTCTTTGCACATCATTCAGGACCCTTAGAAATTAGCAGCATGAGCTAGCAGTGGACATGAGGAAAGCAGTCAGCTGAGGTGAGGGCGCGGTGGCACCTGAGGCAGGTGACAGGTGCGAGGGGTGGGGTCACTCAGCTTTAAGTTCAGCTTGCCTGCTTTCATCCTGTTTGTAGAGTCTAAACGGCAATTCATGGAAATCATCCTACTTTTATTTCTTAATATTTTTCTTGAAAGAGTCCTTAAAGTTTGAAAAATGTCACAATTACATCAAACATATCTGGCTTTAGGGACGAATAGAAAATGTACAAAGTCAAGCCCGAAGCCTACGGTACGATGAAAGCTGCCTTACCGCTTTTGTGCACCTTGCAGCGTTACAGCCTTGCAGCCCTGCGGCCTTGCAATCTTGGAAGCTTTGAGTCAGTGATGGGTAAGATTCCTTCACCTGCAACGTCCGTCTATTTCCCCAAAGTTTATAGCATCAGGTGAAAGTTTAAAAGATATATCATTTACTCAACATTTCATTATGTTATAAGGTAGCTACTAGAAAAAACTGATATGTACATATAAACATTTTAATATATGTTTGTTTTTTTTTATGCAGGAGAGAAAAAAGCCAAGGGCTACAAAATATTAAAGGAAATGTTGGTTCTCTACCATATTTCCTATATCTATTCATGCATACTGACTCGCATTAAAAAAAAAAAAAGTGCAATGCCTATAGAAGTTAGTGGAAAGTTATCTTGCTCTATGTAAGCGTACAGACTGTACGAGAAATAGTAAAAATTTGGGTGTTTTAACTTACAATTTAATAGTTACTTAGGCACTGGCTGGATGCTATAATGGTTCCAATAACTGGGTAAAAACTTTATCAATGCTACTATTATCATATTATTAACAGTATGAATAGTACAAATACAAAAGGGTCCATAATGAAAGAACAAAAACGGAAGTTAAAACAAATGATTTGTCGTTGTCATAGCACTATATTTATTATATTAACAGCTCCTATTTTTTTTGTGATATCTCCTTTCCCTTCTAATTTAAATCAATGAATATTGAAAATCTACTGTGGTTCGTAATGGATGGATTTAAAAATTTAATCTTACATGCGTGGCGTTTTTTCTCTCAGCTGTTTCTTTCATCCAAAGAATATTGTTAATTAAATTCTTCCAGTAAAAGATAAATTTTACTAAAACGGGTTTATAAAATGCAACAAATAAATTATTTTACAGTAAAAAAAACAATATTTCTTTACTTTCGTTTTTTTTCTTATTTCTATATAAAACATTTCACTTATTATCTTCGTAAGTCAACAATAGCAGAGAAATAAATAAAACACACACACACACACACACACACACACACACACACACACACACACACACACAACACACCCGGTAGCTCAGTGGTTAGAGCGCTGGCTTCACAAGCCAGATGACCGGGGTTCGATTCCCCGGCCGGGTGGAGATATTTGGGTGTCTCCTTTCACGTGTAGCCCATGTTCACCTAGCAGTGAGTAGGTACGGAATGTAAATCGAGGACTTGTGACCTTGTTGTCTCGGTGTGTGGTGTGTGCCTGGTCTCAGGCCTATCCGAAGATCGGAAATAATGAGCTCTGAGCTCGTTCCGTAGGGTAACGTCTGGCTGTCTCGTCACAGACTGCAGCAGATCAAACAGTGAATTACACACACACACACACACACACACACACACACACACACACACACACACCATATCCGCAGGTTATACACATCTTTTCAAAAGTTTGTTTAAGAAGTTACTCAGAGAGAATCCTCTGTGAACATAACATCTTCTCGTACTCACACCTTAAAACTCGCCTATCTTCTCTTCATGCAGAGTCCAGAGACAGTTATACCTACATACTCACTCACTCCAACCTTTACTCTTTCCAGTAACCCCTACCTTCATTTACTCTACGCACAGTCATATTCAGTCACTCCAATCTCGAATCAAGGCGGTCTAAGTAAGGTCTAGTGATAGATACCTAACTTCTTGGCTATAATACCATGGAATAGGTACACTTAGGGTTTGGCGGGAACCCTCACACCATATGTTACACAAATTATCTTCCTTCCAGAGTGTTTCACCGGGTCTACTATATGTCAAAGCATTTATTCACTGTAAACTATGTCACTGGAAAAACCATACTTTATCTAAAGGGATGACAGCGTCTGGTCAACGAAGAGTATTTCTGCGTAAGATTATCTTGGCGGAGACGCGGCAGTAATGGCAAACCCGCGGGTTGGTATCTGGTGCGGGCGACTGGGCTGCCACCTATAGAGTGACCTCCGCGGAAGTTGAGACACCTCTTGAGTTGTGCTAGAAATATTGTTACCTATATTTTGGCTTAGACCGATAAATATTTGTGACAGGTCCTCTTGTGTGTGTGTGTGTGTGTGTGTGTGTGTGTGTGTGTGTGTGTGTGTGAGAGAGAGAGAGAGAGAGAGAGAAGAGCATTCACACCCATTTACCTATACTTGGTGGCCGGCACTGCTACTATTACTACTACTACTACTACTACTACTACTGCTGCTGCTGCTGCTGCTGCTGCTGCTCGGAAAGGAAAGGAAGCGTCGCCGAAGAAAATATGCGAGATAACTTTGGTGGCGATGGCGAGGAAATCGTGGAAGACCCTGGAACGAAAACGAAGAGGCGGGAAGAGCAGGCAGAATGAAGAGGCAAGGAGAGCCAAGGGGAGTTTGGGAATGAAACAATGGTAGGAATGGCGGCGATAAGATTAGTTAGTGAGGCTGGAAGACCAGGGAAGGAGAAAAAAGCTAAAATGAGAATGTCTGAGTAAGCGGAAAGAAAAATCACAAAAAAATAGAGAAAAAGACGACAAGGAGCCTGAAAACACGACGAGAGAGAGAGAGAGAGAGAGAGAGAGAGAGAGAGAGAGAGAGAGAGAGAGAGAGAGAGAAGAACATACATCAAAGAATTAAAAGGATATAAAAGTTCTAAAAGCAATTCAATACATGCGTAATATGAACAGAGCAACAGAGCACGATGGAGAGAAGAGGCGAGATGACAAAGTGCAAGGAAAAAAAAAACAATAGGGGAATAAGAAGTGGGAATAAACTGAACAGAAGTGCAAAGGGAGAAAGCAAAAGAATAGAAGCGAGGTTGGATATAAGAAATACGAGTAAAGGAAGGAAGAAACCAAAATAAATAATTGTTTAAAAGGACAAAAGGAGGGACAGACAAACGTGAAAGAATGAAGGAAAGGGAGGAAGGAGAGAGAAAGAATGTGGAGAGTTGAGTAAAAAATGAGAATGAGAAGGAAGCGAAAGGCCCGGAAAGAGGAAGAATGGAGAAAGAGAAGATGAAATGAGAGAGTGAGAGAGAGAGAGAGAGAGAGAGAGAGAGAGAGAGAGAGAGAGAGAGAGAGAGAGAGAGAGAGAGAGAGAGAGAGAGAGAGAGAGAGAGAGAGAGAGAGAGAGAGAGAGAGAGAGAGAGAGAGAGAGAGAGAGAGAGAGAGAGAGAGAGAGAGAGAGATCGTGATACATTATGTTATGCAAAGGTAAATGAGCAAGTACAAAAAAAGAAAACGCGGAAATTAATGATCCAGAGAAGGATAGGAGAGAAAAGACCGGGAGGGAGGAAGGAAAAGGAAGAAGCGCATGCATGAGAGTGAAGCAGGAAGGAGGGAAACACTTGTGGCGTGATACTGAAACAACCGCAAAAAATCAAGGAAGTATAATTGGGATTGTTCAAGTGGAAATGGAGGGTTGAAGAGGAAGAGAAGCAGAGAGAAGAATAGAATTGCACAGGATACAACTTCAAAGGGGAAACGAAAATTAGTGTGAAGGTAAATGGATGGTAAAAGGAAACTAAAGTAAGGAAAACAAATAGTAAAAAAAACTAAGAAAATATAAGATGGTAAGAAAAATCGTAAAAGAAACACACAATAGCAATGAAAAGCAGAAAGATGAGCAAAAATGGAAAGACACTATGCAGATATAAAAAGAAAGTAGGACGCGGAGAGTGTTTGGGATGGAAAAAGATTATTATAAAAAGCGTGTAAGAATCTTGGATGATTTGGAGGAAGAGGAAAAGAAGGAAGAAAGAAACTCTACGATAATAATGTGTGTGTGTGTGTGTGTGTGTGTGTGTGTGTGTGTGTGTGTGTCAATGGGTTAGTAAGTTAATACACAATCCCTCAGCTATCTTTCCGTCTTGAGTCTTGAGTGAAAATTATTAAACGAAATAAGTAAAGAATTAAGAAATCAAGTGACTGGGAGGAAAAAAAAGGTAAGATATCTTATCAGTAATTACCGTTGTCGTTTAAACTGCCAAACTCAGAATGGGAAGCTCGTTAGCACACTTTTCACCCGAGTCACCTTCACCAACAAGGGTTTACTGGCTTCATGCGAATAAGGATAAAAGCGGAACCTTATAGCACGGTGATTATTCTGCCCACTAAACAACGATCATCCTGTCAGCGTGGCGGCGTCCAGCTCTGATGCACCGCGGCCACGATGAAGACGTGTGTTGTGCAGGTTCGCATGATACTTACCAAATTATATATTATACTTCACCATGGTGCAAAATATCTTTAATAGCCAGGGTTGATGCCATACGAGTAAAATTCAAAGAGGATTAAGCTATAAACATGCCCATCGCTGTATATTTAACTCATGTTTATGAAAGCTATATTTGGGTGTTGTGAATTATTTTATTCTGTTTTGCGTTTTCTTAGCATGATAAAATTAATAGAGTTTTTAGCCCTGTTTTGCTTCTCAGAATAAAAGCACCTTTGATGCAAGGCAAGATTATTGTGTGTGTGTATGTGTGTGTGTGTGTGTGTGTGTGTGTGTGTGTGTGTGTGTGTGTGTGTGTGTGTGTGTGTGTGTGTGTGTGTGTGTGTGTGTGTGTGTGTGTGTGTGTGGGTGTGTGTGAAGCTATAATTAATCTGTGAAAAGAAGAAATCCTTATGATAAAAAACAAGGATTAATGGAAGTAATTAAATATGAAAGAAACTCGGTTGACATCTCAAAGGACAGTGGCGTTGACCTTAACATTTCTCACATCCCCTGTTTTAAGTCTTTATTTTTACTCTTTTACTTAATCTTATCTTGGTGATTAGTAAGAGAGCATGTGTGACGAACAAAAGAGCACTGTACCAATAATAACATGACATATCCAGATGACTTGTCACAGCAACAGGAATGGTATTTACATATCAATATATCTAACAAAGCTTCTCCTTATCTGGGATCCCTACTTTGTCCGTCCCTCCACTTCCAGCCAGCTCAAACACAACGCATCGTATTTAGTCTCGTATTGAAAGCATGATCCTTCAAGTGTTTGTCGAGATTCACTTCAAAGGACAGTTCTTGGGAGTCGTCAATTATGCGCAGCAGGTGACGGTGTATTGTCCTCCTCGTGCCAATATTATGCTTCACGGATGGAATAAGCTTCATTCTTTACCTTTTTTACGTCTTTTTCTTTCCTCTCATTTGTTTCTTTGATGAAATTTCTTGTAAAGACTAATGAATAATTTGCGGATAATCCAAGAAATAGGAAATGAACACGTATTTTCATTTTCTCTAAGCTAGTAATAAGTTAATATCTAGAAACTATAAACACCTCAACCAAGTAGTACCTTTCCCTTATCTCAACCTCGTCCGCTCGCCATGCAATGTTCCCACAACACTAATTACCTTAGATCCATCCATTACAACCCCTCCCCTTCCATCCCTCTTCGTAAGCACCCACGCGCCCAGCATAGGGCCGTCTGTCTTCCCTCCTGTCTACCTTTCCTTTCCCTCAACCAACCCACCCCACAATTAAGATCCTCGCGCCAGTTCCACGCTCCTCCTTCACTTGTGTGTGTGTGTGTGTGTGTGTGTGTGTTTCACTGTATGATCTGCTGCAGTCTCTGACGAGACAGCCAGACGTTACCCTACGGAACGAGCTCAGAGCTCATTATTTCCGATCTTCGGATAGGCCTGAGACCAGGCACACACCACACACCGGGACAACAAGGTCACAACTCCTCGATTTACATCCCGTACCTACTCACTGCTAGGTGAACAGGGGCTACACGTGAAAGGAGACACACCCAAATATCTCCACCCGGCCGGGGAATCGAACTCCGGTACTCTGGCTTGTGAAGCCAGCGCTCTAACCACTGAGCTACCGTGTGTGTGTGTGTGTGTGTGTGTGTGTGTGTGTGTGTGTGTGTGTGTGTGTGTGTGTGTGTGTGTGTGCTTCAGTTTTGCATCTAAAAAAAGACAGCACAGTACTCATCACTGTCATTGAGGCAGAAGTGGTGCTACTCAGAAGCGTGAAATCGTGTCGCGTAAATTTACTTTTTTTTTTTGGGGTTACAACGCTGCGCTGTTTATGCAAATTTCCATCACCGTGAAGCAATGACTCTAACTCACGTAGTTCATAAGACATGAATTCGTATATCATTTTCGTCAAGTTTCCCATCATTCTTCCACGAAAGTCAGTCATTTAAGTCAAATATTCTGCCTCACCAAAATTCTGACTGAGAAAATGAGTGAAATTATCCAACTCTTGAAGCTTGGGAACACTTTGAAGGTTTCCTAACCACCTTAACCAACATCACTAGAGCGACGACCTCACGGTAATGACCCCTGGGGAAGCAAGGCCGCGCCACAGATTACTCGCACACGCTTCACCATGCAGGGCCTGGCACCGCAAACTGACTTTTATTTTGACCATGGGGGTATATTCTCTCTCTCTCTCTCTCTCTCTCTCTCTCTCTCTCTCTCTCTCTCTCTCTCTCTCTCTCTCTCTCTCTCTCTCTCTCTCTCTCTCTCTCTCTCTCTCTCTCTCTCTCTCTCTCTCTCTCTCTCTCTCTCTCTCTCTCTCTCTCTGTGTGTGTGTGTGTGTGTGTGTGTGTGTGTGTGTGTGTGTGTGTGTGTGTGTGTGTGTGTGTGTGTGTGTGTGTGTGTGTGTGTGTGTGTGTGTGTGTGTGTGTGCGCGCGCGCAACAAACCACTATATTTCAGAGATGTAGTACAGCAGTATTAAACAAAAAAGTTCTCTGGTGGGTTTTCTGTGACTTATACAGACACAGTATTCAAAATAGCTTTTAAAGCAGAGCTCTACAGTCCCTGGTAAGAAAGTTTCATTTTCTGAGTGAAAATACTGTTATATAATCTTGAATTCACGCGCACAGGGAAGGTGGCGCGCTCGTTTCTTCTTAACCTTCTCTAATGAAAATGTTGCCTCTACCCTTTTAAAACGAAATGTGAGAGAAAATTTAATACAAAAATATACTGCAAAATTAATGTAACACAAGCAAAATGCAGTGAAATAGTTACTGTAGATCTTTTGAATGCACTGAATACTCGCTTTTCATAGTATTTATTTTTTTGTTACTAAACGTTGAGTACTTGCCGTGATGATATTAACATATTTGATGTCATAACATTTGAAAATAAAATACATTGTTCTTTTGATCTCTTTTTACATTTTATCTCCTATTTTGCTAAATTATTTCCTGCTTTGTCATGTTTATCACCTTGTTTTTTCTCATTCAATCTTTTATAAGCCAACAATCCTTGCGACATTTCCTTGAGGCTGTTACACAACTGAAATAATGATGTTATGACGATAACGATGTCGAGGATAATGACAGTAATGATGATAATAATAATAATACGAGAAAGACCTTCATCAATCAAAACACGCTAGAAACCTGTAATTTAAGTCTTGATAGTTCGAGTACACAAGAAGTTGTCAGGAAGTATGGAAGTATAAGGATCAATGACGCGCCTGACACCGCATTAGTATCACGCGTGCTGAGTTGTGCACCAGAGAGAATACAAATGATAAACATGCGTAAAGAGAGGGGGAATCTTCAAATGTTTATAATATCACTGCTTTCGGGAAGAGAAACAACCCAGACGACCCTCACCAAACTCTCTCACACATTTTAACAGAGCTACAAATCATAGAAAAAAAATATATACTGTACAACTGTCATAAAATAATGTAACGCAATGGCAATAACAAAGGATTCCAACACCAAGCTCTGTGTATTGCATGATAAAATACCGTGTTTCTTTTTTGGGGATTCCTTTTCTTTATTTTATTGCTTCTATTTATTACCTTGGCTGTTCTAAAGACAACTTATTTCTTTCTCTGTTCGTTTCTTTTTCTTTGGTGCTTTCTTGTGTGTGTTTGGAAGGGAGGAAAAGATTTGGTCAGTGGCTGTTTGCTTTTTTTTTGTGCAATTGTATTTTTAAAAGCTTTGTCAGATTCAGTTAACTTCTTGGACCAACTACTATACGAGTTTTCATTGCTATATGTATAACTGCTGCATATTTTTAACTTACTCTAGTGGGTTGATTTTTGGTTTCATTGTTCATCATAATGTACAGTAAAAATTTGTTCGCTTTCTGGCATATTCATCTTCGTATTTCGCTTCTTTTGATTCACTTTGTGTGTCCAATTCCAGATCGTCTATTTCATTTCATCCAGTACGGTAAATAGCTGATTAAAGTATGTTATTTTTTTTCGTTTATCCCATGCATGAAAGAAAAATTCAGACTATTCTCTGGAGACGTTTGGAACAATGAGCCACACATCTCAAATATCGAGTCGCTACTTGTTTAGAGATATGGAAGTGTGAACAAAGCGCCTCAGGTTTCTTGCGTTTATTCCTCTTCCCCAACGCTGCAGCCAAAGGCAGCCTCCCAACACTCCAGCCAAGGGCACCTTCATACTTGGGAGTGGGAGCACCTGTGTGGCTTTTAATTACCTTCCTGAGAATCTTCTCCTGCAGTCGAAGTGGAAGCTTTAATTAAATCTCACACGAAGCTCACCAATTTTCATTCACTTTAAAAAATGTCTTTTCGTTTCTCTCTCTCTCTCTCTCTCTCTCTCTCTCTCTCTCTCTCTCTCTCTCTCTCTCTCTCTCTCTCTCTCTCTCTCTCTCTCTCTCTCTCTCTCTCTCTCTCTCTCTCTCTCTCTCTCTCTCTGTCTCTCATCGCCTCGAGGTCTACTCATCATTGTCGTTGTTGTTTCTGTCTGCGTCATGAAACATTATTACCTTCAAAATAATATTATCAACAATAAATCATAATAATATACTGATGAGAAACATGAAAGACCGATCGCTTTTCTGGTGTACTTTTTTTTCCTATTCAAATGCATCATGAGTAGATAACATCTGCTCATTTTGGTATGATACGCAAAGCAAAGGAGACTAATTATTACACATACATGGAAAATATTATACATTTAAAAGCTCATAAAAAGATATAAATATGATCACCATCTATCAATGGAGGGAAAATGTTCAGCAGCATATGCTCTGAGGGCATTACTTTTCCTTAGGTTACGATTTCGACTGGAAATAGTGTTATTGCCGCGGCTGAAGCAATATCCAAGAGCCTTTCCGAACGCAGAAGAAAAGACAAATGCTATCGTTAACAAGGGCACGCCTGACTCGCCGGAGCACTAACAGAGCGTCGGGCCTTCACAGAGAGAAAGTTTTCACCCATCATAGTACTTGACATTTGTCTCCTGAATAGATCCTATACCATACCAGTGACAGACGATGCCCTCAAAGATATCGTGCGTTCAGAGAGAGAGAGAGAGAGAGAGAGAGAGAGAGAGAGAGAGAGAGAGAGAGAGAGAGAGAGAGAGAGAGAGAGAGAGAGAGAGAGAGAGAGAGAGAGTTTTGCTATACTGTTTTGTCATGCCATCCACAACCTTGCCATTTACTGAGTTCCCACAAACGTAATTATTATCGATATGATTTAATAGGTTGTAATACTTTTGTTATAATGATGGTGAAAACTATCATTGGTTTATCGTTATTACGGCAGTTATTTAAACATTATTGCATAAATAATTGCATAACAAAAAACAAAAACAATAACAATGGCGATTACATAACATGATTCTGACATTCATTTATATATAAGTGAACATCCACGGTAATAATAAACTATCGGAAATATACCTGTTAAAATTATGCGTCTATCTTTAGGAGGGAAAAAAAACCATCTAGAACATCACTTGTTCAGGTTTGCCGTACAGGTACCAAAAAGCCAGGAGTAAAGCTGTGATTGTTAATAAAAGCAAACTTATATATAGTGTGGTATGCTAGAAGACCGTTCTAACAAACTATGCCGAATTAACATTCCAACTATCCTCAAAGTGACAAGAATTTATCCTATTGACTTCTATCTAGTGTAGGGTGGAGTGCAAAGCTTGATCACTCGCCACGCGTAAAACAACTTTTCTCTTTGTCTAGGACAGACAACTGAATAAAATATGAATAAAAGAGTACATCAAGGAATTAGAAATAACAATAATTGAAACAAAATGTAAGAGGCTAACTCGTGGTTTGTAACGCTACCACAAACCCAACAAACACTTACCTTCAATATGCTTTCATCACTCTTTGTGACTTCATCATCAATTCTCTTTGTAAAATATATTGACACAGAGAGACACTCACATGTAAAGCGATGGGATATATATATATATATATATATATATATATATATATATATATATATATATATATATATATATATATATATATATATATATATATATATATATATATATATATATATATATATATATATATATATATATATATATATATATATATATATATATATATATATATATATATATATATATATATATATATATATATATATATATATATATATATATATATATATATATATATATATATATATATATATATATATATATATATATATATATATATATATATATATATATATATATATATATATATATATATATATATATATATATATATATATATATATATATATATATATATATATATATATATATATATATATATATATATATATATATATATATATATATATATATATATATATATATATATATATATATATATATATATATATATATATATATATATATATATATATATATATATATATATATATATATATATATATATATATATATATATATATATATATATATATATATACATAACTTTTCTTTCAGAACAAAGAAGAGCAACTACTCTGAAAATCTTGATAACATTGCTCACATTGCTCTTTTAACTTTTTGAGATGTTGATTGATAAGCTGTGTGTGTGTGTGTGTGTGTGTGTGTGTGTGTGTGTGTGTGTGTGTGTGTGTGTGTGTGTGTGTGTGTGTGTGTGTGTGTGTGTGTGTGTGTGTGTGTGTGGTTTCTGCTCATGCATTTGGCCTAGCAATAATCTTTCCACAAAAAAGTCCAGTCCGCTACTTTATTCTGGTAGAAACCGCATGTCATGAAACAAAGAAAAGGAATATCTGATGACGGAAATCCTCGAGGGAATGGTCTTCGTAAAAAGGAATATGGAACAGGTAACAATATAATTAATGTCAGAAGACCGTACCTGAGCGAGACTATACCATTTATGATCGCGGCTGAATACACTAACAATGGACGGTGTCGCTCAGGTATGCGAGTGTCATCAGTGTCACTGTAATTACTGATCAAACTAGTAACATAGTGAAATAATTTGCTTTGCAGTGAATAGATTTACAGAAAGCGGTGGAATAATTTGAGAGTGATAAATAAATTATAAGTAAATTCATTCACTACATTTGTATGTTAACCCAATGTTTGTTCATATTGCAGCGTTCTACACGTGCGGTTCTGCATTTATGGAGGTGGATATTTCAAAAGTTTGCCGGAGCTGCTGTATGGAAAGGCGAGTTTGTGAAATTGTGTTTGTGAATGAGGATTTGCACTAGCGGTCCTCACGTCTGCAGTGTTTGTTTGTTATGTTTGTTTGTTTCTGTGTGTGTGTGTGTGTGTGTGTGTGTGTGTGTGTGTGTGTGTGTGTGTGTGTGTGTGTGTGTGTGTGTGTGTGTGTGTGTGTGTATCACAACAAAACAATAGAAAAGCATATTTTGCTCTTGGTCCTTCCTGATTTCTTGAACCGTAGCGCGAGCAACAGCCAATGCCAGGAAGTGAGTCCAATCGCACCTGTCGGTTTTCTTTTCTATTAGGTGACCACTTAGTGGGATTTCCCAGCACGGAAAATAAAGTTCCTTTGGTCATACCTTTCTTTCATAAGAACAATATACATATATATATATATATATATATATATATATATATATATATATATATATATATATATATATATATATATATATATATATATATATATATATATATATATATATATATATATATATATATATATATATATATATATATATATATATATATATATATATATATATATATATAGATATAGATAGATAGATAGATAGATAGATAGATAGATAGATAGATATAGATAGACAAATAGATACACACACACACACACACACACACACACACACACACACACACACACACACACACACACACACACACACACACACACACACACACACACACACACACACACACACACACACATTTTAACAATTCTTTTTCAAAGCATCATCACACACCCACTCCCATACCCACACTCACATCCACCCACCCACACCCACCCACACACACACACACACACACACACACACACACACACACACACACACACACACACGTTTTATAATTTTTTCTAAGTGTCATCACACACCCACACCCACACCCACATTCATCCACCCACCCACCTACCCACACACACATACACACACACACACACACACACACACACACACACACACACACACACACACACACACACACACACACACACACACACACACACACAGGGATCACCGCCTGATAAATATATATATATATATATATATATATATATATATATATATATATATATATATATATATATATATATATATATATATATATAGATAGATAGATAGATAGATAGATAGATAGATAGATAGATAGATAGATAGACAAATAGATACACACACACACACACACACACACACACACACACACACACACACACACACACACACACACACACACACACACACACACACACACACACACACACACACACACACACACACACACACAACAATTCTTTTTCAAAGCATCATCACACCCACTCCCATACCCACACTCACATCCACCCACCCACCCACCCACACACACACACACACACACACACACACACACACACACACACACACACACACACACACACACACATTTATAATTTTTTCTAAGTGTCATCACACACCCACACCCACACCCACATTCATCCACCCACCCACCTACCCACACACACACATACACACACACACACACACACACACACACACACACACACACACACACACACACACACACACACACACACACACAGGGATCACCCGCCTGATAAATCACCCTCCGGACGGAATCACGGACATTCAACCTGTGCGGGGCCCTCATTTATCTCCTGAAATACCTCGCTCTTCCCCTGAAATTACTGCGCAATCTCGCCAAAAATCTCTCGATTATAGAAGACTTGAAAATTTGGTGCTCCGAGTGGCACGGTCCTGAGAACATGTGTCCACAGGGCTGGAGCAGAGAAAGAGCTCTTTCTGTAGTGTAACATTAATTGTTCTATATTTCATTAATATTAAAGCATATAAATAGAAACCTTTCAAATCGTGTAAAATAACGTATCAGCTGTACTTGTAAGTAGATGTATGACGAGTCATAAAAGATTATGATCTCATAAAACTAATGTTCATACATTCATGACTCGTAATTTAGAAGGCACATAATATACATTCATTGGATATCAAACTGAAGATTCTCGTGCTTGTCCAAACTCTGACACTGGTAGAATACACACACACACATCACACTTTTTTTTCTTATCTAAACAAGAACATACGTATATCCATATCCAATATGTCGAGGTATTTATCAATTAATTCCTTCATATTTGCTGCAATTTCTACTGACCGCCACGTGAAAGCCTGATGGCTTCGTGCACCTTCCTTTACTTTCTTATCTTCTTATGTTCTTATATGTGAAAGCTTTATTCCTTCATAAAACGCACACGTACTGAATTTCTTTAATATTGTTCATGTCTAATCAGATTCACTCAGAATTCTCATAATTTACTCTGTAACATAATTATGTTCATATCTACAGTTGTATCAAATATGGAAAATTATGTATGCATACACACACAAAAGAACGTCAAGATCCGACTAACCAAATAACTTGGTCAAAACATTACGTGAAATATTCTGAGCAAATACTACACCGAGACGGATTAAAAAATATACATTCACCGCCGCCAATTATAATTTTTGCATGAATCATCATTTCACTGAGGAGAAAACACCAATGAATATTCAGGGATCATAACTCGCATTTTTTTTTCCCGAAGATACATTTCATTATATTTTCAATTAAATTCTTTTATTTTGAATTACGTGCTCGTACTTAAACCCTTCGCTTGCATTATATGTAATCAGTTGATTCTCTCTCTCTCTCTCTCTCTCTCTCTCTCTCTCTCTCTCTCTCTCTCTCTCTCTCTCTCTCTCTAGTAGTAGGAGGAGGAGG